>NC_138765.1:75208589-75713343 GCF_965113315.1 Podarcis vaucheri
AACAAATAATGTGTGCTCCGCTTCTACAACTTGCTATTGGCTACATTCATACCATACATTTAAAGCAGAGGGTAGCACTTCCAACAGCCTTGGCTGTTCTGGGTTTGTTGCTTAAGACCTGAGAGGACCAGGGCTCAAATCCAGTTCGGCATCAAAGTTAGAGTGACAGACTATGACCTGGGAAAGACCAGGGTTCAAATCCCTACTCAGCCATGAAATTCACTGGGTGACCTTGGGTCATCTCTTAGCCTATCCTACTTTACAGGGTTGTTGTGAGGGTGAAATGAGGAGGAGGAGGAGAACCGCATACACCACCTTGAGCTCCTTGGAAGAAAAACGTTGTCTATAAATATAATAAACAAGCAAGCAAACAAACAAATCCCCCACTCAGCCATGAGGAAAGAGGGAGGAGGAGAACTATAAGCTCCTACCAGGAGATGCCAGAGATTGAATCTGGGGCCTTCTGCATACAAAGCAGACACTCTGCCCCTGAGCAGATAATAGTCACTCTAATAGCCACCACTGTGCTCACCGAAAATTAATTTTCAGCCCTTCACCATTTGCAAAGCATTCATTTCACTCAGTTCTCCCCACTCCTTTCACCGCTTCTCTACACCCTCATGTCAAAAAGGTGATGTTATTTGTATCTGGCGCCCTCTCTAGGTTAATTAATATTGTTAGATCCAGAGGGGGAGGAAAAGAAATGAAGTTTGATGTTGGAGGGGATAGATGAGACTCAGCGGATGAGCAATGATGAGGGGCAGCCTGAGCTGGATGACGCGCCTCCTTCCCTCTGTGCCAAACCCATCCCTCACTTTTGCCAATGGAAAGGCAGCTTCAAGAGGTAGCGTTTATACTCGGCCAAGCAGGAAATTAGAAATGAAACAAGCTTGCAACAAACTCCAGCTCAAAGCTGATGCTCTACATACTGTGGAACTAAGGGTGCTTCTGAATATCGTTTGCTGGGGGCTCCAAGTGTGCCTGGAGGCATCTGGTTGGCCACAGTGAACCCAGGATGCTGGACTCGATGGGCCTTTGGCCTGAACCAGCTAGAATTTATGAGGTTCCTATGGTCCTAGCAAACACATGAGACTACCTTTGGCCATGTCTGTGTCAGGTTCTCAGCCGCAGTCAGAGGTAACTGGCCACACTCAGGCATTCGGCTTGAGATCCTAGTTGACCTCTCCGTCTGCGTCTCCCGGCAGGATACAGACAAGGTCACCAATCGGCGATCCCACTCAGCGTGAGAGGGACACACCTCTCCCCCTCCTCCCTGCTTCCCTCAGGGAGGGGTAAAGAGACAGACAGAAATCTATTTACATGTCTTTATTCCTGTCATTCCAGCAGTACAGAGAAACGTGTCTGCACTCTCCAGACTCCAACAGTAGAGTAAGAAACTCCACCCCTGTACTTCCAGTACAGGTCAGATGACACTCTGAGCTAACATCCAGTGCTCAGTACAATGAATAGACTGCCCCTTTTTTCCAATAGTACAGTCCCACACATCAACATCCTGTTTTGCATTCCAGACACCTGCAGCTGGCTTTCGCATTGCTGCTTTTTCCTGACAGTCTGATCATCAGTCTGTTTAGCTGGGAACTGGCAGTGGCTCTCCAAGGATTCAAGCAAGGGACATTCCCCCACCCACCCCACTCACACACAAAAACAAAGATCACCACAGCCAATCACAAACAAACAACCACACCCTAGGCCAACCCCAACCTCTCTCACCACCAAAGGAACACAAGTGAACAGCAGAGAACCTGCACAAGCGACGCTGACACAAAACCCTACATACATTAAGCAAAATAGAAACATCGCCACCCGACCCCATCACCATCCCTCCCTCCACCCCTTTTCTTCCTAATGTCTCAGCAAATGAAACTGATTTGTAAAAATGTTACATGGAAAAAATACTTCTGTAAAACAAGAAAATCTTTAATAATAATAAAGCAAGGGACATTCCCAGCTGTACTGAAGAACCAGCATGATGTCATGGTTAGCGTGAACTTGGGAGTCGTGGGTTCATCCCACCCACCCCAACCAGGAATCTTGCTGGGTGGCAGAGACAAGTCCACAATCAGAAACCAGAGAGGATGGAGGCCAAGAGGCAGAGATGAATCAGGCTGGTGAAGATTCCAGGGCATTTTCCCCTCCTGCTGTGACCAGTTTGCCTCCCACCCCTGGTATCCCAGGACCAGAAGAGGTATGAAGGAGGCAGAGGAGAGACAGGAGTCTCAGATTGCTTAGGAGGGCACCTGGGAGAGGAAGGAATTTAGGCAGCTGTCTTCAGCCTTCATAACTGTCTCCTGAGGCAAGACCTACTGATAAGAGTTGTTGTGCTCATTAGGCTTGGCTCCCCTAAGCAGCCTTGGTTTTTTTTCAATAAAGAGTTAACCTTATTTACTCCGTGTGATTTATTGCTGACTGGCTCCCTGACAATGTCCCAACAAGGGAGAACCTCTATTAAAGGTGCAAATCAGGCCCAGTGAGGAGCATGGCCTGGGCAAGGAGTCTCAAGGGCCGGACAGAGGGCCACATTTGACCTCACCCCCAGACCTGAGGTTCGCCACCCCTGCCTTAATGCTCCAGGATCCTACCACAAGCCCGTCATCATGGCGTCGAGTTTCTCAGAATGACAAACGTTCCTCGTTCGAAAAGTAAACAAGGAGGGGGAAATAAGTGAGCTTCTATGAGCCATTGCTCCTTGGGCTCATCCATCGGCTTCAATCTCATAAAGGGAAATGAAATGACAAAATGAAACTGCCTAGAGATTGAGTTCCCATGTGGCTGCTCTGCCTCTTCTTCCCTGTTGTACATTCAATCTCCAGCCTGCCAGCCTGCCCTGATAAATTGCCGAGAGAAGCTAGCAGTCATCAGATTAAAGGTTTAATTATCCATTATGTCTGCCCGGCCTGGTGACAGCTCCTCAAGCTCTTACCCAGGGAACAGGCCGGCGGGAGATTCAGGTGACAGCTCTCACCTGGATGGCTTCCCAGTTCTGCTCAAGGGGACTTGGGGGTTTCTCAAAAGGGTTTGAGAAATGTCCAGCAATGGCATTAAAGTCTCTATGTAATAGAACACCTGCATTGCATGCAGAAGGTCTCAGGTGCAATCCCCAGCATCTCCAGGTAGGGCTGGGGAATCTTCTTCCTTCCTTCTTCTTTGGCGATCACTGGCAGTGAGTAAGATTGTCTTCTATTAAACACGGTTTTAACAATGAGTCCGTAAGTGCCTGAGGAGGCCTATTCTGGATCCACACATCCTTCCACAGTGGAGACAAAGGTTTCTGGGCAGGAGTTGATCACGGTGTGGATTTGCCAAGTGTGCCTTCCTCTTAGCACGTTTCTCCCTTGCGGCCTGAGTTTGAGCATCTTCAAAGCCCATGACACCTTTGGTAAAGGCTGTTCTCCAACTGGAGCGCTCACAGGTCAGTGTTTTCCAGTTGTCAGTGTTTATACTACATTTTTTTAGATTTGCCTTGAGACAGTCTTTAAACATCTTGTGCTGACCACCAGCATTACGCTTTCCATTTTAAAGTTCAGAATAGAGTAGTTGCTTGGGAAGACGATCATCAGGCACCCGCACAACATGACCAGTCCAACGAAGTTGATGTTGAAGAATCATTCCTTTGACACTGGTGATCTTTGCTTCTTCCTGCACACTGATATTAGTTCGCCTGTCTTCCCAAGTGATGTGTAAAATTTTTGGGAGACACCGTAAATGGAATCTTTCAAGGAGTTGGAGATGGAGTTTATATGTGGTCCATGAAACCCTGGACAGCTGCAGACAGTCAGTGTAGTAGGAAATACTGAGTCTGCAAACAGCTCCCCCCCCCCTTCAAAAGTAGAGTGTGGATGTCTAACTGTTGGAGATGCAATAGGGATAATGCTTCTCTAAAACGTATGTTTTTTCATTGTCCTATATTGACTGATTTTTGGCAGGAGGTAACTGAAACCATCAACAGAACTGTATGGAACAACCTTACATTTGCAGAGCAAAATATCCTCTTGAATTACCATATTTTTCGCTCTATAAGACGCACCAGACCACAAGACGCACCTAGTTTTTGGAGGAGGAAAATAAGAAAAGAAAAAAATTCTGAATCTCAGAAGCCAGAACAGCAAGAGGGATCGCTGCGCAGTGAAAGCAGCAATCCCTCTTGCTGTTCTGGCTTCTGGGATAGCTGTGCAGCCTGCATTCGCTCCATAAGACGCACACACAATTCCCCTTACTTTTTAGGAGGGAAAAAGTGAGTCTTATGGAGCAAAAAATACTGTAATTAATCTGCTTGGTCACTGTGAGAACACAATGCTGGACTAGATAGACTAGATAGAGCTCTTATTAGGGCCTTATATTTCACCTGCTACCTGCTTACTTTTTAGGAGGGAAAAAGTGAGTCTTATAGAGCAAAAAAAATACGGTATATACCCAGCACATGGAACCTTACAAAAGGACAATACGAGCGGACTCTCCTTGCCCATACCACAGCAAAAAGACTGATACTGATAAACTGGAAAAATAAAAATGTGGCTCCCTTCTATGATTAGACTTATACAAACTCGCAACATATGAACAACTTGCATGTAAACAAAGACTTGCCATGGACAAATTAAATGATATTTGGAATCCATTCTTACAAATACTATTAATAGGTTAAGATCTGATACAGTACAGTAACAACCTCATAAAATATAGAGTTTTGGGGGTTTTCCCCCTCCCCCCTTTGTTTGCCTTTCTGCACGGGTTCTGTTTCTCTTTTTCTCTTTTTTGTTTGTGTCTCATAATCCCTAGCTAATACATGGGTAGGCAAACTAAGGCCCTTCTAAATCCGGCCTGCAGACAGTCCGGGAACCAGCATGTTTTTACATTAGTAGAATGTGCCCTTTTATTTAAAATGCATCTCTGGGTTATTTGTGGGCCCTGCCTGGTGTTTCTACATGAGTAGAATGTGCCCTTTTATTTAAAAAGCATCTCTGGGTTATTTGTAGGGCATAGGAATCCGTTCATTTTTTCCCCTTCAAAATATAGTCTGGCCCCCCACAAGGTCTGAGGGACAGTGGACCGGCCCCCTGCTGAAAAAGTTTACTGACCCGTGAGCTAACAGAACCAGTGGTCAGGGATGATAGGAAATGTAGTCCAAAACATCTGGAGGGCCAAAGGTTGGGGATGCCTGGACTAAATGACCATTGGGGTCCCTTCCAACCCTAGAATTCTATGATTCTACCACCACTAGGGATAATGGAGAATCGCAACAGAAACAGAGAATCAGTGTGGTATAAAAGAGTACTGGGACAAGACTTGAGAGACCAGAGTTCGAATCCTCACTCATTAATGAAGCTCACTGGGTGATTCTGGTCCAGTCACATCTCTCAGCCTGACCTACCTTGCAGGGCTGTATGAAGAAAAAACAGGCGGGAGGGGAGCTATGCACGCGACCTTGAGCTCCCTGGGAAAAAATATGGGCTCTAAATCCAATAAGTAAATAAACATCTGATTTTCACTTCTTCATTCCATGTCTGCACCAGAAATCAATGCAGCAAATACAATCGTTGGCCACTGTTCGTTCCAGTATGCAAATAGTACATAATTGATTGCACTCCTCCTCGCTGCCCATTTGCACTGTGTTTCCTTTGCAATGAGATGAATGGGGTGGAATAATGTAAAGGCTGCGTAATTAATAACGTGGCTTTGCTGCAGCCAACAATGAAGTGAATAGTCGACTTTTTTGGCAGAAGGCGGATTGCAGCGGAATGGAAACGCTGCTCTGGGTCACGAATGGAAAAGGATGACTTTCTCCAACTACCACCACTCTATACATTGCCTTCTGCTGCTTGCTAACTGAAAGGTTTGACGCCCTGCCCATCAGAGCCTGTCCGCCTTTTGTCTTGCCTGCTCTCTTTTTCCGTGGCCAGCGTGCCTTTGCTTCGCCTTCGGCTGCAGATCACGCAGAGCAAAGAAACAGATGCCGGCTTTATGAGCGGCGCTTTATGACTCAGCCTGAAATTAAAACCGTCTGAGTCCAAATGCGGCTGCTTGCTGCTGCTGCTGTTTCTTTTGTCACCCAAGAGGCCGGCGAGAAATGGAAATTCTTGTCTTGTCCCAAAACAAATGAAAAAGGGCTGCAATATTTGTCCTCCTTTACTACCGCAGGAGAGGTTGCCGAATGGGCTGGCGTTGATTTGAAAGGCGTCCGCAGCGCCAGGATATTGGATGTTGCAAGGCAGGGGGGAAATTCCGGAAAGGGCAGCTGAAAAGGATCAAGGGGTTGGAGCAACCCCCTGATGAGGAAAGGTTGCAGCGTTTGTGCCTTTTCAGCTTAGAGAGAAGGAAATGAAAACGACTTAATGGAGCCATTTCTCAAACTTCCTCCCTTTTTTGGAGCCCCTGCCCATAGGAACACAAGAAGAGACGCTGGATCAGGCCAATGGCCCATGTAGTCCAGTATCCTGTTCTCACAGCAGCCAACTAGAAGCCTGTGGGAAACCCAAAAGCAAAACATGAGCATACCAGCCCTCGCCCTTTCTGTTGTTTCCAGCAGCTGCTATTCAGAAGCATTTCTGCCTCCAACCGTGGAGGCGCAGATAACAGCAGCAGCAGCAGCAGCAACAACAACAACAACAATAAAGTGGTACCTCGGGTTACAGACACTTCAGGTTAGATACGCTTCAAGTTACAGACTCCACTAACCCAGAAATATTACCTCAGGTTAAGAACTTTGCTTCAGGATGAGAACAGAAATCGTGCTCTGGCGGTGCAGTGGCAGCAGGAGGCCCCATTAGCTAAAGTGGTGCTTCAAGTTAAGAACACTTTCAGGTTAAGAACAGACCTCCAGAACAAATTAAGTTCTTAACCACTGTAATAATATATTATTTATACCCCGCCCATCTGGCTGGGGTTCCCCAGCCACTCTGGGCGGCTTCCAACAGAATATTAAAATACAATAGCCTATTAAACATTAAAAGCTTCCCTAAACAGGGCCACCTTCAGATGGTCTTCTAAAAGCCTGGTAGTTGCTTTTCTCTTTGACATCTGGTGGGAGGGCGTTCCACAGGGCGGGTGCCACTACCGAGAAGGCCCTCTGCCTGGTTCCCTGTAACTTGGCTTCTCGCAGCGAGGGAAGGTGGAGGGTGAAGGCGCGGTATACCTTCAGGTATACTGGATTGAGGCTGTTTAGGACTTTAAAGTTCAGCACCAACACTTTGAATTGTGCTCGGAAACGTCAGAGCCCGTCAGAGTTGACAACACTAGCCTGATGGACCACGAGTCCATCAAGGCAGCTTTCAATGTTCTCTTACTGATGTCGCAATCTCTAATGAGAACTATTTTCCACCGCGTGTTTGAGAGGCCATTCATTGTGGCAAGAGGTTTCGTCAACAGCTATGATGAGCTGCCCTTGCTAGAAAGCGGAAAGGATGAAAGCCATCAGCCAAAAGGCAGCCCTTTTCAAAAAGCCAAGCGGTGATGACTGCTTTTCAGCTTGTTAGCTGCGCCGGGCAGGATCAAAGAACAAAAAGCCAAACTGAAATGCGAAAGGGCAAGCTAGCATCCTTAAGAGTAGACAGCCATGACCCGCTTCAGAAGATCTCCCCTTGAGACTCTGAATTCTGCATTAAAGCTAGACTTGATTGATAGGTAGGAGCAGCAGGGCAAGCTCCTCCAAAGTCTGCCCCCAGCTGGTGAGAAGGGGCAGCGCTTCAGCGACACTTTATTAATGATGCAAATTCATAACCAGTGGCAGATGTGGTCCAAATGCCTATTTCACATCGTGTTTCCTCGTGTTTCCACTGCTTCTTTCCTCAGCTAACCTGCACCAACAGTTTCTTGGTGGCTCCGGTCAATTCCTCTGTTACTTGTTGATTTTATTCAGGGGTGCCAACTGCAATAAAATATGGAGGGGGGCACATAATCGATCACAAGACGTGGCACCTAGCCTCCTCAGATATTTTATTGGGTGGGGTGAGAGTGTTGCAGCACTGGGAGATTGCAAAAATTGACCCCAAAGAGCAGCAGCTCACAGCTGGATTTCCCCTGACTTCTCCTGAGGAGACTCCTCTTGAGAAAATGTGTCTCAGCAGCTAAACCCCTGCACAAACTGTGAGCTTTTCTGGAAATCTGGGGGGGGGGTGTTGAGGCATGACTTGGTTAGATAGGTTGCTGGGGGGGGTAGCAGGTGAAATATAAGGCCCTAATAAGAGCTCTATCTAGTCTATCTAGTCCAGCATTGTGTTCTCACAGTGACCAAGCAGATTAATTACAGTATTTTTTGCTCCATAAGACTCACTTTTTCCCTCCTAAAAAGTAAGGGGAATTGTGTGTGCGTCTTATGGAGCGAATGCAGGCTGCGCAGCTATCCCAGAAGCCAGAACAGCAAGAGGGATTGCTGCTTTCACTGCACAGTGATCCCTCTTGCTGTTCTGGCTTCTGAGATACAGAATATGTTTTTTTCTTGTTTTCCTCCTCCAAAAACTAGGTGCGTCTTGTGGTCTGGTGCGTCTTAGAGAGCGAAAAATATGGTAATTCAAGAGGATATTTTGCTCTGCAAATGTAAGGTTGTTCCATACAGTTCTGTTGATGGTTTCAGTTACATGAGTAGAATGTGTGCTTTTACTGTATTTAAAATGTATCTCTGGGTTATTTGTGGGGCATAGGAATTCGTTCATATATTTTTTCAAAATATAGTCCGGCCCCCAAAAGGTCTGAAGGACAGTGGACTTGCCCCCTGCTGAAAACGTTTGCTGACCCCTGGCATATAACCACCCCAATAACATCATGAGCACAAGCCACCCTGAAGGCACAACGGGCATGCTTTGTGTGGGGCAGTTGTAGAATTATAGAATTCTAGGGCTGGAAGGGAAGTTTTTAATGTTTGACATTTTAATGTATTTTTAATCTTTGTTGGAAGCCGTCCAGAGTGGCTGGGGAAACCCAGCCAGATGGGCAGGGTACAAATAATAAATTATTATTATTATTATTATTATTATTATTATTATTATTATTATTAGCGTCATCTAGTCCAACCCCCCGGAAAGCAGGAGTCTCAGCTAAAACATCCAAGACGGATGGCCATCCAACTTCTGCTGCTTGTATCCATGCCAGAAGATGCAAATAGTGCAGGACGTAGGGGCCACACTGGTCCCAGGAGCAGGCTACTGGTGGCATATTACTTCTCTGCTTGTCATCACTTTGGGCAGGTTCAAGGTTCTTGTGTTAATCACAAAGCCTGGAACAACCTGGGCCCAAGCGGTGCCTCAACAACCATCCGGTTTCCTTATTCTCCACCTTGGTCATTGAGATCCTCTGGCTCCCCACACTCCCAAGGTTCAGTCAGCCTTTACTGGTGTTGAAGGCAATGCCCTGTGGAACTCCCTGCCAGTTGAATCTGGGCAAGAACGCTCCTTGCCTTACCTTTTCGCTTCTCTCGGAAAACTGTGTTACTCAGGCAGGACTTTGAAATGTGACTTCTGCTTTCCCCCTCCAACCAGCTTTTAATTGGTTTTTTTTTTAAAAAAGTTATCTTCTTGTAATTTTGCACGTTCTATGCCATCTCGCTGTATTTTTCCTGAACAGCGTGGTCTATAAATATCTAAATAATGAAATGAAATGAAAAGGGTCTGGAAAGGCAGCCAGAACAAAAAAAGGACAGATGAGGAGAAAAGGTGGCCTTGCAGGCATCATGAATGATTCCTTTTCAGGCCTGCCTACTTTAGCCATTAGTCCAGCGAAAGGATTTGCTCATCAGGCAGAGCCTAATGCAGGGAGAGAGGAAAGCTTTCTCCTTCCTCGCCACCCTCTGCTTTGAAAATGGCACAGGAAAAATGAAAAGCCCAAAAGCACATAGAGAGAATATTATTTAATGGACAAAAGCAAAGGTTTGGATAACCCTTTTCGAGAAGGATGGTCTGTTAGAGAAAGAACCAGGCAGGCTTTGAGAGCGGAGCTGCTAAATGGAGAGGGGGCATTTGTTGACGCCTCCCCCCCCCTTGCTAAAGTGGTCAGTGGCTTTTTTAAAAATAAAAAGGAGAAGGAAAACTTGGCAACAGGCAAGCCTAAAGAAAAGAAACCAGCAGTTCCCAAACATTTGGAGGCCACTGACCCCTTGGCTCCATAAACTCATCTCCAGCTAATGCCCCCTACCCAATAAAAAGGGATTATTCAGAATAACAGTTTGCAGGACCCACTAAGGAGCGAGGAGACGAGGGACAAGGAAGAATGAGCAGAGGGGGAAACCGTGATTTGGAGCTTGGGGGAGGCAAATCCAGAAATCAGGACCAAACAATAGATCTAAAGGACGCAGCAAAGCTAGGAAGACTACCCAGTGCAAATAAAAGGTAAAGGGACCCCTGACCATTAGGTCCAGTCATGACCGACTCTGGATTTGCGGCACTCATCTCGCTGTATTGGCCGAGGGAGCCGGCGTACAGCTTCCGGGTCATGTGGCCAGCATGACTAAGCCACTTCTGGCGAACCAGAGCAGCGCATGGAAACGCCGTTTACCTTCTACTTGCACTTTGACGTGCTTTCGAACTGCTAGGTTGGCAGGAGCTGGGACCGAGCAACGGGAGCTCACCCCGCTGCGGGGATTCGAACCGCCGACTTTCTGATCGGCAAGCCCTAGGTTCTGTGGTTTAACCCACAGTGCCACCCGCATCCCACAAATACGTGGCCTTTAATGGTCCTTTCCAAGATGCAATCCCTGTCTGAAACCCTGCAGAGTTTCTATCAGTCGGTGCAGACAATACTGAGCTACACAGACCCCCTGGTTTGACTCTGTACAAGGCAGCTTTCTATTTTCCCCAAACATCTTGCCATTTCTTCTCCAGCAAGTTGCTCCAGCCCCCCATAACATTTCTCCACACCTTTCTGGCTGCTTAACAATAGGCTTTCAGGATGTGCTGAGATGGTGGATGGGGAGATCTCCTGCATGACAGGTAATTAGGACCTATAAAATCTTGGAGAGCTTCCTCGGTCCTTGGAACGCTGACAGTAAACAACCCCAATGAGGTAGGCGGTCTTGCTCCTCTGTGGCTGAGAAAATGTCAGCGCTAACAAATATCCGGAAGGAGGAAGCTAAAAAAATAAAATAAAAGGGGGGGGAGTGAGGGACACAGAGACTGTACAGATTGAAACAGCATCGAGCTATTCCCTTACTCTTTTGAGGGAAGAGAGATGGAGCTGTGTTTAGAAGAGTTAATTGTGTTTGGAGGGAGGTATGGCATCCCGTTGTTCTTTCCACCCACTTTTCCTGCAGGTCAAAGAGGCGCAGCAGGTTCTTAAAGCAGCTGACAAACCTGTTCAGCCAAAGGCAAAAGTATGAAAGTTCTGCAGGGAAGGGGAAAGGGAAATTAAACTTGCCATCATCAACAAATCTCTCTTTCTCTCTCGAGACATAAAACGTGGGTAGGCAAACTAAGGCCCAGGGCCGGATCCGGCCCAACCACCTTCTCAATCCAGCCCGCGGACAGTCCAGGAATCAGTGTGGTTTTACCTGAGCAGAATGTGCCCTTTTA
The DNA here is from genome assembly GCF_965113315.1 of Podarcis vaucheri. NCBI lineage: Eukaryota > Metazoa > Chordata > Lepidosauria > Squamata > Lacertidae > Podarcis > Podarcis vaucheri. The sequence goes on from NC_138765.1 coordinate 75,220,100, forward strand.
TTTAAAATGTATCTCTGGGTTATTTGTGGGGCATAGGAATTTGTTCATTTTTTCCCTTCAAAATATAGTCCGGCCCCCCACAAGGTCTGAAGGACAGTGGACCGGCCCCTTGCTGAAAAAGTTTGCTGACCCCTGCATAAATAGATTTGGTAGGTAGGTAGGTAGGTAGGTGGAAAGCTAGATAGATAGCAGACCCTCCAAATGTCCCTATTTTCCAGGGATGTCCCTGATTCAGAGATGACGTCCCAGTTTCTGATCTGATGCCGGAATGTCCCGCTTTTCCTTAGGACGTCTCTATTTTCATTGGAGAAATGTTGGAGGGTATGGAGCTATCCGATCCCCGAGCCTTCTGAAGGCAATCCTGGATAGGGATTTACGTTCTTATCTATGTTGGATGCTGCCCAGAGTGGCTGGGGCAAACCAGTAAGATGTGTGGGTACTTATGGGTACTCAGTACTGGCACCTTTTTCTTCTTAAAAAAGCAAAGCACTGATGATGGGCTGCTGCCAGGACAAACTAGATTTTAATTGCTGGTTCTAAATGTGTTCTATGTCTTTTATTCATTCTTTCTCACTAGTTTGCTCCTATTACTTTGTATTGTTGTTTTTCAATGTTGTAAGCTGCCTTAAAGCCCACATTGGGAGACAGGTGCTTTCTATCTATCTCTTTCTCTATCTGTCTCTCTCTCTCTCTCTATCTAGTTATCTACACACACACACACACACACACACACACACCAGGGCCGGATTTAGGTTTGATGAGGCCCTAAGCTACTGAAGGTAATGGGGACCTTTATATGTCCAGCTGTCCTTTGTCAACAACAAATTGTCACTTTTTTGTGTTGACTATATGCTATACGGACCTAATAGGTATCTAAAGCCATTTGCCACTGTTGCTGTATGTAGGTTTTATTTTATTTGTTTTTTTATCTTATATTTTGGAAATGTACATCCAGTTTGTTTTTTTCCTTTAATTTTTTGGTGGGGCCCCAAGTGAGTGGGGCCCTAAGCTATAGCTTGTTTAGATTATATGTAAATCCAGCACAGACACACACAGAGACACAGGGAGGGAACCAATATGGCCCCCAAGCATCTCTGTTTGGCAATCAGGACTCTTCCACATCGTACAGCTCAGTGGTAAAGTATTTGCTTCCCATGTGGCAGGACCAGTTCCATCCCAGGAACTCCAGACAGGCATGGGAATGTTCCCTGCTTGGAATCCTGGGCATACCAGTCAGCATGGATGCTACTGAGCTAGATACCATACCCTCCAACATTTCTCCAATGAAAATAGTAAAGGTAAAGGGACCCCTGACCATTAGGTCCAGTCGTGGCCGACTCTGGGGTTGTGGTGCTCATCTCGCTTTATTGGCTAAGGGAGCCAGCATACAGCTTCCAGGTGATGTGGCCAGCATGACTAAGCCGCTTCTGGCGAACCAGAGCAGCGCACAGAAACGCCGTTTACCTTCCCGCTGGAGCAGTACCTATTTATCTACTTGCACTTTGACGTGCTTTTGAACTGCTAGGTGGGCAGAAGCAGGAACCGAGCAATGGGAGCTCACCCTGTTGCGGGGATTCGAACCGCCGATCTTCTGATTGGCAAGTCCTAGGCTCTGTGGTTTAACCCACAGCGCCACCCACGTCCCAAAGAAAATAAGGATGTCTTCTTCTTATTATTATTATTATTATTCCCTGCCCATATGACTAGATTGCCACAGCCATTCTGGGTGGCTTCCAACATCTATAAAAACCTAATGAAACTATTCAGGGCTGCCTTCAGATGTCTCCCAAAGGTTGTATAGTTACTTATCTCCATAGCTGTCAACTTTTCCCTTTTCTTGCGAGGAATCCTATTCGGAATAAGGGAATTTCCCTTTAAAAGGGGGAAACATTGACAGCTATACTTATCTCCTTGGCTCGATGGGACGTCCTAAGGAAAAGTGGGACATTCCGGGATCAAATCAGAAACTGGGATGGCTTCTGTAAATCCAGGACTGTCCCTGGAAAATAGTAAGACGGAGGGTCTGAGATACTGCAGTATACAACAGCTTCCTGTGTTTGTATATCTTCAGGGAAGGGCCATAGCTCAGTGACAGAGCTTTTGCTTTGCATGTAGAAGGTTGCAGGTTTGATCCCCGGCCTCTCCAGGTATGGCTGGGAGTGTCCCATATTTGAAGATGCCAATACTGAGCTAGATAGACCAACTCAGAATAAGGCAGATTCTCATGTTCCAATGGAACTGAATCAGGGAAACAGAGATCTCCCTTTGTAAACCCCGTGTATAATCAGAAATGGCTGGTTTGGTTATCATAAGGAAATTTCCACTGGCGTGGAAAACAAGCAACGCATGCAGCCCCTTCTCCGCAGGGACTGATTGCCGCAAAACCCATCTCATTTGTTCATTTTATTAGCCAGCGACTCTCTTGGATGCCCAATTGAGCAAGCTGCCTCCTCAGTGATGGCAAAGCCATCTCAAGCAAACAACCACAACCGTCTCCCAGGCGAGGGCTGGATCAGCAGCAGCAATCAATGCGCAATTAATCTCCCGATCAACAAATTGTAGGAGGGCCTGCTTTTCGAGCTGTACGGAGCCACACAAATGGCTTTGCCTTATACCCCCCCCCCCTTGATCCCAGGGTTTGTTCACGAAACAAAACCGCACACCGAGGCCGTTTGAACGCCTTCGTTCTGGCACTTTATTTACGGGAAGTTAGTGCCTCAAAGCTGCTTCAGCGCAGACGCTCTTAAATCAGTTCAAGAGTAACCGAAAAGATAAAAGGAGAAAGGAAGCCTCTAATCATTGAAGAGCTGAGGGCAGCTCCAGAGGCTCGAGGATTTGTGGGTGGGTGAGAGGCTGGAAGAGGACCCCAGTTTTGCCAGCACAGTCACGCTGCAAAGGGCACCTGAAGGAGGGGAAAGCTGGAACAGAGACCTCCCAGAGCCAGTGAAGGGTGTGGCTAATATTATTAGTTTTTTGTACCCAGTCCATCTGACTGGGAGTCAGGCTTCAGGGAATCAGCTCTCTCCCTGCCCCCTTTGGCAGTAGATAAGCAGAACAAAGAGGAAGGAGTCTTCTTACCAGTTAGAAACTTTAGTGATCAAAGTGAGAGAACAAAGAATCCATTCCTCGGAATGAAGGTGCTCCCAATTAAGGGTTGCACCCACTTCCTCCCTAGTCACCCACATCACTACCGCGTCTCGTAACCTGATCTCGCAACCACTGTGCTTTCTAGGCTGCCACCTTATCTGCCCTTCTTGACCTTGGGCTGAGCAGATGAATACTTTCCAGAGACAGTGAATCTGTTAACCCTCTCTCTCCCAGTTCTCCTCCTCCTAGCTGTTCCCCGTCCAGTACTTCCCAGCTTCTGCCTTCTGAACTATGTCCCTCTGCAAACCGCTGTTCCAAATCTATACTGTCCTCCTGCTCCTGGGAAGATTCAGGATCCTGATCAGGAGCAGGGGGAGGGGGAGTCACCCCCCATTCCTCCTCAGTGTAGCCCTCCTCAGCACGGTCCCTGACACTGGTTTGCGCCAGCCACCCTGGGTGGCTTCCAACAGAATATACACAAACACAACAGGGCATCACACATTAAAAGCTTCCCGATACTGAGCTGCCTTCAGATGTCTACGGAAGGTCTTATAACATTTATTGCTTTGACATCGGATGGAAGGGTGTTCCAAAGCTTGGGGGCCAGTGCCGAGAAGGTCCTCTGCCTGGATCCCTGTAACCTCCCATCTCACAGTGAGGGAAGGCCTAGAGAGAAGGGAGGGGCCTGGGGGAGAATCCCAGGGGCCAGAGAGAGAGAGAGAGAAATTGCAGAGCCACATTTGTAGAGGAGCCTGATGTTCCCCCCGCAACTGTTGTACAAGGGGTGGGGAATCTGAGAACTATCAAAACTTGAGACGGCAAGCGCAAGCTCCTCAGCAGCCCCAAGGCAGAATGATGAAGGGAGAAACGAAGCCAAATATTCTCAGCTCTCCCCTTAACGGAAGAATCAGAGAGCAGTGCATCCATGCACAGCCCATGTGCGGAATACCTAATGAGAACGAAATTAGTTTGTCAATTTGAATAAATTGCAGGTTGTCCAGAGGAGGCTGGGAAGGAAGCCCGCGCAGCGCTCTGGGATCCGCGGCTGTAGGGTGGATTCTGTTTCTTCGGTTGCTGCCAGTGGCCGGATACCCCCCCAAAAAACCACACACACTCTTCCTTTCTCTGTTTAATTGAATAGACGAATTGCAGAGGCCGCATCTAGCAGGGAGCAGCCTTAATTAAAATGAAATTAAAGAGATTTCAGCCTGCGTGAAGGCAAGCGCAGACAAAAGCAGGAGAGCAGGAGGGCTGCTGGCAAAAGCGGGGAGGGAATCGAGGGTGGCGAGGAAATGGAGAGAAATATTGTGACAATAAAATAAAAAACTGCGGTGAGTAATCAGCGCTGGGAAGGATCCTCTGTCAGCCGAGACGTTACTGTATTTATCCAGATTGTCACAGAGGTTTGGTAATTACTGCAAAGCTATTTTCGTGGGCTTTTTTTTTTTTTAAAGAATGCATAATAATTTGCTTTCCTCCCCACATTTCCTGGCTCTGACTTTCATGCTTGCTTTTCTTAAATCTGCAGGAGGAGTAGGGACATTTTGGCCCTCGGGATATTGTTGAACTACAACTCTTATCTGACCCAGCAAGCATGATGTTGGGAGTTGATGGCTATGCTCTTGCTTCATGGTTGGAGGCAGTAACGCTTCTGAATTCCCGTTGCTGGAAACTGCAGAAGGGGAGGGTTGCCGTTGTGCTCAGGGCCTGCTTATGGGCTTCCCAGAGGCATCCGCTTGGCCACTGCAAGAAGAGTGTGCTGAACTCAGTGGGCCTTTGGCCTGATCTACGCTTGAAGGAGCATCTCCACCCCCATCGTTCTGAGGTCCAGCTCCGAGGGCCTTCTGGTGGTTCCCTCACTGTGAGAAGCCAAGTTACAGGGAATCCAGCAGAGGGCCTTCTCGGTAGTGGCTCCCGCCCTGTGGAACGCCCTCCCTTCAGAAGTCAAGGAAATAAACAACTTTCTGACTTTTAGAAGACATCTGAAGGCAGCCCTGTTTAGTGAAGTTTTTAATGTTTGATGTTTTATCATGTTTTTAATATTCTGTTGGGAGCCACCCAGAGTATCTGGGGAAAACCAGCCAGATGGGCAGGGTATAACTTATTATTATTATTATTATTATTATTATTATTATTATTATTGCTCTTCTCATGTTAAAGGATTCTGGAGAGTATTCAAGGATAAATGCCGTGCCCCAACACATGCATCCTAGACCATGACATGATCGACGTTTCTAAGATTATGCATGGGATGGAGAACATAGATCGAGGAAAGCTTTTATCCCTAGAACTCATAGACGCCCTAGAACTCCTAGAACATTAGATTTCAGGGCAAACGGAAGAAAGGACTTTGTCACGTAGCGAGTGGTTGAGCTATGGAATTCACTTCCCCCAGGAAGCAGTGAAGGGCCACCAACCTGGATGGCTTTAAAGGAGGACCGGGCAACTTTAAAGCTGTTATCAGTGGCTACTGGCCATTATGTCTATTCTCTGTCTGCTCAGTTGGAGGCTTCTGAATACTAGATGCTGGAAACCTCAGGAGTGGAGAGGACCCTTGTGTTTGGGTCCTGCTGGAGGGTTTCTCATCAGGACATCTGTTTGGCTACTGTGAGAACAGGATGCTGAATTAGATGGGCCATTGACCTGATCCAACAGGCTCTTTTTATGTCCATTTTCGTGACTCTACTCTTCGTTTGATACAGCCCAGTGAGGATTTACTTCCAAATCAACATGCATAGGACGGCACTGATTTGGTGTTTACTAATGCTTTCCTGAGCCCTGATGATTTCAGTGGCATTAATCACCATAATCAGCATAAGGACGGACCAATCTATCCATTTCCGTTTCTCATTTTCCCAGCCTTAAATTAGTTCGTCAGATTTTTGCATCAGTTTGCAATTAATAAAGCAAAAAGTCCCCGTGAAAGCCCACCTGCATTTAGTGGCTTTAAAATGAGAACCACACACACCCTTCTTCTTGGCCAAGTTTCAGCTTCTCACACCCCATCTAAGCCAGAGCTTTGGTCCAGCCAGGTTTCTGTAACCGAATGAACTGCTAGAACAGAAGAGTCTGAAGCCACAGAGTGAGAAATGTCAAAGCCACATCCTGAGAAAAGTACTGGCAAATTGGCGCTGTCCATTGCTAGCTGGTGCTGAAAATTTGGAGTGGTCTTGGCTTTTTTCCAGCGCTCTGACCATGAAAGCTGCTTCATAAGCCCATTGTTTTCCAATGGAGACTGGCCCCTTAGTGTGATTAACTGATCCGCCAACCTCAGTCTATCCTCAGCTAGCCCCCATTTGCTCGCCTTCTCACTAGCATCCAGTCCAAGAGGGTGGTGTTTGACCTCCTTAGTTTCAATGTTGCCTTGAGCAGATGAAGAACTAGAATGAGTTGCCTCTGCATATTAGTGGCTCTGACTCAGCCAATCATTGGCTCTGGCTCCACCCACTGTTTGGGCTCCCTGCACTCTGCCCTGCCAGCCCACAATCGGCCCCAGCCAATGTTTTCTATATTATTTATTATTATCATTATTTATTAAATTCATATACGGCCCTTCATCCAAAAATCACAGGGTGGTTTACAGCATAAACATACAAAATGACACATATAATTAAATGTTAACACAATGAAATTTGACACACTGGAAACCAAGCCATATGAGGAAGGGTTGAAGGAGTTGGTTATGTTTAGCCTGGAGAAAAGACTGAGAGGTGATATGAAAGCCATTTTCAAGTATCTAATGGGCTGCCGTGTGGAGCAAGCTTGTTTTCTACTGCTCCAGAGGGTAGGAACCAGTGGCATAGCGTGGGGGGTGCAGGGGGGGCGGCCACACCGGGCGCAACATCTGGGGGGCGCGCTCGCGCTCGCACTCGCAGCTCTCTGCCCCTGCTAAAATCCACAGGTTAGGGGGCACAAATTACTTGCCTTGCCCCGGGTGCTGACAACCCACGCTACGCCACTGGTAGGAACCAAACCAATGGATTTCAAGTAACAGGAAAGGAGATTCCATCTAAATATTAGGAGGAACTTTCTGAAAGCAAGAGCTGTCTTCCGAGCTATCCCATCCCAGTGGAACGGGATAGCTTGGAAGGTGAGGGACTCTCCTTCTTTGAAGGGACGTTTTAAAGCAGAGGTTGGATGGCTGCATTCCCTTCTAGAAGATTTCCAAGGGCTGCATGACAGGGTCAGGAGCAAAAGTGGGCAGAGGCACAAATATAACTTTTATCTTTGCCATTTCAGCACGCACTAACACACCCCTCTCTAGCCTCCATCCAGGCAAACAGGAGACTTTATCAGAGTCCAGCCTGGCAGGGCTGCTGGGGTATGAGGCTTGGGGAGCGTTCCAGGGGCCAGCTGGAGGGGCCTGGAGGGCCACACTGGACCCCCAGGCCTAAAGTTCCCCATTCCTGTTTTAAGAAGCACTGCCTCCAAGCATGTTTTAGGCAAGGGAGGAGGCCAATTCCATCAATGCTGCCTTCTCCATGATCGATATGTCTCTATGATGTCTCCCATTACCCAACATGTTCTTCCTAAACTAAAACAGCGTCATGCTAAACTGAAAGCACACAAAAAAGTTTTACAGAAGATATTAGTTTTTTTATACAAGACCCGCCATAACCTCCCAATACAAGGAAAAGAAAACCATTATTATTATTATTATTTGAATTTATATACTGCCCTATACCCCAGGGGTCTCAGTGCAGTTCACAGAATAAATTCAAGATATAAAACCACAAAATACCTAATAAAAATAAAAACAGCAACTCAATACCCCCCCCAAAAAAAACCACATTTTAAAAGGGCATAGGATGTAAATCGGATCAACCAAAGGCCTGGTCAAAGAGGAACATTTTTGCCTAGTGCCTAAAGGTGTATAATGAAGGCACCAGGCGAACTTCCCTGGGGAGAGCATTCCACAGATGGGGAGCCACTGCAGAAAAGGCTCCGTTCTCGTGTTGCCACCCTCTGGACCTCTCAAGGAGGAGGCACATGAAGAAGGACCTCAGAAGATGATCTCAGGGTCCAGGTAGGTTCATACGGAAAGAGGTGGTCCTTTCCCCCACTATTATGTTAATGGACTACAGCTTCCATCAGTTCTAACCACTATAGCCAGTGAGTTGAGGGTGATGGGATTTGTAGGCCACAAACCTCTGGTGGGGCCAAGTTGCTGCCACTTTGGGGAGTAAGGTATGTGGCCTCCCACTATCTCTGAAGCCTCTTTCTTTGAATGCAAAGACTCGTCCTGGGAACATGTGAAAGAGTAACACAGACTATGGGGCATCTGGGAGTGTGCATAGGGGACATGTTTCAGCATTTAGAAATCATGTCCTGCCCGCCTCATCCATCCTTTTATAAATGTGTGGGTAAAGTTAATGCAGGAAAATGCCCCCCTAGGAAAAAAATGCTTTGAAAACTCTATGATCTTATCAGCCATTCTAAGAACAGTTGGCCAGGGGTGGGAAATCTGTGCCTCTCAGATTACAACTCCCATCAGCCCCAAATGGCAGAGCCCATGGTATGGGATGATGGGAGTTGTAGTCCACCTATAAAGGTAAAGGTAAAGGACCCCTGGACGGTTAAGTCCAGTCAAAGGCAACTATGGGGTTGCAGTGCTCATCTTGCTTTCAGGCCGAGAGAGCCGGTGTTTGTCCACAGACAGCTTTCCAGGTTATGTGGCCAGCATGACTAAACCGCTTCTGGTGCAACAGAACACTGTGATGGAAACCAGAGCGTGTGCAAATGCCACTTACCTTCCTGCCACAGCAGTACCTATTTATCTACTTGCACTGGCATGCTTTCGGACTGCTAGGTTGGCAGGAACTGGGACAGAACAACGGGAGCTCACCCCATTGCAAGGATTTGAACCGCTGACCTTCTAATTGGCAGACCCAAAAGGCTCAGTGGTTTAGACCACAGTGCCACATGCATCCCTAGTCCAGCTATATGGGGCAGGGGAGCACCACGTTGCCTAACCCTCTGATGCAAGGTGAGGGATTGGGCTTCCTAACCAGAAGCATCTGCAAGCCACATGCCACTTACCCGGGAATGGCACTGGAACCCAAAGTAGACCACCACAATGGTGGGCAGGAGCACAATGGCAAAGATGGCGGCCATCAAGAGGAAGTTCAAGAGGAAGGCCAAAGAGTTCATTGCTGCCACCAGGCATGTCCAGGCCCAGCAGCCGCAGGTGCTACGGCGCTCCATGGGCAGCAGCTGATCATCCATGTTGTAAGGCGGAAGTCCCTTGATCATCCGCGATGTGTCAGACAGGCTGTCCATGTCATAGTCATCCATCTCCTGATCAGACATTATTGAAGGGATCAAACAGGACTTCCAGCCACCGAAAAATCTCTCTTTTCAAAAAATCCCCCTGCTCTTGTCTGCCCCAGAACGCCTTCAGAACAGAGAAAGTTGTTGCTAATGTAGGCTTCTCAAAAGAATCTGTGTAGGCTTCTTTGCAGGATCTGGCTGACTTCTGCTGGATTTGATGGGCTTTGATCCAGCAGTGCTGCACTTCTACACAATTGGCCAACACCAAGCATTAAATGGAATGGGGTGGAGAAGACCTACCAAGAGTCCTGGTGGGCGTTTCCAATGTCTGGTTGTCCCCCAGCCTCCTTCCCACAGAAGTTGATCTTCGCCCTGGGCTTTGTCCAGATCTTCTGTTCAAGCAGAGATGCTCTAGCTGGAAGTTTGGGAAGAGAAGGAGAAGCCACACACTTGAACGTGGGTTGTTGCAGGCATGCTTTCCGCTGGGACGTCTCGTTCTACAGGAGTCCCTGCCCTGTTCTGGGACAACCCATGATGCTCAAATCACCTTCCACACAGCCTCTTCAGAAGGAGCAATCTAGCAGTCACCTTTTCAAGAATCAATCTTTGGACTTTGAATCATTCCTTCTCCTCTCTCTCTCTCCTGCAGTTCTGGAAGGCAGAATTTTTCTCTGCCAAAGTTTTTTCTTTCTTTCCCAAATCCCCCAGAAACATCAGCAGACCAGATTCTTTGCTTTGTTCAAGGATCCCAGCGATGCACAGCGGTGAGCGCAGAAGGACAGATCCTGAGTTTAACGGGAGGGTGCTGCATCTCCCTGGCTTTAGTCTACATCAGATGCTTCCTCGCTCTTAGCCGGCTCCGATCGCTGTGCGGTGCTTCAGGGTTTGCAGGCAGTTTCATTGACTCTCTCGCTCTCCCCCGACATTAGCCAATCATTGGCGAGAGCTGCTTCTCAACCCCCCTCCCCTCCCCAGTCAGCACCACTTACTAAACACAGTGCCATCAAGCCAGGCCATTATGAACTCATGTATACATATTGCAGAAAGAAAATAAATAGACCAGCATTTCATTTTCATTTCACATTTAATTCGCACGCTGCCTTTCCATGTTGCTGTACACAAGGCAGCGTACGAGCCGTTGAAGCCGCAAAATATACAAACAAAGGTCACACATCTGATAACAATCCAATCCAAAGCAAATAAGTCACATGGCTTTAAAATAAACTCACATCAAATAAAGTAACATTCAACAATTCATTTCGAATATAATATTGCACAAGAACATTGACTCTCAAAATACCAGCAAATAAGAAACAGAAATTCACCCTCGGCGATTACAACAAATCATTACTAGACTGTAATCAATAAAAATAACAACAAAGTCACAAGACCTAAAAGACCACAGCACCTAAAAGATCATGTAAAAAGACTGAGCAACCAAGTCACACAGCTTATAAAATTACAAATTGCACTTGCATAACTGGTCAGTTATATTTGCCTTAACATCAACTTGCATTAACAGTAAGACTAATCCAACAATCCAAATTTAAACTATTATTATTATTATTACTACTACTATTACTACTGTTAGAATTTATTTGCTGCCTTTCATGTCAAGAAGAAATATCACAGCAGTTCACAAACAAATAAAAGCCAACTAACAAGGATAAAATCAGTTCTGAAAATACAGCTACCCGTAAATAAAATATCTCGTAAAATAAACTACTTTACAACTTCCACAATTAAAACATTTCCATTAAAACAGTATAACAGTTAACAAACAAAGCGGGAGACAGAATAGTGGAACGGTTGAGCTGTGAGGGACCGAAATCGAGTTCAACTCCCTGCAATGCATGAATCACAGCTAAAGATTCAAGTCAGGAGAGAAGGAAATAAGCAGGTGTGTCTTTAAGGGCCGGTGGAATGCCAATACTGATGAGGCTTTTTGCATTTCAGCTGGGAGGGCATTCCACAGCAATGGTGCCACCAATGAAAGAGCCCACCTCTCTGTTACCAAGTCATCATCAGGCTGTGGCAAAACTAACTGGGTGCCAGGTGGGTGTCCAAATAGACATCCAAATGAAATTGATTATAAGATAGAATTGAGTGTTTTTGCCTGGCTGGAATGTGTCCCTGAACTCTGATAATAATTCTGGCTTGAGACTGGGTTGGAGGAGGAGAGAGAGACATAGGAAGCTATAGTGGAAATGCTAAGGCAATTGTATTTCGAGGAGTTAGGTGGCATGTCCCTTTCCCTTTAACATCCGCAGTTTGAGGTCTGCTGGATTCTTGTGTTTCACACACCTGTCGGGAGTTTCTTGGGCTCTTCTGTGTTGCAGGTGCTGGCTGGATGCCCGGCTGCAGGTAGTGGGAGACTCTCAGCCGCTCTGTATTAATTCCATCTCAGGGTCCTGGGCTAATCATGAGTAATGCCAGGTGCACTTTATTACATCAAGGCAGGCTATAAAAGCCATAGGTGGGAGGGGCCCAGAGAGCTTCTACCCAGATCAAAGGACCTGATGCTGGGAGACTGGTGGTCGGGGTCTTTCTCCTGCTGCTCTACCTGGGGCTCCGGGCAGCTGAAGGGGAGATTGGGTAGCCCAGGTCGGGTATGTTTTATTTTATGCTTTGCATGCCTGCTGCTTATTTGTTAATAAAACTGTTTTGGCTCCCCTTCCACCTCCTCATTCCTTTTGTCCTGACATTCTTGGAAAGACCTGTTATATTTGGTAGCACAGAAGCTGTCTGTGATGGCCTGGGAATCGGATTCAGAGGCTGAACCTGAGGAATCCCAGCCTGCGCAGGAGTCCCCACCTCCAGGACCAGCTGAGCCGGGGCTGGGGCTTGAGCCTGAAGGGCCCTCACCTGTGCTGGATCCTCAGGAGCAGACTCCAGCTGAATCTGCTCTGGCTCCTGAGGTGATGGAGGACCCATTGCCTGCAGGTGCTCCACTCTCAGCCCTGTCAGGGGAAGGTGAGGTTGCCTCTGGGTCCGGTAACCCTCCAGCCTCTCCTGGGCTGCAGAGGCTCAGGGCAGAGAGGCGGAGGGAACTAAGTTCTCACAGGAGGAGTGCTTGCCTCCAGGCCAGGAGAGGTGAGTCACCTGCAGTGGCGTACAGGGGCGCCGACTTATAAAAAATATTGGGGGGGCCCATACCGGGGTCCTGCCGCTGCTTCGCTCGGGTAGCCGGGAGAAGGCAGTTCGAGGTGGCGGTGTTGGGGAGAGACCCTCGCTCAGGGCGCCATGAGACTTGGCGGCCGGTGGCCTATCTGGGGGGTTTTGGAACGTATTTCGGCGGAGCGATTGGGGAGGAGGGGGCTTGTTGCCGGATTCTTCAGCTGGGCCGGAGATCCGCTGCTGGCGGGTCCCTGGGCCGAGTTGTGAGCCCGGCCTGCTGAAGGGAGATCCAGCCGATTGCACGACGGGGACGGCCGGGGCTCTCCGGCTAGGGCGCGCGGCTGGCTGGCTGGCTGGCGAGGGAGCAGGTGGGGAGGAGGCGGGGGTCCTCACTCTCTTAGGAAACGCACCCGCGCGCCCGATTGCCACGAAGTCCGAAGGGTGCGTGTGTGGAATTAAAAAGCAAAAACGAGATACGGGCAGGGCAGGCAAAGAGTTTTCCGCAAGAGGATGGAGGGCAGGTTGAAGAGAAAATCACTCAGGATGAGACAGTCAAATCAGCCATGATAAAATGGGCTCAGGATATTGGGTATAACATCATGTTTGAGGACTGGGAAAGGTTATGGACCACCGGAATGAAATTCACGGCATGTAATGCCTTGAAGGAAAATATTATGAAAATGATTTATAGGTGGTACATGACCCCAGTCAAGCTTGCAAAAATATATCACCTGTCTGATAATAAATGTTGGAAATGTAAGGAGGCTGAAGGGACATTCTTTCACCTCCGGTGGACTTGTCCAAAAGTGAAGGCCTTCTGGGAAATGATCTATAATGAGTTTAAAAATGTATTTAAGTATACCTTTCCCAAGAAACCAGAGGCCTTCCTCTTGGGCATTGTTGGCCAGAAAGGGTTAAAGAAGGATAGAACTTTCTTTATGTATGCAACTACAGCAGCAAGAATACTTATCGCAAAATATTGGAAGACACAAGATTTGCCCACACTGGAAGAGTGGCAGACGCAATTGATGGACTACATGGAACTGGCTGAAATGACTGGCAGAATCCGAGATTTGGGAGAAGAAACAACGGAAGAGGACTGGAAAAAAATTAAGGACTATTTACAAAAACAATATAAGTTGTATGAATGTTAAAAATTTACACGATTCGGAAACTATAGCTTCAGCAATTAGATTTGGGAAACAGGAAATTATATTTTAAGTAAGAAAAGGTCAAAATCTAAGGTAATACTATGTTTAAGATATAAGTAACTGATGAAAAGTATGTTAAATTTAGAGGTATAGTATTTGAAAAGTACAAAATAAGGTACGAAACAAGGTAATAATTTGCTGATATCTTTATTATAAAGAATGCAGGGTAAGGGAGATGTGAGGAAGTCCAGTTAGTTATATAAAAAATGTGTTGAATGGTTGGTTTTCTTTTCTTCTTTTTCTTTTTTTCTTTTTCTTGTTCTTTTACTTTTTTCTTCAGTGTATGTTTCTAACTTTGTATTTGAAAACTTAATAAAATATTTATTAAAAAAAAAAGAGAGAGAAAATCCTTTCGCTTTTCTGGAGCGCAGGGAAGTCTCAGAGCCGGAGGTTGGGGAAGGGACCCCCTTTGCTCTGCCCTCTTCTCCCGTCTTAGATTCGCATGGGGGTCCCCGCCCGAGCTTGCCTGGCCACCGGGCCACACAAGGGCCGCGCTCTACGCGGCGCACCTTGCTAGCCGCGCAGCTGTCCTCCGCGGCTGCGGAGCGGCCCTGCGCCGGTGCCCAGCCCCTCTGGGCGCCCGCTGCACTGCCAATGACAAGTGGGCGACGTCGCGGGCGGGGAAGGCGTCGCTTTCTTTCCCGATCCTTCATCCTCCGAGTCTTCCAGCCCTTTTTTGGGTTGGAAGCTGTCTCGTTCGCCCTTCTCCTTTCTTCACCCTGCGCGCAATTTTCCTCCCTCGTCTCCCTCCCCATTTCTCTCTCCTTCCTTCCTTCCTTCCTTCCTTCCTGACTGACTGACGGGCTTGGGCTTGGGCTTGGGCTTGGGCTCGGGCTCGGGCTCAGGCTCGGGCAGCCACAGCGTCGGCGGTGTTGGCGATCGGCGGCGCGGGGGGATGGCCCTCCCAGGGGAGCCGGCGCTGCTCAATGGGGTTGCCAAGGAGACAGGCCGGCCGCCCCCCGCCCCGGCGCCCCCCGCCGCGCCGGTGCCCGTTATCGAGCTGGTGCGCGCCGGGCGCCCTATAAAAGCCGCGGACGCGCCAAGCGTCGACAGGCAGAGCCAGCGCGGCGGCGGCGCTCTGCTGGAGGGGCGCCCGAGATTATTGGGGGGGCTCTGCCCCCCCAATAAAATTTTTGAGGGGGCTCGGGCCTCCTCAAGCCCCATGGAGTCGGCGCCTATGGTGGCGTAGCGTGGGGGGTGCAGGGGGGGCCGGCCGCACCGGGCGCAACATCTGGGGGTTAGGGTTAGGGGGCGCAAATCCACGGGTTAGGGGGCGCAAATTACTTGCCTTGCCCCGGGTGCTGACAACCCACGCTACGCCACTGGTCACCTGTGGACCGGGGCCGCCCTATGCCTCAGAGGAGATAAAAGCCAGCCAGCCCAGTCCCAGGTTGTGGGAGCAACATCGTAGGTAATTTGTTCCTGCCAGCACCCTGTCCTGCTCTTCTGCCAGAGTTCCTGACCACACCCGACTCCTTGCCTTGGACCTCGCTTCAGCCTTGACAGACAGCCTCCATACCACACCCTCGGACTGGACTCGGACCATGCCGCACGGTAAACCCCCCCCCCGGGACCAGCACACTGTCCAACTAGCTTGGCATTCTCCGCACTGACTGGCAGTGGTCCTCCATGGTTTTAGGCAAGAGACATTTCCAGTCCTGCCCAGAGATTTTGGAGATTGAACCTGGGACCTTCTGCATGCAGAACAGATCCTCTGCCATGCAAGTATGGCCCTTTTCAAAGGCAAATAGGAAGGTGCCTTCTCCAGGCTCAGACTGTTAGTCCACCTAACTCAATATTGCCTGCACTGACTGGCAGCAGCTCTCCAGGATTTCAGATCAGAGGTCTTCCGCATTCCTAACTAGAGATTGAAGCTGGGAACCTTCTGCATGCAAAGCAGGTGCTCTGATACGGAACTATGGCCATGTGTGAGTGCATGCAGAAAGTAGCCTAGTGTACAAAACAAAACAAGGATGTCGAGCTGACAATGGGGTGAAGGAAATGTGTTCAAGGAATGGGGTGCTAATGGAGTCTTGGATCCCACCATGCCTGCAGAACCTCGCTCCATTTTTTGCCTTTGCATCTCAATGTTGTTTACCCTCCAGCGTCAAGTTATGGCGGTGGAGATTGCCAAGTTTTGGGGGTGGGAATGCAGCTTGCAAACCTGCCAGGAGGCACCTTTAGAGGAGAGAGTAAAAAGATACTTTTGCTGGGAGCGTGGGAAGGGTTCCTGCCAGACTTGTGTGACGAGGAGAAGAAAATATATGGAGGAGGGCTGCACAGATGATCCTGATCAGGAGCAGTGGGACAGTATAGATTTGGAACAGTGGTTCGCAGAAGGACATAGTTCAGAACCGGGAGAGACTCTGGTTCACTGGAAAGTGTCTAGCTGATCAGTCCAAGGTCACGGAGATTAGATAAGGTAGCTGCACAGAAGGCACAGTGGTTGCAAGATCAAGTTGCAAGACAAGGAAGAGGCGAGGGTGAATCGAGGGGGGGAGTGGGTGGGAACCTTAATTGGGAGCACCTTTACTCTGAGAATGGACTCTTTGTTCTTTCTCTTCGATCATTAAAATCTCTTTAAATGCTAAGAGACTACAGTGGTACCTCTGGTTAAGTACTTAATTCATTCCGGAGGTCCGTTCTTAACCTGAAACTGTTCTTAACCTGAAGCACCACTTTAGCTAATGGGGCCTCCTGCTGCTGCCTGCTGCTGAAGCAAAGTTCTTAACCTGAAGCACTATTTCTGGGTTAGCGGAGTGTGTAACCTGAAGCGTATGTAACCCGAGGTACCACTGTATTTTTGCTTTGTTCTGCTTATCCACTACCAAAGGGAGGGAGGCCGCCGTTTCCCTGAAGCCTGGCACTCTGACACTTTGAGACACAAACCGTGCTTGCCATTAAAACACCTTGTCACCTTGCTTGCGGGACCAAGGGCTGAGCCAGAGTCAGGATTGAGCTCAGTAATCGAGCTCTGTATTGTCTACACTGGCTGGCAACAGCTCTCCAAGGTTTCAAGCAGGGATCTTCTGCTTGAAGACTGATCCTGAGACCTTCTGTATGTACAACAAATGCTCCACCACTGGACTACGAGTCCGGTCTGACAAAGATGGAGCTCACAGGTGTACGACTCAGTCGGTCTTTGAAGCCAAGGCTTCCAAAACCTTCAGGCGACATCACCACCCACTTTTCGTCTGACAGACGGCCTCCTGGTTTTCCAAACTGTTGGAAGCAGAAGGCAGCAAGGCAGTCCTGTGATGCAATGGGTCTGTACATCTGGTTGTGAACAAGAAGGTTGGTGGTTCAAGGTGGGCAGAGTTCCTGCATTGTAGGGGTTGGACTAGATGACCCTTGGTGTCCCTTCCAACTCTGATTCTATGATCTGGTTGCCAGACCTCCAAGGGGAATTTTTCAAGTGAGTTTTAGCCGCAGCTGCCGTGTTTAATATAGTCCAGAATGACAGAATAAACCCCATATGGCACCATTAGTGTGATAAACAGGAAATAGACCGCACAAAATGTTCCTTCGGATACACTTGTTCTCTGTCGCCCGTATTTGAGGATTTAAGTGTTTGTGTTTGCATGTGTGCGTGTGGCTTTCATCTCCAGGGGATGGCTGCATTGTTCACTCTGCCATAATCCCAAATGAGCAAAGGAATCATAGGGCTAGAGGTGGAATGTGAGGTCCCAACCAAAGAAGAATGGCAACTTTAACTGATTGGAATATGTGCAGCTTGCGGATAACATACAGAATAAGAGAACAAGAAAAACATTCGTTTGAAGATTATTGGAAAATGTTGGTTGAATATATGGGGGGGGGGAATTGTGTACACTTGAAAATGTTAGCAGCATTAAGATAATGTGTCTCCCCCCCCCCCCGTTCAACCCGGACACTGAGGTCCCGCTCCGAGGGCCTTCTGGCGGTTCCCTCACTGTGAGAAGTGAGGTTACAGGGAACCAGGCAGAGGGCCTTCTCGGTAGTGGCGCCCACCCTGTGGAACACCTTCCCATCAGATGTCAAGGAAATAAAGAACTATCTGACTTTTAGAAGACATCTTAAGGCAGCCCTGTTTAGTGAAGTTTTTAATGTTTGATGTTTTATCATGCTTTTAATATTCTGTTGGGAGCCACCCAAAGTGGCTGGGGAAACCTAGCCAGATGCGCGGGGTATAAATTATTATTATTATTATTATTATTATTATTATTATTATTATTATTATTAATTCATTTCAACAGTGTAAATAAGTTTTATAGATGTAATAATGGAATATTGAATGGCTTAGATTATATAAAATATGCAGAAATGTATACTATGTAAAGTGAACCATGGAAAGAGAATAATAATAATAATAATAATAATAATAATAATAATAAATTAATTAATTTATACCCCGCCCACCTGGCTAGGCTTCCCCAGCCACTCTGGGCGGCTTCCAACAAAATACCCTAATACATCAGACATTAAAAGCTGCCTTCATGGAAGTCACTGATATTTTAAGATTGTATAAATGAATATTCTAAATTGTAAAATAGAATATATATATATCCTTGTCTTCTTGTAATGTCACAGCACCTCAGCCAGTCACTGCCCAAGACTTTGCCACCACCCATATTTCTTAAAGTCATCACGCTTTCTAATTCCCTTCTTCTCCCAGACAATCCCAAACACAGACTTGTTCACTCTCAAGCCTTCCTTTCTCACCTCCTACACTCAAAGTATGTGATGCTGGCATTCTTTTTTTTTTTTTTTAAGTCGTCAGCGGCCAGATTTAATTTTATTTTCACTATTCTATTTTTTCACACACAGAGAGAGAGAGCAGCTGTGACTTGGAAGAGGATGATTTAAGTGAGAAGGTGAGCTAAAAACAGCAGCAACCCACACCAAGCAAACCTAAAGCTGTTGAAGGGAAGTGGCGAAGATGAGCTCTTTAAGGTCACCATGTTCCCAGGAAATTATCTCATCCTGTATTAAACATTGTTGTCCAACCTTTTCAAACTTAGTGCCCTCCAAACTATTTATTGTGCTTTATGTATTGCATTGGGACGTGGGTGGTGCTGTGGGTTAAACCACAGAGCCTAAAATTTTCCGATCAGAAGGTCGGCGGTTCGAATCCCCACGACGGAGTGAGCTCCCGTTTCTCGGTCCCTGCTCCTGCCAACCTAGCAGTTTGAAAGCACGTCAAAGTGCAAGTAGATAAATAGGTGCCACTCTGGCGGGGAGGTAAACGGCGTTTCCGTGCGCTGCTCTGGTTCGCCAGAAGCGGCTTAGTCATGCCGGCCACATGACTCAGAAGCTGTACACTGGCTCCCTCGGCCAATAAAGCGAGATGAGCGCCACAACCCCAGAGTCGGCCATGACTGGACCTAATGGTCAGGGGTCCCTTTACCTTTATCTTTATGTATTGCATTTCATAGAATCATAGAATCATAGAATCATAGAATCATAGAATCATAGAGTTGGAAGAGACCACAAGGGCCATCGAGTCCAACCCCCTGCCAAGCAGGAAACACCATCAGAGCACTCCTGACATATGGTTGTCAAGCCTCTGCTTAAAGACCTCCAAAGTAGGAGACTCCACCACACTCCTTGGCAGCAAATTCCACTGTCGAACAGCTCTTACTGTCAGGAAGTTCTTCCTAATGTTTAGGTGGAATCTTCTTTCTTGTAGTTTGGATCCATTGCTCCGTGTCCGCTTCTCCGGAGCAGCAGAAAACAACCTTTCTCCCTCCTCTATGTGACATCCTTTTATATATTTGAACATGGCTATCATATCACCCCTTAACCTCCTCTTCTCCAGGCTAAACATGCCCAGCTCCCTTAGCCGTTCCTCATAAGGCATCGTTTCCAGGCCTTTGACCATTTTGGTTGCCCTCCTCTGGACACGTTCCAGTTTGTCAGTGTCCTTCTTGAATTGTGGTGCCCAGAACTGGACACAGTACTCCAGGTGTGGTCTGACCAGAGCAGAATACAGTGGCACTATTACTTCCCTTGATCTAGATGCTATACTCCTATTGATGCAGCCCAGAATTGCATTGGCTTTTTTAGCTGCCGCGTCACACTGTTGGCTCATGTCAAGTTTGTGGTCAACCAAGACTCCTAGATCCTTTTCACATGTACTGCTCTCAAGCCAGGTGTCACCCATCTTATATTTGTGCCTCTCATTTTTTTTGCCCAAGTGCAAGGTGATTTATAACTCGCCTTTTTCTTCAGGGAGCAAAAGGTGGTGTACAGTGTGCTCCCCTTCATCTTTCAATCGTCACAACAGCCCTGTGAGGTAGGCTAGGCTAAGAGTCAGTGACTGGTCCAAGGTGAGCTTCATGGCTGAGTGAGGTTTTTGAACCCTGGTCTCCTGGGTCCTAGTCTGACCCTCTAACCGCTACACCACACCAGCTAGGAATGGATGAATATCCTATGTCCAAATGCACCCTTCTTGTGCACAGATCTGAGATTTCTTATTTTTGAGTTTCACAGGAAAAATTGTGCGGATCTTCATATAAATTCCCCCTCATACGATGTTACGGTTTTCCGGGAGGGGCAAACTCACCATAATCTCTATATTCAGTAAAGAGCTAAACTTTGAGCAAGCTCATAAATTTCATGAAGTAAGAAAAAAGTTTGGTTAATGAAAAGCAAGCCAAGCACTGTTGCTGCGTTCAGTTTTGGACCACAAGCCCAAGTAGCGTCACACAGCTAGCTGCAGATAAGCCAAGCCCAGTGCCAGATTTACGTATAAGCTAAACAAGCTATAGCTTAGGGCCCCACTCTCTTGGGGGGCCCCAAAAAAATTAAAGGGGGGGAACTGGATGTACATTTCCAAAATATAAGATAAAAACACAAATAAAATAAAACCTACCTACAGCAACAGTGTTTTGTGTTGTGTAGGCTCCTATGATGTAAGTAATGGCCCCTGCCTGCTAGCCTGCTCCCTAAAATATCGCTGGTTTGCTCATTTCTGTATATGGGGTGTCTACATTCTGCATGTGCAAATGGCTTTAGATACCTATTAGGTCCATAAATGACCATATAGCATATATTCAACACACAAAAACAGGGACAATTTGTTGTTGACAAAGAACAGCTGGACATGTAAAGGGTCCCATTACCTTCAGTAGCTTGGGGACTGGGCAGACAGAGGTTGTCAGGGTGATGGGGTGTGTGAGAGAGGTGTGCTGGGAGATCCGTCTTCTAGCAGGCTGGACTCCAGGGCTGCACTGCCATGAGGAACAAGTACCTCTTGAGATGACCATGCTGTAAGATTTGTATTCTCTTCATCTAGATACAGTCATAAAAATGTGAATAAATCATATTTCTTAGCTGAAGGCAGCCCTGTTTAGGGAAGCTTTTAATGTTTGATGCATTACGGTATTTTAATATTTTGTTGGAAGCTGCCCAGAGTGGCTAGGGAAGCCCAGCCAGACGGGCGGGGTATAAATAATAAATTATTATTATTATTATTATTAGCTACGGCAGTTTTCAATACAGATCCTGGGTGAGCACCTGGAAATCTCCTGGAATCTTGCTGCAACTCGACAGAGAGTGGAGGGTTGGCATGCCATCTTTGTGACAATCTGCACTGTTTGCATTTCCCCGAAGCTATTTGAACCCTAGTAGAAGGCATTCTTACGCACCGTTTGCCCTCAGATGTATTTTCTGTATGCACTTTGCACTAATATACGTGTCTTTGTACACATCCTTTAGTTTCAGAAAAGCATTGCAAAATTCAGAGGGTGCTTTTTGACTGACCAGAAGGTTTCTTTGAACTGAGGAGTGCTTTTTTTAAAAAAGATATTCATTAAAATTTCAGCATATTACAAAAATAAAAGAAAAAAGTAAAAGGGAAAAAAAAACAAAAATAAAAATACAAAGTAACAACAGTTAAAAACAAATCAGTCTTTCCCTATCTTATCTTTCATTTGCTTGTTTCCCTGACCACCTCACACCTCCCTTTTTTGTATTCCAGTTCAATTAGTTAATTCAGCAAATCCTTTCCCCCTTTGATTTTATCTTAATCTTTTATCTTAATATATTATAACTTTAGGTTATCACCTGTTAACAATCCATTTTTACATATTCCTTTATAGTATTGCTGCTAAAAACCACTTAACTTCAATCCAACACCATTCTAACATTCATTAATTTTGCAGTATTTCTGTAAATAATCTTTAAATTTCTTCCAATCTTCTTCCACCGACTCTTCTCCCTGGTCTCGGATTCTACCAGTCATTTCCGCCAGTTCCATGTAGTCCATCACCTTCATCTGCCATTCTTCCAAAGTGGGTAAATCTTGTGTCTTCCAATATTTTGCAATAAGTATCCTTGCTGCTGTTGTAGCATACATAAAGAAAGTTCTATCCTTCTTTAACATCAATTGGCCAACCATGCCCAGGAGAAAGGCCTCTGGTTTCTTCAGAAAGGTATATTTAAATACCTTTTTCATTTCGTTATAAATCATCTCCCAGAAAGCCTTAATCCTTGGGCACGTCCACCAAAGGTGAAAGAATGTACCTTCAGTTTCTTTACATTTCCAACATTTATTATCGGGCAAATGATAGATTTTTGCAAGCTTGACTAGTGTCATGTACCACCTGTATATCATTTTCATAATATTCTCTCTTAAGGCATTACATGCCGTAAACTTCATACCTGTGGTCCATAACTGTTCCCAGTCAGCCATCATTATGTTATGTCCAACATCTTGTGCCCATTTAATCATAGCAGATTTCACCGTTTCATCCTGAGTATTCCATTTCAACAGCAAGTTATACATCCTTGACAAAATCTTGGTTTTGGGTACTAACAGTTCTGTTTCCAATTTTGATTTTTCCACCTGGAAGCCAATTTTCTTGTCCAAATTATATGCCTCCATTATCTGATAATAATGAAGCCAATCTCGCACTTTATTTTTTAGTTTTTCAAAACTCTGCAATTTCAATTTATCTCCCTCTTGTTCCAAAATTTCCCAATATTTTGGCCATTTGGCCTCCATATTGAGCTTTTTCTGAGCCTTTGCTTCCAACGGTGACAACCACCTTGGGGTTTTATTTTCAAGTAAATCCTTATATCTTATCCAGACATTAAACAATGCTTTCCTGACAATATGATTTTTAAATGCTTTATGTGCTTTGACCTTATCATACCACAAATATGCATGCCATCCAAATACATTATTAAAACCTAAATCTAAAATGTCTGTGTTTTCAAGAAGCAGCCATTCTTTCAGCCAGCAAAAAGCTGCTGATTCATAATAAAGTTTAAGGTCTGGCAGGGCAAATCCACCTCTTTCCTTTGCATCCGTTAATATTTTAAATTTTATTCTAGGCTTCTTGCCCTGCCAGACAAATCTAGAAATATCTCTCTGCCACTTCTTGAAACAATCCATTTTATCTAAAATTTGCAATGTTTGAAACAGAAACAACATTCTAGGCAATACATTCATTTTTATCGCAGCAATACGGCCTAGCAATGAAAGCTTCAAATTCGACCAGATTTCTAAATCTTTTTTCACTTCAGTCCAGCATTTTTCATAATTGTCTTTAAATAGATTCCCATTTTTAGCTGTCATGTTAATCCCCAGGTATTTCACTTTCTTAACTACTGTTAAACCTGTCTCATTCTGAAACCTCTCTCTCTCAATCACTGTTAAATTTTTCTCTAAGACCTTTGTTTTTAACTTATTCAGTTTAAATCCTGAAACCTGACCAAATTCTTGAATCAGTTCCAAAACTCTTTTGGTACTAGATTCTGGCTCCTGTAATGTCAATACTAAGTGATCTGCAAATGCTCTCAATTTGTACTGTTTAGCTCCGACTTGTATACCTTTAACCAATTGGTCCCTTCTAATCATATTCAGCAGGACCTCCAGGACCGATATGAAAAGCAATGGGGAGATTGGGCAACCTTGTCGTGTCCCTTTTTCTATCTTAAATTCCTCCGTCACCACGTTATTAACAATTAATTTAGCCTTTTGTTCTGAATAAATTGCTCTTATACCGTTTCCAAAGCCTTGACCTACGCCAATCCCCTGTAGATTCTTCTTCATAAAACTCCAGGAAATGTTGTCAAAAGCTTTCTCCGCGTCCACAAATATAAAAACTGCCTTGGTATTAATATTCACTTGTAATTTTTCTAAAATATTGATTATGTTTCTCATATTATCAGACAAGTGTCTACCCGGGAGAAAGCCTGCTTGATCTTTATGAATCTCTTCCACTAACACTTTTTTCTGAGGGGTGCTTCTTGCCTGCCTGGGTGGAGAATATAGAAGGTATGTTGCGAGTACAGTGGTACCTCGGGTTACAGATGCTTCAGGTTACAGACACTTCAGGTTACAGACTCCACTAACCCAGAAATAGTACCTCAGGTTAAGAACTTTGCTTCAGGATGAGAACAGAAATCGTGTGGAGGTGGTGGGAGGCCCCATTAGCTAAAGTGGTACCTCAGGTTAAGAACAGTTTCAGGTTAAGAACGGACCTCCAGAACGAATTAAGTTTTTAACCCGAGGTACCACTGTATTTGTAGAAACTAGCCTACTGTAGAAAAGTCAAACTTGTCAAACGGCGGCTGTCAACAGCAGCTGCTATTGCAAGAAGATTGATGCCACCGCTTCCCGGAGTTTATCCTGGTCTCATTGCGTGACTGGAATCCATAGAGTGCCTAGGCCATGACCAGCCTAGGCCAGAGGGGGAAGTGGCTGCATAATAATGTAGGAAGAGTCAGGTGGACCAGGCCAGTGGCCCAACGGGTCCAGCAGCCTGTTCTCACAGTGGCCAACCAGATGCCTGGGGAAACTCAGAAGCAGGACTCGAGTTCAAAAGCAACATTGCTGTACCAATGAAAGAAGAGTGGCAGATGAAGATGATGGACTTTGCAGAACTTGCAAAGCTGACAGGAAAAATCCGAAACCAAGTATTCCAAAAGGACTGGAGTAAATTTATACAATATCTGAAAGATTATCATAAGCAATTAGCATCACTAGCAGGGTTCTCTTGTAATGAGAAGTTTTCTACCTTTCTATGTCTGTTTGTTTTTAGGGACGCAGGTGGTGCTGTGGGTTAAACCACAGAGCCTAGGACTTGCCGATCAGAAGGTCGGCGGTTCGAATCCCCACGAAGGGGCAAGCTCCCGTTGCTCGGTCCCTGCTCCTTCCAACCTAGCAGTTCAAAAGCACGTCAAAGTGCAAGTAGAT
Source organism: Podarcis vaucheri (assembly GCF_965113315.1). Lineage (NCBI taxonomy): Eukaryota > Metazoa > Chordata > Lepidosauria > Squamata > Lacertidae > Podarcis > Podarcis vaucheri. The sequence continues at coordinate 75,244,970 of NC_138765.1, forward strand.
AAATAGGTACCACTCCGGCGGGAAGGTAAACAGTGTTTCCATGCCCTGCTCTGGTTCGCCAGAAATGGCTTAGTCATGCTGGCCACATGACCCGGAAGCTGTACGCCGGCTCCCTCGGCCAGTAAAGCGAGATGAGCGCCGCAACCCCAGAGTTGTCCACGACTGGACCTAATGGTAAGGGGTCCCTTTATCTGTTTTTTTAAATTTTGAGCTATTTTGTAATGAGTGTAATTAGAATTGCAAAATATACAAAATGCAATGATATAAAGTGTCATGAGCCCATTAAAAAAAAAATTAAACACATATTTTTGCCATTTTGTCACCCCCTCATTGATGACACCCGGGGCGGCCTGCACCCACCACACACCCCTTCCTACACCATTGACTTTCCCCACTTGTGATTCCCAGCAATTTAGACACAAACGACCTCTGACAGTGGAAGGAGAACCTAGCCATTGTGGCTAGTAGCCATGGATAACCTTATTCTCCATGGTAGTTTACAATTCAGTTATGGTTTATATGGGAAAGTGGCTTTTCCTTCAAGCCACGGGGTGGAGACAGAGGGCAACCGGCTTCTCTGAGGGGCAGGGGCCCTTACCCACCCTGGCCCCCCATGGCACCACCTCTGTAACGAAAAGCAGGCATGATGAATGCTCTTTGCCGGAACACAAGTAAAAGAAAGGACATTTCAGAGCCGAATGTTCAGGAGGAAAGAAAAACGAGCCACCAGCTTGTGTAATAAAGACTTTCATTCCCTTAGGTGGCTTTCGAAAAAGGATAAGCGGTAATGAACCTTATCTAGTGTTTAGACAGAGAGCGATCCCCCAACCCTCGGCTCTGAATCAATTTTGCTCAGCCAGCCCCCACCTCCCCGGCTTGGAATGGCAGCTGACAGCTGTGGAAGGCAAACGTATAAGTCAATTATATTTTATAATGCTGTATAAATCACTCTCCTGGAATACCCATCCCTCCCAACCAGGACACCTAGACTCAAATTGTCAGGTTGCAGCCTAGTTTAGATACAGCCTAAGACTCTTAATCTCACGGTTGTGGATTCGAGTCCAACGCTGGACAAAAGATTCCTGCGTCGCAGGGGGTTGAACTAGATGACCCTTGTGTTCCCTGCCAACTCTACGATTCTATAATACAGCTTTAAATGTGATATGCAGATGGGGTCAGAGCTGATGCCCTGGGTGGCGAATTCAACCCCTTTTGGATCGACTGGGTGAATGAGTTCCTAGTGCAGGGGTCAGCAACCCGCGGCTCCGGAGCCGCATGTGGCTCTTTTACACCTTTGCCGCGGCTCCGGGGCGGATACTAGTGAGGGGAGGAGGCACATTGTGTGCCCCGACACTCCCCACTGTTTTAAATGTCGCAATGGTTTTGCGGCTCCCAGTTTTTTCTTCTTCGGTCCAAGTGGCTCTTTTTGTCTTAAAGGTTGCAGACCCCTGTCCTAGTGGAACCCTGTGTTATAAGAATTTTAAGGTCTCAAATGTAGAATAAATATTCATAAATGCACACATATCTAATTATATGAACCATGTGTCTGAAATAGTACGGGAGAGCAATCCTGAAACCATTTTGACTCTCCCAGTGACCTCAAATATTCCTCTGCAGAAAGGAAGGCAAATGGGGAAAGCCTTCCCAATGCCATTTGCTTGCAAATTCTGTCTTAAGGGCGTATTTGTGTATGAATAGTGTGAGCCTGTGACCTGGATTCAGGAACTAAAACATTAACCATCACAAAAGAATGGCCAGGCTGCCCAGGTAATGCAATCAGTGACCATTGTCAGGTATCCTGGCAGACAGGATTTCTGCTGTAGACCGCCTCCTTCTGTGATGTATGGATGATGTTGGGGTGGTGGTCTTGGGCTACAGGGCGGGCAATTTCAAAAGTCAACATAAGGGCATGCACACCATTGTTCTGGATTCTCTCCTCCCTCCTCTATGTGGTGAGTGGGGACCCTGTTGCAACAGTTCCTTGAATAAAGATCAGGCTTACTAGCCGCACCACTAGACCGGATCTCATGAAGGCAAAGAGATAATATTAACAGCCCAGCTTCCCCCTCTTTCATACCTGACACCTCCCACCCGCAACAACACTGATGCGCCTCGGAGGGAAGACTGATCGTTTAATTACCTTCCCAGCTGCCTTTTAGCATTGCAAATGAGGCTGGGAGAGTTGTAAACAGCAGTGAGTTTACCTTCCCTTGAAAACGTAACCGGATTCTTGGCTGACAAGGGTAATCATTAATGTAGATTAGTGGAATACATTCAAAGGCTGATAAGATCCATCTCTCCATGAGCATTTCCAGAAGCAAGTTTTATACAGATGGGTTGGGTCTGTTTTGAGCTTCTTTTCCACGGGTCCTTCATAAGGTGATGGAATAGTGCCAACCTTAATGGGGGTGGGACTGGAAGAGGAAATTTGGCATGGGTCAGCATTTTGAGTGGATGTTGCACCGGTGGTATAACTAGGGGCGAGGCGGTTTCTTGCAGGTAATATGGGAACATAAAGAAGGCTGATCGCAGAAGAATGGATGCTTTTGAATTATGGTGCTGGAGGAGACTCTTGAGAGTCCCATGGACTGCAAGAAGATCAAACCTATCCATTTTGAAGGAAAACAGCCCTGAGTCTCACTGGAAGGGTAGATCCTGAAACTGAGGCTCCAATACTTTGGCCACCTCATGAGAAGAGAAGACTCCCTGGAAAAGACCCTGATGTTGGGAAAGATGGAGGGCACAAGGAGAAGGGGACGACAGAGGACAAGATGGTTTGACAGTGTTCTCGAAGCTACCAGCATGGGTCTGACCAAACTGTGGGTGGCAGTGGAAGACAGGAGTGCCTGGCGTGCTCTGGTCCATGGGGTCATGAAGAGCCGGACACGACTAAACAACAACAACAATATGGATCTCTTAGTGTTGTAAATAAAAATATGCCCTTTTCCCTTATGGGGTATCCAAGAGCCCATATAGAGTCCTTACATAGGTTCCCTATTGGTAGGAGAAAATAACAGAGGCCAACCAGAGAATATTGAGAAGCAAAGCAGCTAGTAAGCTTGATCTTTATTAATCTGTTGCAACAGGGTGCTCCCCTCACACGCAGGAGAGAAAGAGGACCCCCCAAAATTGCTGTGCAAGGGCTTATAAAGACTTTTGAAATTCCCATCCTCTAGATCAAGACCACCCCCAGAAACATTATGCATACATCACAGAAGGGGTGTAACCTAAGACCACCCCTCAGATACATCCCACCTACATCACAGAAATTTTAATGTTGTTTTTCTCCTGTCACAGTTTATCTCCTGTCTGGCAAGTTACTTGATTGGATTGCCTGGGGGTTCTTTTGTAGTGGTAAAATACTTATTTCCTGGCCATTCTTTTGTAGTGGTAAAATACTTATTTCCTGGGCCAGGTCACAGGCTCACACCTTATTCAAACAGACATATCCTTGAGACAGGATTTGTGAGGAAAGAGACAATGGGGAGGCTTTTCCAGTTTAACCTTGCAGAGAAAGGATTTGGTCAGTTTAGGAATCAAAATGGTTCCAGGTTGGTCTTCCTGTGTTGATCTATGTATGTGCAGTTATGAACATTACCATATATCTAAGACCATAAAATTCCTATCACATTATACATCAAGGGGCATTTTAACACTTTCTTCCCCCGGCTGCAATTCTAAATAAGATCTCTCCTCTGAAGCTTGTTCCATGCATTGGGAGAAAACAACCACCCTCTCCAGAGGCATGGCTCAAGAAGAGAGATTTTTCTCTGAGCGCTCTGAGTGCGGCTTTCTCCCGATTGAAGTGTTTGAGGACCGGGACATTCGCAGGGAAACCAAAATGCTTGTTTACGAAACTATTGTACTACCAACCTTACTGTATGCTTATGAAACATGGACCACTTATAAACGCCATCTCCAACTCCTCAAAAGAATCCATCAAGGGTGTCTCTGAAAATTTTTACACATCACTGGGAAGTGTTGTAAACAAAAATTGCCCTTTTCCCTTATGGGGTATCCAAGAGCCCATATAGAGTCCTTACATAGGTTCCCTATTGGTAGGAGAGAATAACAGAGGCCAACCAGAGAATATTGAGAAGCAAAGCAGCTAGTAAGCTTGATCTTTACTGATCTGTTGCCACAGGGTCTACCCCTCACCCGCGGGAGAGAGGAAAGACCCAGAAAAATGGCCGCAAGGCCTTATAAAGACTTTTGAAATTGCCACCCTGTAGATCAAGACCACCCCCAGAAACATCATACATACATCACAGAAGGGGTGTAACCTAAGACCACCCCTCAGATACATCATACCTACATCACAAAAAAGGTGGTCTTAAAACAGAAATTTGAATGTTGTTTTTCTCCTGTCCTTGTTTATCTCCTGTCTGGCAGGTTACTTGATTGGATTGCCTGGGGAGCCTGGCCACTCTTTTGTAATGATAAATACTTAGTTCCTGGGCCATGTCACAGGCTCACACCCTATTCAAACACAGACATACCCTTAAGACAGGATTTGTGAAGGAAAAGACAATGGGGAGGCTTTTCCACTTTGACATTGCAGAGAAAACATTTGCTCAGTTTAAGAATCAAAATGGCTTCAGGTCGGTCTTCCTGTGCTGATGTATGTACGTGCGGTTATGAACATTACCATATATCTAAGACCTCAAAATTCCTATCACAGAAGACAGGTGAACTAATAGCAGTGTACTGGAAGAAGCAAAGATCACCAGTTTTGAAGCGATGGTTCTTCAACATCAGCTTCATTGGACTGGTCATGTTGTGCGGGTGCCTGATTATCATCTTCCAAAGCAACTACAGTATATGTGGATCTTACTGATTGCTTTTGCTCACTTATAAAGTCATTTATATGCAGCTTCTCAGCCATAAAAGCAGCCCTCAAAGAGTATCACAATATAAAAAAACAACACATTAAAATGCAATAAAAACCAGCTCCAAATACAATAAAATCAGGAACAGGTGAAGGGAGTCACAGCATAATGCAGAGCAGAGAAAGAGCTTTGCACCAGACCAAAGCCGGGAGAAATTAAAGACTCTTGACAGCTCATCTAAAGCTTAACCAGGTTATCTAAATCTTGAAAAGAAAGGGATTACAGTTCTGCTGCTGTCGTTAAACAAAACATGATGCACCGTTGAGTGTCACGCCCACGCATGACAACCTCTGAGGCTTATTGTTGGGGGTCGTATCCAGTTAAGTTGTTGAAATGCATGAACCTCTGTTGGTCCTGTCTGTTAACTTCAATGTGTATACTCTGACCGGGCTGCAACTCTGAGATCCTGAATTAGGTGCACATATTTTATATATCACTCAGTTGGTAAGAGTGTGGTGCTGGTAACACCAAGGTTGCAGGTTTGATCCCTATAAGGGATCGCTGCCTATTCCTGCGTTGCAGGGGGTCAGACCAAATGATTCTCAAGGTCCCTTCCAAGCCCACAATTCTATGGTTCTGTATACGCACCTGCCTACTGTGGGTAACTCTTCATGCAACTTGATGGTGGGCTCTGATGCACAGGTTTATTGCATAATAAATGTGCCGGTCTTTCTGGTGCTGCAAGACCATCCTCATCACAATAGGCTAACACCACCAACCCTTCTAGAAACCGGGTTTTGCTCTTAAGCAACTCCTCCTCACTTGTACTCAGAGCACCATCTTGTGGGCAGCTGGAGAAATGGTCCTTATTTTTACAACAGGGGCATGGTGATGACTCGGGCGCCATTCGCACCAGACACTTAAAGCTCTATGATGTCACAGTGTGTGTGTGTGTGTGTGTGTAAATTTATTAAATTTTCTGTTTTACAATTTTGAATAGTCATTGAAACATCCTTAAAATATCAATGACTTGCCTTCTTCTCTTTCCGTGGTTCATTTTGCATACCACAAATACCTGCATATTTTACATAAATGAAACCATTCAGTATCCCATTAGTACATCCATCAAAACCTATTTACACTGTTTGGATTTATCTTAATGCTGCCAACGTTTTCAAGTGCACAAAATCCCCCCCCCCCATATTCAATAAACATTTTCCAATCTTCTCCAAATGTATGTTCTTCTTGTTCTCTTATTCTATATGTTAGGTCTGCAAGCTGGGCATATTCCGTCAGCTTAAGTTGCCATTCTTCTTCAGTTGGGACCTCGCTCGTTTTCCATTTGGAGGCTAACAAAACACAGACCACAGTAAATAACCTTTTTTGACACCTGGGAATTTCTGTCTGAAATATCCCCAACAGAAGGAATCCTAGGAACTGCTGCCATTTGTTAACTCTGCTGAGAAGGGAGTCTTATGGAGGGCTTCTTCTATGTATCCCTGTCTGCATTATAGATTTGAAGTCGTATCATACCACTTCAAACTGTCATGGCTTCCCACTAAAAATCTGGGAAACGGTGGTTTGTTGACGGTGCTGAGGGTTTGTTTGTTAAACCACTAACTACGAAACAACCTCCGTAGCCCAGACTTGATCTGCCAGGCTATGTCTTGTCACTCCCAGAAAGCTCTTGGTGGGTGACCTGGGACCAGAGAGATGCCAACTTTAGCAGAACGAAACAAAACAACACCAGGAGATCTTGTTACAGACAGTCTGGCATGCTCCGACATGCCTCCTCGGCGAGGTTCGTCCTGTTGCGCAGCGACCTGCTATTCCTCACAGCACTTGATCTTCTCAGAGGGGTCGTGCGTCAGGGCTCGGGTGCAGGGATGCAATAGCAGGGACTTAAATCACAAACCTCTTTCCACTGGGGCCCAACAAAGTAACTTCTGGCATTCTGAGCACCAGTGCTCAGTTATTTTTTTTTTAAAGATATTTATTGCAAATTTTTAAACAAAAAATCATCAAACATATAAAATACCATCACCAAGAAATAACAATCAGAAGAAAACAGAGAAAAACAAAAGGATAAACATAGAATAGAAAAGATACAATGAAAACAACTATCCATAAATCATATTTCCATAACCTTTGGACTTCCTCACATCTCCCTTTCCTGCGTTCTCAATAATAAAGTTATAAACAGCAATTTATTGCCTTGTTTCAGTTCTTATTTTGTAATTCTCAAATATTATGTCTCAGACTTTAAATATTTTTATCAAGTACTTAACTGCTTAGTTTAAACATAATATTGCTTCAAATTTCATCTTTTTCTTAAACATCACTTATTCTCATAATATCTTTCAACTAAATTGCTGATGCCATGTTGTTTTCTATCGTGCATTTTCTTAACATTCATACAACTTATAATGTTTTTGTAAGTAGTCCTTAAACTTTTTCCAGTCCTCTTCACCAGTGCTCAGTTATTGCTGCTGCTGCTGCTGTTGTTGCCAACTTACCAGCAATCAGGTGGAACAAGTTGCTTGTTTTGTTGATTGCCTCAGTTCCCATCTGCCCCACATCCTCCCCCAGTGGGATGAATATAGCAGCTTCAAGAGAGTCATTAAGACCAGGGAAATGGCTTGACCCCCCCTCCTCCTTTGGTGCCCCTGTCCACACCAAAATCAGAAGGCAGAACCAGGTGCAACATGAAAGCTGGATTGCATCCTACACCATTAGCAAGTCAAAGCAGGACCTGCTACTCAGTGTTCCAGCATAGAGCCCACAAAGAGCCAGTGTGGTGTAGTGGTTAAGAGCAGTGGACTCGTAATCTGGTAAACCGGGTTCGATTCCCTGCTCCTCCACATGCAGCTGCTGGGTGACCTTGGGCCAGTCACACTTCTTTGAAGTCTCTCAGCCCCACTCACCTCACAGAGTGTTTGTTGTGGGGGAGGAAGGGAAAGGAGAATGTTAGCCGCTTTGAGACTCCTTAGGGTAGTGATAAAGCGGGATATCAAATCCAAACTCTTCTTCTTCTGGCAGGATACTCCATCCCGTTCCTCCTCTGTCCAGGTTTTCCAAAGAATCCACCAGCCTTCCACAGATGACGCTATAATTAATCCCTCTTGCTTCTGAACCAGTGAAGGATGGTCCATTAGGGCAAACAGGGCACTGCCCCACCAATCTTAGTCTGCCCACCCAGCCCCCTGCCAGCCTTCTTACTTACAGCTAGACTAGGAGTGGCCCTGCAGATCCACAGTATGTTTAAAGCACATCCAATACACATCCAAGCATATCTCTCTCTCTCTCTCTCTCTCTCTCTCTCTCTCTCTCTCTCTCTCATATACACACACAGAGACATGAATCCTGGGAACTGTAGTTCACTTATGGTACTGGGAAATGCAGCACTGTGAGGGGGAAACTCATGGAAGCCCCATGTAGAATGCATTGCAGTAATCCGATCTGGAAGTTAGCAGAGAATGGAGTAAAGTGGCCAAACCATCTCTGCCTGAAAAGCATGGGGAAGCAAGGCACCTCTGGTGACAGTACTGATTCTGGGAGGAGCATCCCCAAGCTGTTCACCTGCGCTTTCCATGGGACGCAACACTGTCCAGGGCAGGCCATCTCCCCACCTCCTGGGCACGAGAACTCAGTATACATGACACCTCTGTCTTTTCAGGATTCGGTTACAGGAACATAAGAAGAGCCCATTCAAAATCAATTACTGCCTTTGATCACAGAGGTAGAGCATAGCCATCATGGCTATTAGTCTTCGTTAGACCAGCCCTCCATGAATTTGTCCAATCCTCTTTTAGGGCCATATAGCCTGGTGGCCTCCACTGCCTCCCTCCTGCCTCTCGTGATTTTTTTCATGAAACAAGTGTGCCTTTGCCCAAAAAAGGTTGAAAAACACTGGTCTAAACCACTGAGCCTCTTGGGCTTGCCGATCAGAAGGTCGGCGGTTCGAATCCCCGCGATGGGGTGAGCTCCCGTTATCTGTCCCAGCTCCTGCCAACCTAGCAGATCGAAAGCATGCTAGTGCAAGTAGATAAATAGGTACCAGTGCGGCGGGAAGGTAAACGGCTTTTCTATGCACTCTGGTTTCCATCACGGTGTTCTGTTGCACCAGAAGAGGTTTAGTCATGCTGGCCACATGACCCCGAAACTGTCTGTGGACAAACGTCGGTTCCCTCAGCCTGAAAGCAAGATGAGTGGTGCAGCCCCATAATCGCCTTTGACTGGACTTAACCATCCGGGGTCCTTTATCTTTACCTTTTACCTTTCCATGAAGAAGTACCTTCTTTTAACTGTCCTGAACAGTCCAACATTCAGCTACATTGGATGTTCACATGGTCTAGTGTTATGAGGAGAAGGATTTTTTTTTTTTAAGGGCCTCCATGTGAAAAAGCTTCCCCACCCCTGATCTACAGTTTCAGAACTTCGACTTGGAAGAGCTCACAAATGTGCCCTAGGCAGGGAGCCAAGAAGTCTGTCAGGCCAATATCCTATTAACCATTAGCGGTCAGGCACCCCTCCCTCTTCTTAGAATCCATTTAGTCATTAAATAAACAGCTCTGGGTACACTCCAGAATGCACGGATCGTAACAAAACAAGGAGGCGAAGGGAGCTGGCTGGCTGGCTCTGCTTCTGAACGGGCTGGATATTAACGGGGGGCAAAGGCTTTCGGGGTTAAAATATGGTCTGGTAGCCGGTTTCCTTTCCATAGGAATGGTCCATTTGTGTGTTCGATTGAAGCTTTGCTTGCGCAAACAAATCTGAGAGTTGCTGCTCTGAGGACCTTCCAAGGAGCAGGAGAGACGACCTTGGGGCATGAGGACAACCGAATTTTGGGGAGCAAACAACTGTACGCGCCTCCTCGCACTCAGAACCCACGGGATAAGAGAACCGCCCATGTTTTGTTCGGGAGCAACCTCAGAATAAATAAAAGAGCGCCAGTCGGCCGTGGAAGAGAAATGACTGGTAAGAAAAAGATATTTCTCTCTCGCTCTCTCCATTAAGTGACAATGTTCTCAAAAGAGAGGTTCAGTTCCTCCACTCTTGGCTGCTATGTGCAGAGATGTGATACCCACCCCCCTCACTTTCTAGATCCAGTATGATGCCCTGGGATATCAGAAGGTCACATGCTAGGCATGGGGTGGGGCCAAAGGCAGAAGTGGGTGGAGCAATGGGTGTAAATTTTGCCCATGTACAAGAGGCTAATATTGTGATAGTAATTTTGAGGTCTTAGATATATGGTAATGTTCATAAGTGTACCCACCAAGCATGTACATAGATCAGCACAGCACGACCGACCTGAAACCATTTTGATTCCCAAACTGACCAAATGTTTTCCCTGCAAGGTGGGGGGGGGGTCAGGGAGCCTTCCCATTGTCTCAGGAATTGAGTAATCAGCATTTTAATGGGGGACAGGCTATCAGGAAAGACAATCAGATAACCTGGCAGACAGGAAAAACAACATTCAAATTTCTGTTTTAGACCGCCTTTTCTGTGATGTAGGTATGATGTATCTGGGGGGAGGGTCTTAGGTTACACCCCTTCTGTGATGTATGTATGATGTTTCAAAATGACGTCACGCACATGCGCAGAAGTGGCGAATCGCGACCTACGCACGCGCAGACACGGGGTGCTTTCACTTCAGGATGCGAACGGGGCTCCGGAACGGATCCCATTCGCATCCAGCGGTACCACTGTAATTTGCTCTTAAACTGTAACATGCTGGAATTTTTATATCTATATTCCACAATCATTCCCATGTCTATATTATGGCCAAATATGCATTGTCAGGATTGAGAGCATCTTAACGGATTACTTGTCCTTCTTCCTGAGAGGCACCAGAGTCGAGGCCGAGGCAGCGAGGAAATGGATGGTGCTGAGCGAGGAGGAGGGGACCCTGACTGGGGAGCACAGCCACAAATTTATCCCCGAGAATCACCTGATCCCGACTGCTATGCAACCGAGCTGGAAGGAGCTGCACCGGGCGGCCCGGAATGGGGACACGCACCTGGTCAAGCAGCTGTTGAAGCAAGGGGCGGACACAGAGAGCAGGTGAGGTGAGAGAAGAGGGCCCTCTGCTGCCCCTTCTGGTGTCCAGGAGGAAGTGCAAGCACTGGGCCTGAGGTAGCGCTGCCTATGAGTCAGCAACGCTATTAGTTAAGAACAGGAAAGTCCAACTTCCATACCCTCTGACATTTCTCTGATGAAAATAGGGACGTCCTATAGTATTATATCTAGATCTATAGAGTGGTGCCTCGCAAGATGAAAAGAATCCGTTCTGTGATTCTCTTCGTCTAGCGGTTTTTTCATCTTGTGAAGCAAGCCCATTGACGGATTAGCGCTATTAGCGCTATTAGTGCTATTAGCGGCTTTTAGCGGCTTATCTGCTGATCGGATCAGCTGATAAGCGGCTTAGCGGCTTAGAAAAGGGGGGGGGGAACCAGCAGGAACTCGCAAGACATTGTCGTCTTGTGAAGCAAGCCCATAGGAAATTCGTTTTGCGAAGCACCTCCAAAACGGAAAACTCTTTCGTCTAGCAAGTTTTCCGTCTTGCGAGGCATTCGTCTTGCGGGGCACCACTGTATTATTTATATTTATATTCCGTGCTATTTTCTAAAAAATGTTTAGGGGTACAGTGGTACCTCGGGTTAAGTACTTAATTCATTCCGGAGGTCTGTTCTTAACCTGAAACTGTTCTTAAGCTGAAGCACCACTTTAGTTAATGGGGCCTCCTGCTGCTGCCATGCCACCGGAACACGATTTCTGTTCTCGTTCTGAAGCAAAGTTCTTAACCCAAGGTACTATTTCTGGGTTAGCGGAGTCTGTAAGATGAAGCGTCTGTAACCTGAAGCGTATGTAACCCGAGGTACCACTGTACTCTCATTTTGACTCAAGAAAATCACCACTTTATAGTTCAAATTGGGAAAAATAAATACAGTAAATGGACAAAAGTACAAAGAATCACAAAATGTTTAGGGGTATGTGTACCCCTGCGTCCCCACAGAAAAAAGCACTGTATATTTATATTTATATCCCGCTCATCTGACTGGGTTTTCCCAGCCATTGTTGGCAGCTTCCAACATATATAAATATGTAATCAAACATGAAGCATTTGCAAACATTTTAAAACTTCCCTTGGCTCGGGGGGTCGCATAATCCTGTACCCTCCAACATATCTCCAATGAAAATAGGGACTTCCAAAGAGTGGGGGGAGAGACATTCCAGGATCAAATCAGAAAATAGGACAACTGGCTGTAAATCCAGGAAAATAGGGGCACTTGGAGGATCTGAACTTCTCATACCAAGGGGGCCACAACAGTAATTTGACACGAAACCTGCAGGCTACACGCTGCTTTGTTTCATGGGGGTGGTGGGATCCTAATTCGCCCCCGCCCCCCAAAAAAAACCCTTCTTACAGCCTTCCCAAAATTGGCTAAGTGAGGAATTGGCTTTGGGAAGGAGGCATGAGGCTCTGGCAGGGTCCCAGAACCCTCCCACCTCCTTCCCAAAGCTGGGGAAGTGCTAACCAGGCTTTGGGAATGAGGCAGGAGGACTCTGTCAGATCCCGTAGGCCTCCTTTCCAAAGCCCAGTGCCTCACTTACCCAGCTTTGAGAAGGCAGTGCAAGGGCTGCAGAGGGAGCGTCAAATGATTGACACCAGGCAGGCTCCCTCACCTGCTTAAAAACGTCTTAGCTTAGTGAACCCTATTCACATAGAATGTGGGTGAATGTTTTAACCTGGTTTTAAAGCTTAACGTTAGTGTCAATTAATTTTTGAATGTTCTAAATACAGTCAAACCTCGGTTCCTGAACGCTTCTGTTATCGTACATTTCAGGTCCCGAACGCCCCAAACCCAGAAGTAAGTGTTCCCATATTTGAACATTTTTTGGAAGCCAAACGTCCGACGCAGCTTCCGCTTGAGTGCAAGAAGCTCTTGCAGCCAATCGGAAGCCACGCCTCGGTTGTCAAACATTTCAGAAGCCGAATGGCTTCCGGAACAGATTACCATATTTTTTGCTCTATAACACTCACTTTTTCCCTCCTAAAAAGTAAGGGGGAATGTGTGTGCGTCTTATGGGGCGAATGCAGGCTGCACAGCTATTCCAGAAGCCAGAACAGCAAGAGGGATTGCTGCTTTCACTGCGCAGCAATCCCTCTTGCTGTTCTGGCTTCTGAGATTCAGAATATTTTTTTTCTTGTTTTCCTCCTCCAAAAACTAGGTGCGTCTTGTGGTCTGGTGCGTCTTATAGAGCAAAAAATACGGTACGTTCGACAACCGAGGTTTGACTATAGTTGTTTTCAGTGTTTTCAACGGTTTGTTTCATTCTCCTTGCAAACTGCGTCGAGGTTGCTGTTCCATTCCGTTTCACAACCAAGCAGTATATAAATCTTACAAAACAAATAAGTAATGGGAAACCACCCTTTCAGAGATGAGAATAGCTGGACGCCATTACACGCCGCCTCCTTGAACGGTAGTGCCGCGTTGGTGAAGTTTCTCATCCAGCGTGGAGCGTTGGCCAACGCCAGCGACGCTTCCGGCTACATGCCTCTCCACTGCGCCGCTTGGAGCGGCCACAGCCAAGTGGCGGAGCTCCTCCTGCGCCGGGGTGCAGCGGCGGAGGCGCCGACCAAAGGAGGCCTCACCCCGCTCCATTTCGCCACTGCCAACGGACACACCCTGGTGGTGCAGCTCCTCTTGCGGCACGGAACGGACCCGGCCAGCCTTGACCGTCGCCAGTGGTCGGCCCTGCATTGGGCGACGGCCAACAACCGGTTGCATATTGTGGACCTGCTGATATCGCAGGGCGTCAGCCCGGATTTAGGAAACGGAGGGAGTGTCACACCACTGCACGTAGCAGCCGAGAGCAGAAGAACGGAAGCTCTGAAGTTCTTGCTTGCCAAAGGCGCCAGCGTGAATGCTCAGGACGGCCTAGGGAGAACGCCGCTCTCCATTGCTACTAATAACGGCCATCACGAGGTTAGATTATTTGTTTGTTTGTTGTCTTTATACAGCCACGTGTGGGAGCCTCTGGTGTTCTCCAGATGTTAGCCAATGAGTTCTTATTGCTTTTCAAAGATTTTAGCAAATTAATCCAAATTTAATACAAATTTTAAGTTGACTTGCTACGCTGCTTCCATGATGTTTCTCTTTCCTCCCTTCCTGCTGAATGTTACGTACTTCTCCTAATTCCATTTCAATACTTAAAATGTTTTAACATTTTATCATTCATTTTCCCCCTTCTTCATTTCCCATCAGTACATATTTCAATTTCTGCTTAGACTTTTACATAACTACAGTGGTACCTTGGTACTCGAATGGCTTGGCTCGCGAACAAATCAGCTCCTGAACGCCGCAAACCCGGAAGTGAGTGTTCCGGTTTGCAAACGCTTTTCGGAAGCTGAACGTTCAACACGGCTTCTGCAGCTTCTGATTGAGTGCAGGAAGTTTCTGCAGCCAATCAGAAGCCGCATCTTGATTTTCAAACCATTTCAGGAATCGAACAAACTCCCGAAACAGATTAAGTTCAAGAACCAAGGTGCCACTGTATTACATATTCTCAGAATATCAAGTAGAGTTTCTCTTCACTTTGTCAGCCCACAAAAATAATTGGTTATAAATCAATATTCCACAAATATTGGAATATGCCCTCCAGATGTTAATGGACTACAACTCCCATGATCCCTGGTTACATTGGCTGGGGCTGATGAGAGCTAGAATTTGTCCCCTTCTAAGGCAGGAAAATCTTTGAAGGGGACATGGCGGTCAGGAAGCATGGCTATCATTGAAGGATCCTGCACTTTGGTTTTGCCACTACAGTATGGTGGAAAAGTCATAAGCATGCATTTCGCTAAGCAGATGTCAGCAAACTTTTCAGCAGGGGGCCGGTCCACTGTCCCTCAGACCTTGTGGGGGGCTGGACTATATTTTGAGGGGGGGGAATGAACGAATTCCTATGCCCCACAAATAACCCAGATATGCATTTTAAATAAAAACACACATTCTACTCATGTAAAATCATGCTGATTCCCGGACTGTCTGCGGGCCGGATTTAGAAGGCGATTGGGCCGGATCCGGCCCCCGGGCCTTAGTTAGCCTACCCATGTGCTAAGGTGTGCACCTAGGCTTTGGGGGAGATTTTTTTTTTTAAGCCAAACATGTAGTACATACTCAATCATAAAGAACATTCTTTTTCTTCATCAAAGAAGCTAAAACTTAAATTAGCTTATTGATTATTTTTTCCAGAAAAAGAAATAACAACTAAACTTTAATTTAAAAAATACAAACTTAAAAAATGAAACAGAAAGCACCAAATTTTTTGCCAGGACTTTACAAAGATACAGCCAATGTTCATGATCTAACCAGATAATGAGCTCACCCCAGCTGACCAAAGCAGATCAAGGTTTCTTCATCTTCCTGTCCTAGAGAATGAGCAAAAAGGTGATGAGACGAGACAGATGAAGGCAGGAGAAAAAGGCTGGAATGGACCTGCAGCTTCTATTTGAGCTGCTTCCAGAGAGAGATGTAGGCAGAAGCTGCAGGCCCATTCCAGCCTTTTTCTTCTGCCTGCGTCTCTCTGTGTCTGCTTCCCTCCTACTCCTGCCCCCTTAGTCTTTCCCCTATCGTGCAGGCCAGTTATGGCAGCTCAGGGGCCCCTGAAACATTAGAGAACTTACAGATAAAGTGGTGTCCGGAGCTTACGTGAGTCCCTCATTGTTTGCTGTACAGTGATACCTCAGGTTAAGTACTTAATTCGTTCCAGAGGTCCGTACTTAACCTGAAACTGTTCTTAACCTGAAGCACCACTTTAGCTAACAGGGCCTCCTGCTGCTGCCACGCCGCCAGAGCCTGATTTCTGTTCTTATCCTGAAGCAAAGTTCTTAACCTGAAGCACTATTTCTGGGTTAGTGGAGTGTGTAACCTGAAGCGTATGCAACCTGAAGCGTATGTAACCCGAGGTACCACTGTATTTTCCTCTCCCTTTCACTAGATGGTGAAGCTTCTGCTGCAGAGTCAAGCAGCTGTGAACCTGACTGACCACCACGGCTGCACTGCCCTCCACAAAGCTGCGACTGAGGGTCACCTGCCAGTTGTCTCCTCCCTGGTCAGGGAAGGTGCTGCGAGCATCGATGGGAGGGACCACCTCAACCTGACTCCACTTCACCGGGCTGCCAGCCGCGGCCACGTCCCCGTCGTCAGCTTCCTCCTGGACGAGGGGGCAGACGTCAACGCCGCTGGCTGGATGGGCAAAACCCCCTTGCACCTGGCTGCAGAGAAAGGGCACTTCCCTTTGATGGAACTCTTGTTGGCAAAGGGGGCAAGCCTTTTCCGGAGGACTCAGTGGAAGGAGACAGCACAGGAGCTGGTCTCAGAGAGGACAAGTCCTGGAGGCATCCCTAGCCTGGAGGACCTTGGGCCACCTCAGTCTCCCACATCCTGTAACTCTATAGCCTCTTGACTCAGCCCTCTGCCTGGTCTGATCACATATTAAATGCTTGCCTTTTTAGTATTGTTATGTATGGTTTGATGTACAGTGGTTCAGTTGTAACATCGGTACAGTACTGGTGGGTGGGTGTATGAGAGCCAGTCAGGTATAGCAGTTAAAATGTAATGATAATAATAATTTATTATTTATACCCTGCCCATCTGGCTGGGTTTCCCCAGCCACTCTGGGCAGCTCCCAACAGAATATTAAAAACACGATAAAACATCAAACATTAAAAACTTCCTTAAACAAGGCTGCCTTCAGATGCCCTCTAAAAGTCAGATAGTTGTTTATTTCCTTGACATCTGAAGGGAGGGCATTCCACAGGGCGAGAGCCACTACCAAGAAGGCCCTCTGCCTGGTTCCCTGTAACCTCACTTCTCACAGTGAGGGAACCGCCACAAGGCCCTCAGAGCTGGTCCTCAGTGTCTGGGTTCAACAATGGGGGTGGAGATGCTCCTTCTGGTATTGGGAATCTGGGAGACTAGGGTTCAAATCTCCTCATGGGCATGAAACTCACTGGGTGACCTTGGGCTAGTCACCAGTCCATCAGCCTAACCTACCTCTCAGGGCTGTTGTGAGGATAACATGGGAAGAGAATTGTGTAGGCCTCCTAGAGTGTGAATGTAATAAATCAGGCTTCCTCAAACTCGGTCCTCCAGATGTTTTTGGCCTACAACTCCCATGATCCCTAGCTAGCAGGACCAGTGGTCAGGGATGATGGGAATTGTAGTCTCAAAACATATGGAAGGCCGAGTTTGAGGAAGCCTGTAATAAATGAAGAAATGTAAGGGAGAGAAAATAGCTTTGCGTAGTCCTAGGCAACCTCTGGAGGTGGAGCACAGCACACCTGCCCCCAAGTCTCTCTTGCTGGCCATTGAGTCCCTCCCAAGACCACGCCCTCTTTCCTCAAGCCACACCCCTCACTAACCACACATACTCTCCTCAGGCTACACCCATCTGTGGCCCTGGTGATTGTTTTGCCAGGTTGGGCAAAAGATAGGGCTCTACAAAACACCCCCAACACAAATCCTGGCGAGCTGCTGCCACTCAGTGGGGACCCTGTGGTCTGACTCAGTATATGGCAGTTTCCTATGGAGATGTGTTAAATTCTCTAACTGGTTTTTGTGCTGATTATGATGATAGCAAAGGGATTCCCTGGTGGAGTTTGGGGAAGAGAATTGATTCACTTGGCATTTAAAGGGGAACCTACCAAATTCACAAGGGATGCGGGTGGCACTGTGGGTTAAACCACAGAGCCTATGAATTGCCAATCAGAAGGTCAGCGGTTCAAATCCCCGTGACGGAGTAAGCTCCCGTTGCTCGGTCCCTGCTCCTGCCAACCTAGCAGTTCGAAAGGACGTCAAAGTGCAAGTAGATAAATAGGTACCACTTCGGCGGGAAGGTAAACGGCATTTCTGTGCGCTGCTCTGGTTCGCCAGAAGCAGCTTAGTCATGCTGGCCACATGACCCGGAAGCTGGACGCCGGCTCCCTTGGCCAATAAAGCGAGATGAGTGCTACAACCCCAGAGTCGTTCGCGACTGGACCTAATGGTCAGGGGTCCCTTTACCTTTACCTTACCAAATTCACACTTTCCGGAACAATACGCAGACCAAACCACAGGCATCCTTCATAATTTGCACTTCTCTGAATTTTGCCATGCGGTTCTCCAACCGAGCAATGTTTACAAAAACACAGACATTACGGGAGAGCATGCATTTTTGAAAATATATATGAATAAAATGCGTTAGCGAAGTCAGCATACACAGATGTGTAAGGGGAAATTTAGCAAAACTGTGTTTATTGGGAGAAATTAGCATGAAAATGCTTTCGAATTTCCACGAAGATTTTAAAAATAAACACATAAATAAGTAGGAAATTGCTGCATGAATGTGGAAAACTGAATTTAAGATTGGGGAGATGGGAAATGGAGGATGGAAATGGACGGATTGGTCATATATGAACTATGTCTGATAACTCAGTCAGTACAGCACTATAGTTTACCCCTCCGTCCATTTAGTTAATTGGACAATGTCGGGTTTTTGGCGAAACAGTGACCCCATGGGTTAGGGCACTGAGGGCTCATTTTATGGCCTACTGTGAAACATGGGGTTAACACCGCCAAACAATGCAGGGGCCGAATTGCAGGTTTTTGGCACTGTTTTCGAGTGAATCAGGCGATGTCAGAATTTTGGCGAAAACATGACTGCCACAGCTGCCTATGTCCTGACTCTTCCAAAAGCATAAGGTTTTCATGGAAGGTAAGAAGATGAGTGGCTACTAGCCATGATAGCTGGGAGGCAACCATAATCTGAGGAAAAATGGGTGTGTAAGTGGCAAAATCCCCAACAAGACACACTTCGGACTACATTACGCCAGACAGTCCTTTCAGTGTAGCTGCTCTGACAAACGCTGGCTTGCAACCCTTGCAGCGCATTCCTATGTCTACTCAGAAGAAAGCCTTGTTAATCCAGCGAGACTTGCTCCCAGGTAAGTGGGGCTAGGGCTATGCCCAAAATTAATCCTGCCTAGAGTAGACATTAATTGACATTAATGTCAGGACCATTGATTTAAATGGGTATAGATAATAATTTTATTTGTTTCCTTTTTAGATATTATTATTTTTATTTCAGTGGGTCTACTGGTGCTGCATACAATCTTTGCCTCAATGACCTGGAAACAGCCCTTAGTCTTTAAGATGCCCCAACAACTTCATTTCATGTGTTTAAAGCACATCCTGGGAACTGTAGTTTCTATGGGTGCCGGGAACTGTAGCTCTGGGAGGGGGTAAACTACAGTTCCCAGGGCCGGAGTTAGGGCAATGCATAGCATTATGAGACGCTTGACTCCCTAAATACAGTGGTACCTCGGGTTAAGTACTTAATTCGTTCCAGAGGTCCGTTCTTAACCTGAAACTGTTCTTAACCTGAAGCACCACTTTAGCTAATGGGCCTCCTGCTGCCGTCACGCCGCTGGAGCACGATTTCTGTTCTCATCCTGAAGCAAAGTTCTTAACCCGAGGTACTATTTCTGGGTTAGCGGAGTCTGTAACCTGAAGCGTACATAACCCAAGCTACCACTGTACCATACATTTAGTACACAGTACTTCCCCCACCCGAAGAATCCTAGAAATTGTAGGGTGCTGGGAACTGTAGCTCTGGGACGGGTAAACTACAGTTCCCCTTGACTGAGGTGGGATAAAGCATAGTATTATAAGACTCTTGGCAGCCTAAAACAAAATACATTTAGAACACGTTCCTTTCCCTGCCAACAAAACCCGCAGAGAACAGCAGCTTCAGCGAGCTACAGTTCCCAGCACCCTTAACAAAACTACCGTTCCTATATTTGGGGGGCGCTCTTTGGTGCTCCAAAGGTAGGGTGCGTCTTGTTTTCTGTTCTTTTGACTTCGATGGAGACCCGCGCCATACCCCTCACCCCATAACAGGGAGTCCCAAAGAGAAGCGGAAGGCAGGGGGGGCGCGCTTGCCTTCAGCCTCTTCGACTCTCCCTTTGCACAGCGTTGCAAATCGCCGCTGTTTGCAAGCCCGGAAGGGAAGCCTTGCAGTTTGCACCACGTGGCTTCCGCCCTCGCTTCTTCTCCTTTGCAAATCCGAGGAGGAGGAGACGGTGGGGGAAAGCGGGCTGGGATGGTTTTACTAACGGCCAGCCTTTGGGTCCGGGCCCGTTTGACCGATCGCTTTTGGCGGAAGCAGGAGGTGCTGAAGCATGCACGGGTAAGAACTGTGGATCGGTGCCCTGCTCCCCCCTCCCCATAACGCCCACCCTATTGCCCTCCCCAGCTCCTTTGCCATTTTGCAGCCTGTTTCCTCGCTGCCCACGTGAATCCATTCATTTTCTAGCTTCTGCGGTGGGTAGGCCTGCTTCCTGGTTCGAGTAGGCACTGCTCCGAGTAGACCCATCGAAATTAACGGGAGTGTCGGAAGATCCCTGGGGGGTGACCTTGGGCCGGTGACTGCCTCTCAGCCGAGCCGTCCTCGCAGGACTGTTTTAATAACAACAACAAAACAACAAACTTCATTATTATTGCTTTATTATTATTGCATTTTTAATTATTATTATTAGCATTAGCATTGGAGGCTTAGTTCACATTGCAAGAAGCACCAGATAATATAGGACATTGTACAGTAATATCTTTTTCTTAATTCTTCAGTGTTTTTGCCTATTTATTTCACTCATTGCATGGTGTTGTCATTTTTCTTGAGTCCTAAATATTTCTTCCACCAGTCCCTTCTCTATTGAAAAGAACTGAGATGCTCAAAAAAAGGATGTAGGAGATTAGCAACACATGCTAAAAATGCCTTTTCCAAGGCAGCTTTTGGGTGGAGGTAATTTATTTTAATCCAGTTTGTGATGACATAGAATTTGACATTTTTTCTTTAAAAAAATAATAAAACATGGGCAGTATCCAATTCTAGTCCTTACTCAAAGACCCACTGTA
Source organism: Podarcis vaucheri (assembly GCF_965113315.1). Lineage (NCBI taxonomy): Eukaryota > Metazoa > Chordata > Lepidosauria > Squamata > Lacertidae > Podarcis > Podarcis vaucheri. The sequence continues at coordinate 75,265,755 of NC_138765.1, forward strand.
GTTAATAATACTATGCTTTATATTTATTAGTCATCTTGCTCAAAAAAAGTCACCCAAAGCAACGTAGAAGCACCATTTAAATACTAAAACCAGCTAATAGACAGACATGATTTAGGTTCCTTCCTATCAGTGGGTCAACTAGCGTTGGCTGCAACCCTATGGTTTTCTTTCCCCAAAAGGAAGTTGAAAAATGCCCCCCTCCACAATATTCTGCAGGCGAATCCTAAGAGGGCAACCAGAACCGCCTCTCCTATTAGGATACGTCAAAACATTTGGTGTCCTGCAACGGCCATGACACCCAGAGCTCCTTATTTCTCCCCAAGAATCCTGGGAATTTACAGTAATTTGTTAAGCGGGGTGGAAATTGTAAGATCTGGGAATTGCAGAATATTCAGGGTTCTGCAACGGGGAAGTGCAAGGTGAGAGGAGATAACCTTCTTCCCTTAACGGAAGACCATTTGGGTATTTTGTTTTTAGTGTGTTGTGTGTTTTGCCTTTCCAGCATTTCCGTGGGCGGAAGAACCGTTGCTACAGCTTGGCCGTCCGCGCCGTCCAGAGGGCTTTCATGTACGCCACAAAGGCCAGACAGCGGAAGAAGAGCGACATGAGAATGGTAAAGATGGCGACTAGAAATGCTGCTCTGTTTGTGAGGTTTGCACGTTCCCGTAACACGGCGAAATTTGCGCAGGCCCGATTAAGGGGTGGTTTGCTTGCTGTGTTCACTCTCTCCATAGGTGAGAAACTATAGCACAGTCCTTCATTGGAGCCTGGTCCATTAGAGCAGCTTGTGGGGCTGCCCCACCAGTCTCGGTTTGCCTTCCAGCAGCCCCTGCCTGCCTCCTTACTCACCACCCACCCAGAGGATAATAATAATAATAATAATTTTTTTTTACAGTGGTACCTCAGGTTACATACACTTCAGGTTACATACGCTTCAGGTTACAGACTCCGCTAACCCAGAAATAGTACCTCGGGTTAAGAACTTTGCTTCAGAATGAGAACAAAAACTGTGCTCCAGCGGCATGGTGGCAGCGGGAGGCCCCATTAGCTAAAGTGGTGCTTCAGGTTAAGAACAGTTTCAGGTTAAGAACGGACCTCCAGAACGAATTAAGTACTTAACCCGAGGTACCACTGTATATCCCACCCTCCCCAGCCAAAGCTGGGCTCAGAGTGGCTAACAACAATAAAAATAGCACAGTTTACATAAAATCACAATTAATTAAAATACATTCTAAAATCAATTGAGAATCAAATTAATGGCAACTGTTGGGCTGGATGGGCCTGTGTCTCATCCACCACCATTTCAGTGTTGCCTTTGTAGATTTCAGCAGGGCGGCTGGAGATGAAACCAGAAAGAGTTGGCTCCCCGCATTCTCATCTCCGTCTGTGCCTGCCCTTGGCTCTGGCGCCACCTACTGTCGGCATCCTGGCCTTCTCACCTACCAGTCCAAATCAGTAGCAGCCTCCTTGAGAGGTCGGGGGGGGGGGGCAACACAAAAACGGGCCTTCTCTGTGGTGGAATGCTCTCCCCAGGGAAGTTCACCTGGCGCCTTCATTATACACTTTTAGGCGCCAGGCAAAGATGTTCCTTTTTAACCAGACCTTTGGTTGATCTGATTGACATCCTGTTAAAATGTGGCTCCTTTTGGGGGGGGGGGTGTTATTGGGTTGTTGTTTTTATTTTGATTATATATTGTGGTTTTTTACATTGATCTTTTCTGTGAACTGCCCTGAGACCTCTGGGTATAGGGCGGTGTATAAATTCAGTGAATAATAATTGCATTTATTGAAAGAAATGCAAAATACCGTATTTTTCGCTCTATAAGACGCACCAGACCATAATATGCGCCTAGTTTTTGGAGGAGGAAAACAAGAAAAAAAATATTCTGAATCTCAGAAACCAGAACAGCAAGAGGGATCGCTGCGCAACGAAAGCAGCGATCCCTCTTGCTGTTCTGGCTTCTGGGATAGCTGCGCAGCTGCATTCGCTCCTTAAGACGCACACACATTTCCCCTTTCTTTTTAGGAGGGAAAAGGTGAGTCTTATAGAGCAAAAAATACGGTATATACTTTGACGGAACAGGTTTCTTTTTTACTTAATTGAAGGTGTTTTTAAAATACTGGACAGCCCTGGGTGCTAAATGTGGCCCTCTGTACCTCTATCTGGCCCTCGGAACGCTTCCCAAGCCACACCCCCTTTCCCCAGAACACGCCCCTCACTGGTCCTACTTTTTACCCCCCTTGAGTGCTTTTGGCCAACTGGGATGTGTCCTTAAACCCTGATAATGTTTCTTGTTTGATTGGATGGATGGTGGGGTGTATGTAGCCTGCCACATGGAAGTAAAAATTACATTTGATGCCCCGCCCCCTTTTGGCTCTGGTCCCGCCCACCACTGGCATGTGGTCCCTGGACAGTTTTCCAGAAGGGTATGCGGCCCATCAGGCTGGAAAAAGTCCCCCCACATCCGCATTAGATCAGCCCAGAGAAACATGGCTGCCTTAGTAAACGTATCTCTGAACGCTCCCGTTTCTGCTTTCAGCTTTGGCAAACCAGGATTGAAGCAGCATCACTTGAGCATGGTCTGAAGTACCACGTTTTCCGTGGCGGTCTCTCCCAGGTAAGTGGCTTTACCTCACCCCTTCCTTAGCATACAGCCTGCTTCTGTAATAGCTCTTTTGGACCACCACCACCTCCCTTGATGAGCCCAAAAGCCACAAATGACAGTTGAGCAAAGGGCTTGATCATGGGTAGGCAAACTAAGGCTCGGGGGCTGGATCTGGCCCAATCGCCTTCTAAATCCGGCCCGCAGACGGTCTGGGAATCAGCGTGCTTTTACATGAGTAGAATGTGTGCTTTTATTTAAAATGCACCTCTGGGTTATTTGTGGGGCGCAGGAATTCGTTCATTTTTTCCTCCAAAAATAGTCCAGCGCCCCCCCCCCCAAGGTCTGAGGGACAGTGGACCGGCCCCCTACTGAAAAAGTCTGCAAACCCCTGGGCTTGATAAACAGCAAGCCGGAGCTGCAAAAATGAAAATGGTGTTGTGCAAAAATGCATGAGTTGCTAGGCACCTATTGGGCCATAACAGGCTGCGTTTAATTTGCTATCTGCAAGTTCTGTGTGTTTCCCTCTCTCCTTTCCCCACAACCTTTTTTAATAAAATAAAATAAATGAAATTTGCTTTTTAGTTTCCCACACTTTGGGAAACATAGGAAGCTGCCTTATATTGAGTCAGATCATAGGCCCATCTAAGTAATGTCTACACGGACTGGCAGCACCTCTCCAGGGTTTCAGACAGGGAGCCTCTTCCTCCCTTACCTGGAAAATGCTTACCGGGGCCTTGTTCCAACAAAGTAGATGTGGTACCATTGCCTCAGGCTCTTTCTGCTGCTCACACCGCGTTCCAGCTAGGCTGAGTGATGGATAATGCCTGGGGCGTTGGCCTAGGACCCAGGAGACCAGGGTTCAAACCTCCACACGGCCATAATGCTCTCTGGTTGACCTATTTTCCCTCCAGCATAGAAAACAGGGAAAACCCCCTCTCTGCCTTTTTTCCTTACGTGGAAGATCTTACGGTTCTGAGAGATCTGCATTGGCTCCCAGTACGTTTCCGAGCACAATTCAAAGTGTTGGTGCTGACCTTTAAAGCCCTAAACGGCCTCGGTCCTGTATACCTGAAGGAGTGTCTCCACCCCCATCGCTCAGCTCGGACACTGAGATCCAGCGCCGAGGGCCTTCTGGCAGTTCCCTCATTGCGAGAAGTGAGGTTACAGGGAACCAGGCAGAGGGCCTTCTCGGTAGTGGCGCCCACGCTGTGGAACACCCTCCCTTCAGATGTGAAGGAAATAAGCAGCTATCCTATCTTTAAAAGTCATCTGAAGGCAGCCCTGTTTAGGGAAGTTGTTAATATTTAACACTGTACTGTTTTTAACACTTGATTGGGCGCCACCCAGAGTGGCTGGGGAAACTCAGCCAGATGGGTGGGGTGTAAATAATAAATTATTATTATTATTATTATTATTATTATTATTATTATTATTATGCGACGGAAGCTGCACATTCCCTCCCCAGACCCTGAGAAAGTGCAGCTGCTCAACAGAGGAGGAGGCTCTCTGTACGTTCCTGTCTCTCCCCCCTCCCCTGCAAACAGATCCTTGACACATGTATTGTCAACTTGAGCTCCTTGGAGGAACTGTGGTATAAACCCGTAACAACAGCTTCCTGCCGTACTTTATCCACTTTATCCACTTCCAGAAAGGTTGAGTTGCCTCTTAAGTTTCCCTTCTCTTCTTTTTTTCCATATTTCAGTGCCAAGTGGAACTGAACCGGAAAACGCTGGCCGACCTGGCGATCTACGAGCCAAAGACGTTCAAGTCCTTAGCCTCTTTAGCCAAGAGGAGAGGACTAGAAGGCCTTCTTGCCGCCCGGGGAGGTGGAAAGGAACCTGAAGGGATATTTTCACGCATTGTGAGATGTACATGAAGCAGGGGGCTGTTGCTGGCTTGTGGAGTTGTGCTAGTATTAAAACAGGAATATTTATACTAAAAAAAAAGAATATTCTGTCTCAATCTGTGATCCAAAATTTAAAAAGGTAAAGGTACCCCTGCCCGTACGGGCCAGTCGTGTCCGACTCTAGGGTTGCGTGCTCATCTCGCACTAGAGGCTGTGAGCCGGCGCCATCCGAAGACACGTCCGGGTCACGTGGCCAGCGTGACGAAGCTGCAGCTGGTGAGCCAGCACGAGCGCAGCACACGGAAACGCCGTTTACCTTCCCCCTATAAAGCGGTCCCTATTTATCTACTTGCACTTAAGAGTGCTTTCGAACTGCTAGGTGGGCAGGAGCTGGGACCGAACGACGGGAGCTCACCCCACCGCGGGGATTCGAACCGCTGACCATGTGATCGGCAAGTCCTAGGCTCTGGGGTTTAACCCACAGCGCCACCCGCATCCCGCGGGATCCAAAATTAGTTCTTTCCAAACCCTCATAATCAACCCAGTTGGATTTGTGATTTGTTGAGGCGATACAGAGATTCTCTTCGTTGCGTTTTAAGGTGCATGGATTATAACCCAGTCTGCAGAAGTCATTTGTGTGTTTGTGTATGAAGAACCTGTGCCTGGCAATTAATTTTTTAATTGTTGCCTTGGTTTTCAACTGAGCAAAAGGCTAGTGGAGTGTGAGGCTCTGCCCACTGACAGTTCAGTACGTAGGAAGCTGCCTTATACTGAATCAGATGATTGGTCAGTGTAGTTCAGTGTTGTCTGCACTGACTGGCAGCAGCTCTCCAGGGTTTCAGACAGGGATTTCTTCCCCATCTTGTCTGTCAATGCTGGGGATTGAACCTGGGACCTTGTGCATGGACGGCAGATCCTCTTACCTGCTCCTTGATCTTTGGAGCCATTTTGCAAAATTCATTACCGTATCTTAAGAGGTGTCTAACAACTTTCCAAAATATCTGTAACAGATACAGCACCTCAACTTATTTCTAAGCATATGTTTTTAAACAGATACACTGGGCCTTGGTGATTTATGAGCACAGCACCTTTCCTTTTTAAAAATCTTTTTTAAAAAAGGGTTTAAAATAAACCCATCTAAAGACATAGTGCTTCTTTGCATTAAAAATAAATCTAGTATTTCATGAGAAACATTAAAAGATGAGCAGATTCTGCTATGACCTGACCTTTTGCATTTTTATTCAGATGTAGGTCCTTCTGAGTTCAGTGGGACTTATTCTCAACAAAGTTGTATAACTTTGTCGTCCCCTGGTATTTAAGGGGCCGTGAGACTCCGTCGTAAATGTGCATAATGCCTTGCTCTGGAGGGTCACGATCTTCATAAGCAACACATTACACAAACAAAACCTCTAACAATTTCTGTGCAGCAAAAACCAGAGACTTGTGGCCCCTTAAAAACTGGTTTTATGGTGTAAGCTTCCGTGGTCCACGGTCCTCTGATTTCCCTGCCTCACATGAAAAGAATAACATAAATTAATCAAAGTTCTTAATTTTCTTTGGTAGCTAGACTGGGGCCTGAGTTTCTACCTGGGGCAGTCAAATTCTTGCCAGTGTGGGGGTATGTAAAAATGTTGCAGAAAATTGATTTTTGTTTTGAAGTTTACCCAATGAATATTGAATTTACTGCTCTTTTAATGCACAAGCTGATAAAGGTGTACAGTGGTACCTCGGGTTAAGAACTTAATTCATTCCGGAGGTCCGTTCTTAACCTGAAACTGTTCTTAACCTGAAGCACCACTTTAGCTAATGGGGCCTCCTGCTGCTGCTGCGCCGCGGGAGCATTGTTTCTGTTCTCATCCTGAAGCAAAGTTCTTAACCCGAGATACTATTTCTGGGTTTGTGGAGTCTGTAACCTGAAGCGTCTGTAACCTGAAGCGTATGTAACCCGAGATACCACTGTACTTCTCATTAGTGAAAAGAGCTTTAAAGGTAAATTGCTTCGATCCAGGATACCTTTATCTCATTGCATACTGACCTGTCCTCCAGCTAAGGTCTACTGTCCTGCCTGGGACTGAGACATAATTAAGATAGGCATGGGCCTTACTTTATGTAGGACATTCCTCTATTTGAAGGTTTGTCCGGCTGAAGAAATAAAGAGTAAAGGGGTTCAAGGAAGGCGGACTTCAAAGTTGCCTGTCAGCAATGAATTAACACAGATGAGCAGGGCATGGTCTTCTAACACTATGGTGAGATACTGTTCCTTGCAGTCTTAAATTCCATCCTGTTTTCTAAATTTGCATCTATACATATAAATTAGCTAGTGCTAATTTTATGCAGATCTGCCCTATTGGGGGGGGGGGAGATACATTTCTTCTTTAGAGTGACCTCTCATTCATCACTTTGTTACATGCATGCATCTTTTCCGCCTTCCGCATGAAATCCATCTGACATCCTCTTACAACAGATTGGTTAAAACGTTCCTGTTACACAAAATCCGAACGTTGTTTGTATCTGACAAGACTGTTTCTAATCTTAAGGTGTTTGATTTCTTTTCTGGGGTTGTTTTAATTGATTTCTTTTCTGGGATTGTTTTAATTGCTGTTTTAAGGTGCTTTAGGGATTGCATATGCATTGGGGAAGGGCATGTGTGTGTGCATCTACATTTTCCAAATAAATAAATGACAGAAATAAACAATCTACTGTTATAAGAATTTTAAGGTCTTATATATATAAAATAGATGTTCATAAATGTGCCAAGCAAACACATACAAATATGTAAACATGTCTGAAAATCACAGTAAAGTCCTGAAACCGTTTTCTCTCTCCCAAAATGACCTCAAATATGTCTCTGCAAGATCAAAGGAAATGAAAAAAAAAACACCATTGTCTCTGTGCTCACAAATCCTTCCTCAAGGGCACATTTAAAATGTGAATAGGGTGAGCCTGTGAACTGTGACCTGGATTCAGGAATTAAGTAGTTATAATAACAAAAGAGTGGCCAAAACCCAGATAATGCAATCAGGTAACCTGCCAGACAGGAGATAAAACACTCAGGATTCTGTTTTAGACCACTCCCTGTGGTGTATGTATGATGTTTCTGGGGGTGGTCTGGAGTTTGAGGGTGGCAAGTCTATATGAGGGCGGGCACACCTTTGTTTTGGGTTCCTCCTCTTTCCTGCTTGTGGTGAGCGAGGACCCTGTTGCAACAGTTTAAAAAAATCAGGCTTGCTAGCTGCTTTGCTTCTCAATATTCACTGGTTGGTCTGTTATTTTCTCCTACTGATAGAGAACCTACAAAAGGACTCTATATGGGCTCTTGGGTACCCCATAAGGGAAAAGGAGCAGGTTTTTTCTCATAACACTACCCAATGGGTAAGAGTGCAGCAATCCTTACTCCCCTTGTTCTTGGAAGTCATATTTTTCCTACATTGAGTTCAAAGACAGGGGTAGGCAGACTTTGGTAATATGGCACCCTGAGCAAGGGCAATATTTGGCATGCCCACTAATTATTTCTTATTTTCAGAATAATTCCTTCTGGTGCAGTTGGTTGTTTGTTTGTTTAAAAAATCATTTTTATTTGATTTTACAAATATAAATTTATAACAAAACCAAATACATTTCCATATACAGAGATTTCTCTGAATCTCAAGACTTCCCTCCATCTCTGCAGGTCTTAATGTTGGCGTTTTCAACTGCATATTATAATTATATTTTATATCTATAATATATATATATATATATATATATATATATATATATATATATATATATATATATGCAGGTTTTGGTGTCTTCGGGTGTCTTCCCGTGTAAGAGTGTAAGACACCAAAACCTGCATTCCTATACCCGTGAAAATCTACGAAAGCATATATATATATATATATATATGCAGGTTTTGGTGTCTTCGGGTGTCTTCCCGTGTAAGAGTCGGGGTGTCTGTGCGACGTTTCGACGAGGTCTCACTCGTCATCTCACTGCATTCCTGTACCCGTGAAAATCTACGAAAGCAAATATATATATATATATATATATATATATATATATATATGCTTTCGTAGATTTTCACGGGTACAGGAATGCAGGTTTTGGTGTCTTCGGGTGTCTTCCCGTGTAAGAGTCGGGGTGTCTGTGCAACGTTTCGACGAGGTCTCACTCGTCATCTTCAGGCTGGTGCTTTCGGCTTCTTGTTACTGGAACAGAGCAGAATCTGGTGTTTGAGTTCCTATAAATACTGTTGAGGGGTGTGGTGTATGGCCTCCTCTCTGCCCAGAACGTTGGAGGCCATACACCACACCCCTCAACAGTATTTATAGGAACTCAAACACCAGATTCTGCTCTGTTCCAGTAACAAGAAGCCGAAAGCACCAGCCTGAAGATGACGAGTGAGACCTCGTCGAAACGTCGCACAGACACCCCGACTCTTACACGGGAAGACACCCGAAGACACCAAAACCTGCATATATATATATATATATATATATATATATATATATATATATATATATATATATATATATAATTTATATTATTCATAGTATTTGTTACATTACAAGTGAGATTAAAATCCTGCTAATGTTTTCAACTGCTTACAGCAGTCTCCTAAATAAATTGTAAATTTTTCTCATTCTTTCTGGAAGTTTTTGTCTTCTTGGTTCCTGAGCTTTCCAGTCAGTTTTGCTATTCTGGCACAATCTGACAGTTTAGTTTGCCATTGCTCTCTGGTAGGAACTAGGTGCAGTTGTGTTTTTTTAATGAGCCTTCTCAGTAGGTACCAGTAGAACTACTGGTTTTATTATTATTTATTATGTTGATGCTCCCCCTCGGCTCAGCACCTGGGGGGGGGGATTGCCCACACCACCATAAATAAATCCAGTGCTGAGTAGGGGCTTGCCCTTAAATGTGTATAGGATTGCAACCTTACTAGTAGGGAGTATTTTAAGAGTGCAGCTTTTAAAGGCATGCGCTCCAAGAATCCCACTCCTGTTGGTAGGATTTCCTCCCTAGTAAGAGTGTCTGCTGTCTAAAAGCCAAAGGGAAAACGAAGGGGAACTTTGGTCCCTCTCCAAATTTCGAAGTTGGAAACAGGTTCAATTTCTGTGTTAAAACAAATTTGAGGACCGGGCAGGAAAACCAGTCTTGTGGCAAACAGTCCTCTTCAGAGCAGAACCATTGAAGATAATGGACATGATTGATTTAGGCGCACCAATTTCAGTAGGTCTACTCGGAATAACACTTAGTTGGGTACAACCCTAAGCTTCCTTTGTTTTTAGCTCGAGTCCAGAGTGGTCGATTCAGGCATTGACGCAACTGAGGCAAGGGAGCATTTTCGGCCCTGTTCTCTGGCCTGACGTATCCTGGACTGTACCACTTCAAAGTACGAGATGGGATCTCACTTGTGTTTTTTAAAAGTAAGTGCCAGGGCTTTCTCCTGACATGGTGGTTTTCTATCGGAGGGTTTTTAAAAAAAATAATTAAAAAGAGGATAAAAACCGTAATTATTTAAACTCTTTCCCCCCCTTCACTTTGAAGTGGTACAACCCAACGTGAGCCATCCGTGCCAGAGAGTGCGCGTAGCGCATGCCGGGAAACCTTTGCCTTTCTTCCATCTCCCTAACGTACCTTCACCCGCCTCGTTCTGAGACAGTTGAATTCCCAACCGTTGCGTCACAACGGAAAAAGCCGGCGCTTTCGCCCAATAGGAGGGCGCACGTCTTTGCGGCTGGCCAATGAGGAGGAGGAGGTGGGGAGACAAAAGGCTTGCGTGTGACGTAGGCGCGGACGGGGGTTTGGAGGCGGCGGCGAAGTGAGTCAGTCTGAGGGGAGCGACGTCGAGACAAGATGGCGGCGATAATGGCGGCCGCGGGAGGAGCAGCGGCGCTGGCGACCGTAGGGGCCGGCCTCGCCGGCTCAGCGGTGGCGTCGTCGTCGTCCTCGTCGTCGTCCTCCGGCGGCTACTGCCCGCCAGCCCTTCCTCCTCCGGCTCTCCCTCCGCCTCCCGGCGCGGTCCGCATCGGCGACCGGCTATACTCGGGAGTCCTCATCACGCTGGAGAACTGCCTTCTGTCGGCCGACGCCCTCCGCTTCACGCCTTCCATGAGCAGCGGCCTAGACGCCGAGACCGAGGCTCAGCTCCGAGTCACCGGCTGTGAGCTCATCCAGGCCGCCGGGATCCTGTTGCGGCTTCCTCAGGTGCGGAAGGAGCGAGCGAGCGCTAGGCCTAAACCTAAGGCCTAGGCCGCACTCCCTGTGGAAGGGAGGCCTTGAAATGGGATTAAGCAGGGACGGGGAAGAAAAAGGAGAGAAAAGGTCAGAGAGAACCGGGAGGGGGCTTCGTTGGGCGGTTGAGGGCAGTTGGAAGGTTCTGGAAGACGGTTGGAAAAGAACCTGTTACAGATTCTGAGCGTGTATTTGTCGTGGTGTTGTTTTTTGTCCTATCTGAATCTAGACATCGAGGCTTCTGGATCCAGCGCTTTTATTTTTATAACTTAGTTCGTATTTAGTTCATACAAAAAAAATTTGTATCTTGCCTTTGAGCCATTCAGGTAGCTTCACAAGTCGATCCAGAAGTCAGTGTAAGAGAATTGCAGGTAAAGGTAATGTACTGTGCCTTTTGTACATATGTATGCATGTATATGATAAAAAGTAAGCTATTTTCTTTAGCGTCTTCAAAAGTTGGGGAAGTGTACAAGAATTATGGAGGGTGAATTCTTTTTTCCTTCCGTAATGAAACTCTAGGTGCTGTCCCATCCCGGCCCTCCTTTCTTTATTCATTTTCTTCCCCCTCCCCCAAGCTGCTGCTTTTTATACCATCTCACTTTATGGAAAGTGTTCTGCCAAACTGAAAAGCTGCAGTGTTATTTGGTGAGTTTTTAGATAGTACATAGATATTGCCTAGCTCTGGTTTTAGCATCTAAAGCTCTGTGTTCTCAAAAGCCTGGGTCGGTGTTAGTAGTATGTTATACAGCTGTGAAAAAGTTCCATTCTTCCTGGGAAGATACAGACAGCTTTAGATAAAGAATTATTTCTACAGAGGGAAGATCTTGCTCACTACATTTCTATGCTGCCTCCTTACAACAGTAAAATGAGGTAGGTTAGAAAGTTTCTGGCCCAAGGTCACTCAGTGATTTCATTGAATGGAAATTAGAGCCTGGGTGTTTCTGGCTTGGTCCAAGTTTAATACTCCAGCCACACTATACCACCACACTGGATCTCTTTTAGTTAATTATTGCAGCTAGTTTATTTTACAATAATATATCTATATCTATATATATCTATATATATATATCTATATCTATCTATATATATAATTAAAAAGCATGACTCTCCATTGTGTCCAAATATATTGATACATACCCAGTAAAAAGTGGAGAAGCCTGTTTTTATAGAGAGCAATAAAAGCATGGTGCCAATAAAGTTCAAGCTTCTCTGTTTTTATTCCCCACACCACTTCTCTTTCTGGGCACCTCAGCTTTCCTCTGATCCTCTGAATGTACCTGGCAACAGAATGAGCTTTTTTGAGAGGGGTAGCCTTGTTAATCTGTTGCAGCAAAAGCAACAAAGACCTGTGACACTTCTAAAGACTAGAAAAAGTATTCTCGTAGAATTTCTGGAGTTAGATCCAGAACTTAGTTCCCATTGAAATCAGTTGGAACCTAAGCACAACTCATTTCATCTGGATCCAATATTTACCATTTAAGGTGTTACAATACAATACTTTGTTGTTAACATTGGTGTTGAATTCATCAAAGAAAATAGTCATATACCAGGTTGTTCTGTCCATTCTGGACTGGAATAGTACACCATCACACACCCTTTTCTGAGTGTGGCTTATTCAAGAAGGAGAGTGGATTTAAGTGGACCCCTGGCTTGATTCATCAAGGCAATTTTTGACTTTTGGAGGATAAGTCTGTCTGTGGTAATTTAACAACTTATTTTATAGCATTAAGCAACCTTCATGAATTTGCCTGGTAGTCATGATGTCTGCATCAAAACTCTCAGGGTTCGTAAGTGGTATCAAAGTCATGGAAGCAAAAGTGGGGCTTTTGCATCCAGAGCAAAGTGGAGCCCCCAGGGGAGAGGACTCTTGCTCTCCCTTGCTTATGTAGTTTCTGGAAGTATTTGATTGGTCACAGTTGGAAACTGGCTACCAAACTAGGTGGATCTTTGGACAGATACAGAAAGACTGTTTCCTGTAATGGATTAAATAAAATTATGAAGGCTGGATTCATGAACAGGACGAATTCATGGGCAGCTGGCTGACTGCAGTGTCAAACAGAACATTAGACTAAATGGACCATTGGGCTGGCAAAGCAAGGCACATCTAGATTTTTTGCTGGGGGGTAAGGATTTGGATAGATACATGGTGTGCAGGTCTGTCGTTAGTTCTTGGCACTGATAGCTTAGTGGAACCTCCATGCCCAGAGGCAGTATAACTGGATACTAAGAGCTGGATGCCAATTTACAAATAATGGTTTTCACTATAAACTAGACAGATATTGTTGGGAGGATAATGCTGTAAGACATGGACTCACTGATGCTTTGATCTGGGATTGGGGCAGGATGATCTTAAAGGGAAAGAGTTCTATAGGGAGGAGTGTGTGTTTGTGTAATGAGGTAGGATTTACATTAAAAATTGAACATAGGGCCTTTTTTAAAGCTTGCTGAGAGGTGGTAGAATTGTGTTGTTGGGGCAGGGGTTATAACACACATTTTCCCAAGCAGAAACGATTTGGAAGAGTAGTTTGATGGCTTTCTGGAGAAAACAAGTTAGCATTATGTGTGTAATATGTTTGTGTAATTTTTTATATAAGCTATATAATACACAGATGCAGTAGAGATAATGTACTGTTATAATTGTGCTTTATGCTGTGGCTTCAGTTGGGAGGGTTCCTAAGAAGCTGCTGTATTTTAAGGGAAAAGAAGAGTAGGTGGTCTTTTCCAAAAGCAAGGAAAACAACTTGGAGAAGCACTGTTTGAGACTTTCTGACCTGGTCTAGATAAAGGAAAGCCTGCTGTCTAGAACTCCATGTTTTGGATGTAAATGTTTGGAGAATAGGAGAAAGGTGGTTGATTGGATTTGCTGCTTTGTTCAGTTTCCCTCACTAGCACTGGAGGGGAGGTTGTTTTTCCTCCGGGACAGTTGAGCCCTAGAACTGAGGACCCAAGGCTGCCAAGCATGAGTAGATCTTAAAGATTCTGATAAGGACCCCTTCCCACCCTGGCATGGGGATTTCAGTGTCCCAAGAAAAGGAGGAAGGCAGAGGGGAAAACCCTGTTTAATGGAGGAGGTTCTCAAGCCCGTAGTTCTATTCCAGGAAATCAGTGATGTAACAGGTCTTGCCCGGAAATGACGCTATCCCCTCCCTTGCTAGTCTTGTATGTTTGCCAAGACATTCCGGCAAGCCTGCTGGTTACCACCCTTTTGAGGAGGATGTGGTGTTGTTTTTTCTGTTCAAACTAGAAGAGTTTTTTGTAACATTTCTCTCATGCTGAAACTGTGACGAATTCACTGTGGCTGATTCATCTTGCCTTGTATCTAGCGAGTTGTTTTTGTTATCATGTTTTTAGGGGAATCTGCTCTTGATTTCTACTTCCAGACTGCCTGTGATCAAATGTTTTGTGCTCATTGATTGGCTTTTGAAAGGACTGTGTTGCCTAGTTTTCAGGAGGAACAACGAACTCTTTCATTTAGCTCTTAAATTTAACAGCTGGCTCTTTGGGGGGAAGCTTAGATGAGCAAAGCAATGTGGGCGGGTAAACTTTGTATGGTATGAAGACCTGTATTGACACCAAGCAAATGTTTCAAACTCACTAGCCATGTTAGAGTCATTGGATGAGGATGGTTACAATTTGGATATTTTTGTACCTAAAAATACTTGTGACTCCCACCTTCCCATCTTACAATTGTCAGAGCACTGAGAAGTTCTTTTGAGTTCACTCCACCCCTTTTTAATTAAATGACGTTGTGTGCATGCACGGAAGAGGCGAATCGCGACACGCACAGTCACGGGTTGCATTCTACTCAGGATGCAAGCGGGGCTCCAGAACTGATCCTGTTTGCATCCAGAGGTACCACTGTATTTACTGTCATATTAATATATATTCTCACTTTTCTTTCTTAGGTGGCCATGGCTACGGGGCAGGTGTTATTCCAGCGTTTCTTTTATACAAAATCATTTGTGAAGCATTCCATGGAGGTATGGGATTTGTTCTATGCAATTAATAATTGGTATCAATTTGATTTTATTGATTAAGCATGGTAAACTAGTTTGCTGAGCTTCTTGCATGTTAGCCCAGTGTTAGCACACTGATTTGCAAATAATTCCTATTGAATTGATCTCAGCTGTACTTATTCCAAGCAAGTGTGCTGAAGTGTTAGTTTGTCATTGAAATGTATTCTGCAAGCTATTCTGCCATCTCTGTAACATAGTGATTCTTAATCCTGAGATTCTAGAAAACTTTTTTTAAAAATGGTTTTCTGCCATAGTTTGCACTTGAGGCAAAAAGTTCCAGAAATCTTATTTGTGGTCTCTGCTTTAGAGGGGAGTTCCACAGTTGGGACTCAGCCATAGTAAAGAAGCTCTCTGAAGGAGCGTCCCTGATAAGGTCAAATCTGAACTGATGGTCTTTCAAGCACCCTGGTTCCACGCTGTTCAGGGCTTTCAAAGATAATGCATATCCCTTTCTCAGTGTGCCCATAAATGCATGGTGAAGCTCCTTGTACAAGATGTTTACACTAGTCTGATGGCCATATTCTGCATGTTATTGCTCCTTCAACTGTTAAGAGATAGTAAGAGATCAGCATAAAACTTAGCTATGTTCCATATTCTTTTACAGCATGTGTCGATGGCCTGTGTTCACTTGGCATCTAAAATTGAAGAAGCCCCAAGGCGGATAAGAGATGTCATTAATGTGTTCCACAGACTTCGGTATCTGAGAGAGAAAAAGTAAGTCAACTGTTAACTCCAACTGTGTGCCTTCACACAGTATCTGTTTCCAAGGATCATGGCAGTTACTCAAGGGCCATTTGTGACTTGCATTATCCCCTTCCCAAAACTCTGGAGGATTTCATGCAACCCCAAAGAATGTCCCTGAACCCCCCTCCCCCAAAAAAACCTAATTGGAAATAAAGTTTCAGTGAGTTCCAACTTTTCCAGCCCTCGTTGCATCCTCAACTAGTGGCCATCATTCACTGTCATCTGGGTGAAATTTTATAATTTCAAATTGTAATAAGATAACTTCAGAGGGTTGAAAGATTGCTTAGGTGGGTGTTTCTTCTCTGAGATTTTGGTAGTTTCTTCTTGGGAGGGGTCATTTTTGGAGTAAGTTTGCACGACTCCTACGAGTTGGCTGTTCCAAAGGGAAGTTTGGGGTTCAAAAAGGAGAGCACTGCCAGTGTTGCCTAGACAGTTACAGATTTGGAAGTCGCCACAGTCATTTCTCCAGTTCCTTGGATAACTTGGTCCAAATTTAATCTTCTCATGCTGTTCCCATGAGACACCAAAGTTGAGGAATGCCCATTGTTGCTCTACTTTTGTAGAAGGGCTTTAAACTGATTTTTTTCCTATTCCCCCCCTTTAAAAAAACCCCAGGAAACCTGTACCTTTGATACTGGATCAAGAGTACGTTAACTTGAAGAACCAAATTATAAAGGCTGAGAGGAGAGTTCTGAAGGAGTTGGGATTTTGCGTACATGTGAAGCATCCCCACAAGGTTTGTATTTCTTTTGTATTTTTAAGTTTGCCCTCTGAGCAGTGGATAAGAAATTAGCCTGTTCTTAATGTAGCCAAACCATTGGCAGTCTTTGTTTCTCATTTCAAGAATTGCCTGCTAGTTTATCCCGTCTCATTTGGTGAATGAAAACTGGTTGCTTCAGATATTAGGTGCTGCTTAGACTTAGCTATGCTTGAGTTCTCCATTCAAAGTCCTTGGCATGAAAGCAGCTTATTCTTGTGCAAGCAGGTAACAACACCATTGTGTATCTATTGGGTAGTGTGTGATAAGACTTTGGCGGGTCAGCCCTACAAGTG
The DNA here is from genome assembly GCF_965113315.1 of Podarcis vaucheri. NCBI lineage: Eukaryota > Metazoa > Chordata > Lepidosauria > Squamata > Lacertidae > Podarcis > Podarcis vaucheri. The sequence continues at coordinate 75,282,236 of NC_138765.1, forward strand.
GCACAGTACAGAACTACATTTGTGTTGCTAAGATGTTCCTACTTCAGAGAGGGGACTGGTGGCTGCTTCTGTTCCTCCCACTTTGTATGCTTTACTGTTTGGCTTTTTGCCCTGAAAATAATTGAGACATGTTCTATCACTTTAAAGAAGCAGGGAGACAGTTTTCATTGGCCGCTTTCAATTTATTTTGTCCCAATTGCGCAGTCACGGCTGGTACGTCACTTACAACATCCCACTTCATAGGTGGCACCACTCTAGCATCTCTTGAGTTTTATGTCTGATTAACTGTGCCAATAAGCAGGCAGCGCTGGAGAGGTAATCAGGTGTATGGACCCAGTTCTGTGCCCACCTGAAGCTTACAGGCCTCCCTCTTTCCATTCAGGCATGGCACAATCCCCTTCTCTTCCTCTACCTCAGCTGCCCTTGGTGCTCATGTTATAGCTATGCCATTTACATCATTACTTCAGCATTAGCCACTCATGGCTGGTTCCCCCAGGAAGTTCAAGAGGTTAAAGCCCAGATGATGTCTTAGGTTTGCTGGATCGTCTTGGACAGGGCATGCTACAAAACCTGACATACCTAACAAGATTGTAAGTCTTGATTGTAAGATTGAATTCTGCCCTGTAAAGGAAGGGCAGGATTTAAAAATGGGCAGGATACACTGTAGCATTTTCTAAGGTTAATTCAATCTGGTTTGACACCTGTCAGCTGTGGAAATGTGAACCCTTCAGTAGTAGGTGGGGTTACCATGAGTGGGACCTTATGATAACCCAGTAGTGTAGGCTCCCATCTTCTCTGACATTTTCAGTCCTCAGATCTGCACCATCCTTTATGATCTTTTTGCCTTCATTTGTTGGAACATCCTGGTGGTTCTGGGTCTTTTTTATTAATAATTTTTATTAGTTTTCCATTTAATAATATACAACCACACCATTATTATCCACTTTACGTCTCTGGCTCTTTAGAGCCCTTCGACTTCCTTCCCTCCTGCCTTGTGGCTTTGATAATTAACCTTAATATTATCACATTTTGTATATTTTCAAATTCTAATAAACTCCTTATCCAAAAAACTCAAAATTTAAATAAATATAAAAGGGAGAAAATTTCTCATTACAAGTTTTCAGACAACCCTGCTAGTGATGTCAATGGCTTACAATTAATCTTTTAAATATCCTGTAAACGTACTCCAGTCTTTTTGGAATACTTGATCATGCTGGTTTCGGATTTTTCCTTTAGCTTTGCCAGTTCCAGAGACCATCATTTTCATCTGCCTCTCTTCTTTCGTTGGTGTTTCTTGTATTTTCCATTTTTGAAAAAATGAAAACTTGTGGTTCTGGGTCTTGAGTCAGTAGATCATATATTCTTCTCTCTACCTCCCCCAAAAATCTGACCTGTGTTACTAATACATTTCAACAAATCTTTGTATAGAAGTGCTTCCACCATTTCCCTCTTTGTTATTCCGATATCTTCGAAGCAAGCACTGAAGAAGGAAAGCTGCCAAATAATATTGGGGTAAAATAAGAGACACTTGTGAGCAGTGCACAGCAGTGCAGAGGAAAGAAGCTTTGCTGCACACTTACTCTCAAGAGTACCACTTCTCTGACATCCTAAAACATATTCTTAACATTTTATTCACACCCTGGAGTCTTATCAGGCCATTGATCCAGAGTAGAATAGCCTGCATTGCATGGGTACCCTCCTCTGTCTAGATGAAAACCTCTTTCCACCACTTGGATCACCTGTATAACTCAATCACCCGTATCTTCCAGATAATCGTTATGTACCTTCAGGTATTAGAATGTGAACGTAACCAACACCTGGTCCAGACCTCATGGTAAGTTGATGTTTCTTGTTTTTATTGAGGCCAGCGGGGCAGTGGCAAAAATATGTCATGTGCGGGGTCAGTACTTTTCTCCTCCACTGCCATGTTCATGGCATGAGTATGGTTCCAGTCTTAGCCTGGAATGCCGCTTCTATCACCCCAAGTTGACGGGCCTCTTTGTTAAAGATTCAGACACTGTCTTAAATGGTAAGAGAGCTTTAAACCCTCACAAATGCACCCTTTGCTCTTTCTTCCTTTTACTCCTGCCCATTCAAGTTACTGCTCAGGAGCAGGGCGTGAAGGCACCCGCCCTCCCCTGTTTGCCCAACAGCATGTGTCCTTCAGAAGTATGCTGCCTCTGAATAAGGTGTTAACCATAGATATACCCCCTTCATTCCTAGTGTGGGGAGGTGGTCACTTCTGCCATGCCATCATTTTACTTGAAAATTATTGTAAAAACAACCCTGCTCATACAGTTTCAGCTTCTTGATATTGGTTATGAAATGTATTATGTCCCTATGTAGTCTATCTTCCCCTTTCTTGGTATGGGTTTATATTAAATATCCCCCCCCTCGCTCCCAAGAAAGCATACATTGACAAATGGTAACCTGTGAAAACTGACATGATGTAAAAATTGACCTGAAAGCAAAGTTTGTGTTTCTACTAACTAAAACTGTCTGGCTGTTTTCAAAGAGAACCTCTTTTGACTCTTCTTTTCTGTACTCTTTTGATCAAAGGGTAGCCTCTGAGGGTAAGTGACTAAGACTTCTCCTCTGCTGCCCAAGCGCTATGGTGCAGGGATAACTGCCGTCTTCAGTCAAACCCAAGCAGGCTCCACAGAGAGAAGGCTGGCTCTAGACAGGTGGTATGCGTACACAAGTCGAGTTAAAACTGGCCGACTGCTGCTTGTGATTTTTTTTTAACTTGTTAAATTTTATTTGTGCGTTTTTTCAGATAAGTTTGTGTTACTGTCAGGATGCTTTGTTCCCATTTTATGTCCTTTAAAAAACCCCACAGACACTTTTATTAAACTTGGGTTTAAAATCTTTGTGGGGTTGGGTTTTTAAAAACTTAATTCATACTTGAAAGCATAAGCATTGCAATAAGAAGATATGTTACTTCATAGCACCTCAAATTTTTCTGTTGTACTTTTTAAACTGTGTGTTTTGGGGTCCTGCACATATCTACTTCTGTATATCCAGTAAAACTTCGGATATATTTCTGCAGCAGGTTCCTTCCTCCATAACAAATGCTTTTGGAACTTGGATTATATTGTGCGAAACTGCAGTTCAGTGTGGGGAAATAAATACAGGACCACCCAGGCAGTCTCTTTGGTTGCACCTAAATAGGACTTTCAAGGTCCTTGAAACACTTTTAAAGAATGATGTAAGCCTTTAAAGGGCTGGCCTACTCTTCAAAATCCCAGCTCATCTGGGTTAGTCTAAATGGCAATGGAAACATTTTGGATCCAGTTAACCATAGTATTTTTTCAAAACCTGCTAATTGAAGACTGAAAATCATTGCTACCCAAAGCCAGAGTCCCCATATTCTTCAGCTGCTTTGGTTTTGAACAAATTGTGTAGGAATTATGTGCATAGCCTGATTTGGTATAGTGACATTGGTCACATATTAATTTGCACCTTTATGACAGGCACAAACCATAGGCCCATTCCATTTTACAACTGATTAAACTTTGTTCTGGGTTTTGTCCACTGTGCATTTTGGTGTGTTGTAAGGAATTATCCTTCATATTTCTATTTTAAGGTCACAGAAATGCGTGAAATGTTCTGGCTGGACTTTGTGCAATATTTTTACAGTGCAATATTTTTTACAGTTGCCTCATTCTGTGAACATTTGTGTTGAGAAACCTTGTTACAGTGGGGCAGTCTGGAAGCGGCCCAATGACCACCCATTGAAGAACTTTGGTCCTTCAGCAGTGACAATACCAGACACCTGGACTGAATATCTGTGGCGCTCTCTTGCTCTCTCTAAAAGCAATTTGTGAGTCGGATGCTTTCCTGAGTGGAGACTCCAAAAGAAGCTTGCAACAGAAGATTCTGAATGCTTGGAAAAAGCCCCGTTCCTTCGACAAAGAACTTCTAGCCGGACCTGTGACTTCAGACTGTCCGTTTTCAAGTTTGCATGTCGCTCTGCGTGACGGGATAAAACGTAGATTTTGACAGAATTCTTCAAATTATGCTTCAAAAGTTGTGCCTACCGTAAAATAAAGTGAATTTGCGATCTTGTTTTGCATGAGAACAGGCCAGTAGCTCATAGCAGGGAGAAAAGTGAAGTTAAAATTGGTTCTCTTTCATAAAATGCCAACATCCAGTTAATAAATACTTGCCAGTTGTCCTTCCCTCTCAAATCTGTGCACTCCAACTTCTTGTCAGGTTTCACAGGATTATCTAGGATTCAAACAGCTGTAGAATGCCCTAGACAGCTAGCTACAGTGTGCCTTAAAAACAGCATAGCCAAAGCAGGGGATTTCAGCAGACTTCTGCAACTTTCCCCTCTCCTTTTTGTCTTCTCAGGAACTACATGAATGACAGTCTGCGTACAGATGTCTTTGTAAGGTTCCACCCTGAGAGCATCGCTTGCGCGTGCATCTACCTTGCTGCTAGGACCCTGGAGGTTGGTGTTAACCTGGCTCATGCTATATAAGATGCTCTTGTTTTCCTTGTGGAGTTTTTACTGCCGCAATGAGTGTGTTTAATGAACAAATGTGGAGGATTTAATAGTGGCTGCCTTTTTATTTCTGCTCTCATGTGCAGAAGGAAAATGGTGACAAGTAGACATTTCCCCCTTTCCCAATTCAGTATCCTCCTTCATACACAGAAGGAAAGTGGGAGCTCAGACCTAAGGAGAAAGGTTGCCTTGATGTAAATCACACCACTTAAACTCCTTCACAACCACCCATCTCCTTGGTTATAAACAGTAAAAGGCTAAGAGAGTGATTATTGTCTGAAAGGTGAAGTGATCTTTAGAGGGATTTAGAATGGGTTGGGGTTTTTTGGTGACTAATGGTGAACGGTGTCTTGCTCACAGATTCCACTTCCAAACCGCCCTCACTGGTTCCTGCTGTTTGGAGCTACGGAAGAGGAAATCCAGGAGATATGCACGAAAATTTTGCAATTATATACACGTAAAAAGGTTGGTCCTGCTTATTCTTTTGAATTTTTCAAACAGGGTGGGAAAGCACACTGGCGTGTTTTTAAGACTTCAGGACACATATTTTCAAAGTTCTGTTGATTAGAATCTAAATTTCTTTTTTTCATCTTGAGTACCTTGAGAATTTTGTTCCATCCTCCCTGCCACACAGATTTGTGTTGCAGCCCAAATTGTGCACATAATAATAGCAATATTGCTTAATAAAGAAGGGAACCTTGCCAGTAGCACGTCTCATAAAAGTGCCTGGTGTTTTGTTCCTTTGCCTTACCTTGCATTTTCCATTGTAAGCCTTTGGGGGAAAGCCTGTCTATGCAATGCTCTTATGTAGGTGCCAGATCAATATTTTGCTAAAGCACACACCGTTTCCACAGGTTGATCTAGCTATCCTGGAAAGCCGAGTAGAGAAGAAAAAGCTCGCCATCGAAGAGGCAAAGGCGCAAGCCAAAGGCCTCTTACCAGATGGAACACCCAATTTGGATACCGTGTCGGGGTTTTCTCCTGCTCCCAAAACTGGTTGGTATCCCTGGTCCTGTATGTGTAGTTCCTCACACTATCTCAGTATAGCCAGGAATATGGGTGCAATATCATTTTTGAATGCCCTCCCACCATCAAAACAAAACTCCTTGCAAATGGAAAACTACCCTATCACTGGGAAAGTTCTAGTTCTTTCTATGCAGTGCTGCTTTCTCCTTGCAAGGAATTATTAGGGTAGAGCCTTAAGAAACAGACCCCCAAACTAAACCTATGCTGCCTACCTGCTCTGTGTTGGTGAGGCCTAAATTCTCTAGATATGGGACGAATCCTCCCATCCTTATTAAGGTTTAGGCTGTAATTGTACCAAATTAGATGTCTGCTCACATGTGCTGCCTTTTATAGGAGGAGGATGACTTTAGGCCTCACATCAGCACAGTGACCCAATTGAAATTGATGGCTGGGCATGTAGGAAGCCGGTACAGCATTCCATTGGTTGGTGTCTCATTTAAATCTGGTTCTCTGCAGCTGCACATGCAAAATGAAATGCCTTCCCAGGCTAGAGTAATGGTAAACAAATGGGTGGCGGCAACCTAGTTTTACAGGAGCTGTCAGCTACATGGAATGTCACACAGGTAAATTACACATGCAGGATCCCATTTGAAGTTGTATCCCATTTAGCATGTACGCTGCACCCTAACACGCTAAGTAAAGTAGGACCTGTTGTTGTCTTGATAGTAGTTGTCAGCCTTTCTGATCAAAGCTCTCATTATGGTGAACTTGCAGATTTGTGTCAGCACTCCTGACTTTAATTTTTCCAGGGTTTTTCTGGACATGGAACATTGTAATCTGAAGGCCCTGGCTTATCTCCAGTGCTGGCCCTACGCTGAATATACCCACTGAATTTCCTGGACATGGTTGACTATGGTCCATTCATTTCAGTGGGTCTACTCTGAGTAGAACTTGCTTGGATATGACCCCCTATCTGTAAAAGTGCATTGTGGGTGATGGTACATAGAAGCATGTCATCCCTTAAGTTTTGACTGGACTTTCCTCTTACGCATCTCTAGAGTCTCCAAAGGAAAATAAAGGCACCAAGCCTTCCCCACTTGCTGTGCAGGTGGTAAAAAACGCCAAGCGGAAAATGGAAGCGACGAAGCGGATGAAATCCAACAGCCCCGTCAATGGGTAAGGGCCTTGCACGATAAATTGGTCTCTGTCTCTCTCCCCCCCCCCCCGGTATCTATTTCTTTGAATGCTTTTGCAGCAGTGCAGGTCTGTAGCACTGCTCCATAAGGCCATGAGGGACTATAGGCATGGCTTTGGCATAGCTACTGCCTCCTGTCTGACTTAAATTACATTGTGGGCAAAGGGGTCTCTGAGCCTCTTTGGGGCGATATTAGCACAGGCTAAAGTAGCTTTAAGGATTTGGGACACGCTTTCTGGAAACCCAGGTCATCACATCTCTAGGTCATATTGAGTCCATTAACTGTGACCTGCTTCTGATAACTTTATCCCAGCCTTATTGTGACAGTGTTGCCCCAGAAGTGGGTTATCCTGATTTCTTGCCTTGGGCATATGTGTACCTAGGTTGAGGGGGTGACTGGGCCACTTGTTGCTTTGACATCAAATTCTCTTGCTTTAATCTTCCAGCGTTCAGAAAGGCCGAGACAGTAGGAGTCGGAGCGGAAGTAGAGACCAGAGTTATTCCAGGTCTCCCTCAAGGTCACCATCTCCAAAGCAGAGGTATGTACTGCAGTGTGCTCTGAAAGGGACTAGAGTTCCAACTCTACCGATACCTAAGCTGGGAAGAGAGCAACCCAGTACCTCTCTAGAGCAGCGTCTCAGTTGAATGTAGTGGTAGTGATTGGCCAGCACTCTGTCTCTGGCATTTCAGATGATTTTGGGGCCTTGTTCTCACAGAGGCTGCAACACTTGGCTCTGTATTCCACCACAGAATCTCTGCATTTAGGGAAAAGCATTCCTGTTAAATGTCACAGGGGAAAGAGATTTATCCTAGACTTTTCCTTGACCTGCTAGTTTTCCGTGTGTTTGATTCGGTCATACAAGACCATAGCATTGCTTGCTTCACCCGTTAATGTAGACATAAAAGGAGAAGTTGAAACAGGCATTTTGATTTCCAGCATGGATTTAAAAGCTGTGAGGGAGGGGAGATCTTAGCTTGGCAAACACCTGGTCTTCATTTCCCGAAATCATGGGGAACATGTCTGGCGATAGGCACAATTGCTTGGTGATCTACAGGCCAACCACATTAAGCCCAGAGATTTTGCTTCCCTCTTCCCCAAGCCCTACTGTTGCCAGAGCCACAGCAGTATTTCTGCAGCCATTTCAATGTTTCTGCTGCACCTGAGGATGATGATGACGACATCATTAATGTCAAAACGTGCCTGATCTAAGCTACAGCAAAGCTCTGTGATAGGACCTGGAGCACCCATCCACAGCTGCCTAGGAATGTTGTTGTCCCTGTGGGGTGTTCTTTCTCAAATTTGCTAGCAAACTGAAGCCTTTTCCCTCTTGTCCCCTCCGCCAGGAAGAGTGAAAGCTATTCCCCATCGAGCGGCTCCAAATCCCACAGCCGCTCGAGGAGCCGAAGTGACTCCCCCCCACGGCAGTTCAACCATGGCAGCTCGAGCTACAAAGCCTCCAAGATGAGGAGCTACAAGAAGGCCAAGGGGTACAAATACACCTCTCCCAAGCAGCGGAAATCCCGCAGCAGGAGCTCGTCACGGTCCCGGAGCCGCTCGCGAGAACGCTCGGACCACTCTGGGAAGTACAAGAAGAAGAGCCACTACTACAGGGATCAGAGGCCCGAGCGGCCCCACTCCTACGAGAGGCCAGGCCACCGCTATGAGAGGGAGCACCCAGGCCACAGCCGGCATCGCAGATGAGCAGGACCAGAGAACAGACTACACGAGCTCTCGCTCTTGTCTTCCGGGGGCTCACAGACTTAAAACTCTTGGTGCCTGCTTGGTGCAAGGAAGGATAGTTAGAAGGACTTAATTGTGACATGTCCCATTTACTATGGTTGGGGTTTCTTTGGAGGGGCGGGTGTCTTTTGAGTCTCCTCATAATGTGGGAGAGCCTCCCTCTCTTTCTGGATCACCTGTCTGTGTTCAACAGGCGATGCTTCTTTGCTGCTACAGAAGCAGGACTGTTTCCAAATAATATTGGACTCTGTGGAGAGAATTGCCTTATGAGGCTGGTCAGAGTGTTCAGGCATTGCCCTTCCCAGCCCCAAAGGATTTTGGACACTCAGACCATACAGCGTTGCTTGGTGCTAACAGCAGTCCTTGTTCGTTTATTTCGCAGTGGACTTGATTGCGTTGTAGAACACAAGGTGATTTTTTTTTTTTTAATTTTATAAGAATCAATGCCTATATTAGGCGGCCTTTTTGTGTGTGTATATATCTGGTGTTGGAACAGTAAGGACAGAGAAAGGCCTTAACCTGTTGAATTTCACCCACAAAGTGCAAATGCATTGAATTAAATGGGGGGGGGGGCTTTGTAACCTGCATACTGAATATTGAGAAATTTAAATTCCTCAACTAAAGACTTCTCCTCACCCCCTTCTTTCTTTTTGCATAAAGAACTCTGTGGAAATGTGAAAGTATTTAGATTCAGTGTGTTGGAAGTTGTCTATTTTTTAAAACGTGGTGAAATGCCTGGTGCTGGCCACCAGCTCAGGACTTTGGATGCTTTCATATAATATAACATTTTATGTGGTTTAGATAAACTCTCTACTCAGGATCTTTAAAAACTCTTGAAGAACTGATAGTTTGCCCTCCCGTTGCTTGCTTATAAGAAGGTGTTGTTTATATTAAGAGAGAAATTGTATGCAGCGCAGGAATATCCGTTTTAGTGGTATATCTGAGCTGTCTTCCTGTTCCCAGATTTTCATTAAAGTATTTGATTTTATATTTAAAAACCTTCTGCCTCTGTCCTCGCCTAGGATGGTTGTTTAGTATCAGCATTGGAAACAAGACGGCTTTGTTCTTAGCCTGTGCACAACCCCAGGGGGCTTAACTCTTAACTAAGGAATAGTTAATAAGAGTTTCTCCACTGGTGGACAGGTGAAGAATGCAGTACAGTGGTACCTCTGGTTACAAACACTTCAGATTACAGACTCTGCTAACCCGGAAGCAGTACCTCGGGTTAAGAACTTTTCCTCAGGATGAGAACAGAAATCACGAGGCAGCAGCGGGAGGCCCCATTAGCTAAAGTGGTACCTCAGGTTAAGAACAGTTTCAGGTTAAGAATGGACCTCAGGAACGAATTAAGTACGTAACCAGAGGTACCACTGTATGCGGTGTTGAACTTGGCTTCCTGTACATCTCTACTCCTTTTATAGCCTGCTTTTATTTTATGTAGCAATGTCTGAGTGCATAGGCAGAAAATGAATTTTCCACTCCACGAAATCAGCAAGGGGGTGTAGAGAAGCAGGGGGCTGTGGGGGTGTGTGGATTGCCTAAGGTCACCAAGTGAGTTGAATACTGACCTGAGATTCAAAGTTCTGGAGGACAGTTAATGCCATTTGCATAAGAGCAGGATTGCGGAACCTCTGACCCGTAGGCCATTCTTGGCTGGTAAGGCCATTTCTCCCAAAACCATGCCCACCTGTCCCAAGTGTTGTCAGTGGCTGATGTTGGAGGGATGGGGTTCAATCCTGCTGGGATCTGCTTTGCTAATGGGTTCCCTGAAGGACTGCACCTGAAGGAGCCATTCCCACATGTCAGCTCTGACAGGTGCCTGATGGAACTGCCGTCCAGGTACCATCCTGACATCAGGTCAGGCGATGGGGCGGGACTGCCCACTTGTCAACATTGGCCCATTAGGGGAGATAAAAGATCTAGCCTGTGATGCTAAAGAGGTTCTCCATGCCTGACTTTAAAACTCTATTGCATTTGTAAATTGAGGATTAAGAGGGATAAACCAAAGGCATTTAAAGGGAGGTGGGAATGGAAGGCAGGTGACACCACATGCCATTTCACATGCTGGGGAGGGTGGCAGTAAAAGGGAATGGGTGGGGTCAGATGGGAGGAATCCCTAGGCATGGAAAGGTGGACCTCTCAGTGAGTGGTGGGTGAGTAACATTGCCAGTATTATTGGGAGCTTTCCTTATGGATTGCTAGCAGTGGCTTTTCTTGGTCCCAAATTTACACCAGCGGAGTAGAAGTGGATTCTGCTCCTGGTTCCAACTACCATTTTGCTGACGTTTGTGGAGAGGGTTTCTAGTTATAGGTGAGGCTTTGGTTTCTGAAATTTTAAGGCAGTCTGCTTTAATATGGGATTCCCCCCATTTTAGCTTCTGCCTCCTAAAGTTCTGCTGAAAAATGGAAGCTCTAAGAAATTTCTGAAAATGAAAAGTCTCGCCTTCTCTAGAAGCCCTCACCTGATTGACCTGCTTTAGAGGGCAAGTTGTGACTCTGGCTTGCCTTGAAATGCATGCTGACCCATTTGGCAGCTGAGCTAGTCATTGCTTAGGCTATATATTTAGCAAAGAGTCCTTTATGGATAGCTTTGTTTGTACAGTATATTTAAAATGAGACAGCTGGCTAAAAATAACCCCAAGTGTTTCTAGCTATAGCTGTGGAATATTTGGGTTCTACAATCCAATGCTAGTCATCTTCAGATTAGACGGGTTCAAATTAACAGGCATGACTAACTTAGGTCCATTAATTTGAATGGGTGCACTGTTTAAAAAAAAACTTAGTTGGCTCCAACCCTCTGTTTGCAACTGGAAGAACTGTTAAGAGCTGCTGGCAGCAACCAGGTTCACCTGCCAGGTGAGGCACTAGTAGGTCCTGGTTTCCATCTTAACTGGTGGAGCAGCGTTTCAACTGCTCTACAACCACAGCATTGAGATGAGCGATCAGGGAATGAGCACTAGTGGCCGCTGTTGAGCTTCTAAACTGCCTACAGTGGATCTTGATGCTGCTGCAAGGAGCAGATTGGAAAGGGAGCCTGGCAAGGAGAAGCTGGGATGTAGTAGTGGCTGTTTCAGTCACCATGCAGAGGAATTATATATTTATATAGGCGTTTGGAGCCCAAAGGTCAAAACGGCAGGGTAGAAATTCTAAAATGTTATTCCATGGCTGGCGCAGGTCAGTCAAGGTCAGTACACTCTAAAGTGACTTGCCATAATTATTTATTGGATTTATACCTCACCCTTTTATTGAAGGAACTCAAGGTGGTAGACATAGTTCACCCTGTCCTTGGTTAATCCCCACAACCATAATCCTGTGAGCTGCATGATGAAGTGGGGATTTGAAGCCTGGTATGTGGCTAGCAGTTCAAAAGCACATCAAAGTGCAAGTAGATAAATAGGTACCGCTCCAGCGGGAAGGTAAACGGCATTTCCATGTGCTGCTCTGGTTCACCAGAAGCGGCTTAGTCATGCTGGCCACATGACCCAGAAGCTGTACGCCGGCTCCCTCTGCCAGTAAAGTGAGATGAGCACCACAACCCAGGAGTCAACAACTGGATGTTGGGATATGCCAGGGAGACGGGGGCATCAGGCAGGCCCCCAGCTGGCTCCGGACAATCAGCAGTCTCCTGTGGAACAGCATCAGTCAGTCAGTGACACAAGCCTCAGATACATTTACAGACCCGTGCACGCTCTTGTCAGCAGAGTGTGTAAATCACCTCACAGCAAAAGGCGGACAGAGGCAGATGTGCAAGCCTATTTACAGCATTTATTCAGCATAGTTCAGGAACAAAGGAAAACATGTCTGCATCCCTTCGTGTCCAGCAAAACAGCAGTAACATGAAAGCTATACAGTACAGTGGTACCTTGGGTTAAGTACTTAATTCGTTCCGGAGGTCCGTACTTAACCTGAAACTGTTCTTAACCTGAAGCACCACTTTAGCTAATGGGGCCTCCTGCTGCCGCTGCACCGCTGCCGCACGATTTCTGTTCTCATCCTGAAGCAAAGTTCTTAACCTGAGGTACTATTTCTGGGTTAGCGGAGTCTGTAACCTGAAGCGTATGTAACCTGAGGTACCACTGTATACAAAAACTGAAGTTCCCAGCGAGAGCTGGAAGTAAATAGGCATGTGACACACAACAGTCATGCCTGACCCTTTTAAGGTGGAATGGAGCTATATCCTAACACTGGACCTAATGGTGAGGGGTCCCTTTACCTTTACCTTTACCTATGTTGCTATGAGAGGTGAGCCCTCCAGAACTGGACACAATATGGGAGTTGCACCATAAATTTCTTCAACAGCATTGATCCAAGCAGTTTGCCACCACAAGGTGGGCCAAAAACATGGGCTTGAATCCCAGTGGGATCCGCATTGTAACAACTTGGGAGTGGCCCTCTCCTGTACTTGAGGCTGAGGTGCAGAATAAGGGGGACCAAATCTGAGCAGTACCACCTTGCCCATAAAAGGTCTCTGTAAACATCCCTTCAAAAATCCACAATGTTAGCCTTTGCTCTTGAGTTCCTCTTTGCACAGGCTCAAAGTCTCCTGCACAGAACACGGTCACATTTTCATTGGCTACCAGGACTGCACATCCATCTGCCTTTCTGTTCCAAACGGAAGAGGGATGCAAAGAGCTTCTCTTTGTTAGAGATCATGGTAGCTGAAGTCAGTGCCTTTCCTGTGGACAGACATGCCCATACCATAGAATCATAGAGTTGGAAGAGACCACAAGGGCCATTGAGTCCAACCCCCTGCCAAGCAGGAAACACCATCAGAGCACTCCTGACATATGGTTGTCAAGCCTCTGCTTAAAGACCTCCAAAGAAGGAGACTCCACCACACTCCTTGGCAGCAAATTGTTGCGGTCATCTTGCGGTCTTTTCTCTTTCTGTCACATGCCATTCTCTTCTGGCAGCCGTTTTGTGACTGGCACCCATGATGCTTTCTCAGCACCCTAAAGGGCACCCACCAGCATGAGTTTGACTAAACTGCAGGAGGCAGTGGAAGACAGAAGTGCCTGGCGTGCTCTGGTCCATTGGGTCACGAAGAATCGGACACGGCTAAACGACTAAACAACAACAACAGCCCAATTAAGCTAATGATCACGCTGGTGCACTGTTTGCACAAAGACCTTCCAGGTTTCAGGGGGCCGGGAAATGAGAATAGACTTGTCCTAGTGTGTACTATTTATTTTATTTTTAACTCGATAATCAACCTTCCCTTTTGATCCCCACACATCCTGGGACAATAGTAGGTTATGGCTCAGTCCCAGCGGTTGTTGGCGCCGGCTCACGGAGTGCTTTAAAAAGCGGAAGCTTTCAGGACAAACCAGGGAATCCACATAATTGCTGGGTTCTTTGATAGGGCTCACCCTTAATGGTGGCAGCTGTGTGTTGGTTGTGGACAGCCCGGTCTCTGCAGCCTCAGTCAGCTTGCAGATGGAGCTGTTGGATTCAGGAGAACAGAGGGACTTGTGGGATCTCTAGGACGCTTTAGCCAAAATAAAACCCCAAGCCCCCGGAGCCTAAAACCTGCCTTTACATGTGTGTCAATAATTGGTGGTTCCCATAAGAAAAGGATTGGACAAGTTGTGGGGAGGGAAAGAGAACATCTTGTCCCAGGAGTTAATGTCCGTCTGCACATGTTTCTAATCCTATAATTTGACCTCTGCCATCTCCACCTGAAAAAGGATTTTAAGTAGCGCAAAGCATCACTGCAAAGAAAGCAAGATGATGATCCAGCGAGCAGATTGAGAGACTGTATTCTAGATCCTGTTTGGGACTACGATTTCCACATCGTACTGGCTGGTTTTAAAATTCTCCCAAAGGAGCCCATGACAGCACACAACAATGTAGCAAAACACTGCAATTAAAATAAAAGCATTAAGAATATCTAAAAATAGGTTTTTTAGTATTTTTTAAAATAGCCAAACAGCCTTACAGCTAATCACCTAATGTACCTGCTCCATTGCAGGGGTTGCTCTTATATAGCTTAGTTTCAATGGTCATTGATACGGAGCGACTCTGACTGGCAACTTCTGCGTTCCTGTGGGCTACTCTCGGCTGAAAAAACCTGAAAAATCTGGAAACCTTGTCACTGAAGAAGCCCAATGGGAGAAACGGGGGTGTATCCTGAGAACTACCTTGTTGTTACTAAGTAGTTCCGTTTGTTACACTCTCAAGACATAGGACGATGCAGAAGGAAGTTTCGTTTGTTACACTTTTAAGACATAGGATGATGCAGAAGGGAAATATTAGTATGAAATGGCATTGCCAAGAGGAACTGTATGTTGTAATCATTGGACTTTACAATCTTTGGACTTGACAATCCTTGGGCTTTACGACAATAAATACCATATTTTTTGCACCATAACGCTCACTTTTTTTCCTCCTAGAAAGTAAGGGGAAATGTCTGTGCGTGTTATGGAGCGAATGCCTGCGGGTGGCGGGGGGGATCTGCTGCAGTCGTGAGCAGAGAATCCATGGTTCCCCTTTCTTCCCTCCTCCGTGGTTACAAAGCATGGATCCACATGGATCCTCAGGATTTTTGCATTGGGCTACTCCAAACTCACTGTCAGATCACATGTCTGTGGCCACAGCATGAACCACAAAAATCATACATGCATCTACTGTTTCGTTTAGAATATTTTTTTCCTTGTTTTCCTCCTCTAAAAACTACGTGCGTGTTATGGTCTGGTGCGTGTTATAGAGCGAAAAATACGGTACATATAGAAGGTTAATAGTAATATGATATGTTATTGCCATCAGGAACTGTGCTTTGCCATTTTTTGATATGACAATTAAATTACAGTTTTATTACATATAATGTTATGTTACTTTACAGCCAGTTACGTGTGTGTGGTGGTGTTCTAAACATGATTTACGTAATGAGGCAATTGCGCTGTGTGATATCTTGTTCTCTGCTTGACTTAGTGTAGTTACGATCTCGTGTTTCGTTCATCTTTTCTGCTGCTCTGGGAACTGTAAGAGCACATGGACTTGTGCATACTTTCACTTAAAAACAGTTCACTTGCTCTCTTAGGAAACATTTAGTAACTGTACAGCTCTAACTGCGCAAAATGGTTTCAGAGATGAAATAACATGGGGAGAGTCTCCTACAGATATACCTCACCAGAGAACATTCCACAAAATGGGGAGCCACCACTAAGGAGGCCCTGTCAATGATCAGCACTAACCAGGTAGCAACAGCGCCATCAAGAGGGATGTGCTGGCAGGGGCTAATAGGAGCTGGAGGCCCACAAGTTCTCCATGTCTATGAGTTGCGGGAAGACTGATTCAGTTCCTACTTAATGCACAATTCCCAAAACGATACGTGAACCAAAACCCAGCCAGCCTTTGAGATTTGCCCTGCTCTGAATTTAGCAGTGCCATTCTCCGGCCAAGTAATGTTTGCCAACATGCTTATGCTAGGGTAAAGCATGCATCTAAATACATGTAAGCCAAAATAACACACGAAAGCACATCACATGAGGCAAACATGCATACAAAAATGTGCCTATCAGTGGAAATTCGCATTAAAATACTGATGAATCGTCAGGAGGATTTTATTTTATTTTTTTAAAGCAAAGCGATGAGGAAATTTGGAGAGCTGAACTAAAGATTGGAAAAAATGAGGAACTGAGGGAAGTTGAAAGTGACAGATTTGCCCACCCCTAGCTGTGCCCAATCCAGACCCTATGTTCTTTTGCCTTGGTTATCCTTAGATAGCCTTTTGTTTTGTTCTTTATTGTGGTTGGGCATTTTTCTCCACCTTTATCAGGTGTTGAATCTCACCATGTAATTGTGCTTGGCAGAACACAGTGTCACAAGAAAGGTGACTCATCTCAAAGCAGATGCTCCCAAGCTTTGTCACATACCTGTGGCAAGCGGTAGTTCTGGCAATGTGGACTTCGGGGTTGGATTACCACAATATTCTGGGCATGGGGCTTCCCTTGCGCTCAGTCCAGAAGCTGCGGGTAGCACAGAGTGCTGCGTCACGGTTGCTGACAGGCATGAGACCCTCTCAGCATATAGCACCTCTGCTCAAGAGATCTGCAGTGGCAACCCAAGTCCAACGTGTTATCAAAGGTATATAAAGCCCTAAACAGCTTGGGACCAGCTTACTTGAAGGGTCGCCTTCCTCCCCCCCGTACATGCCCATTCAAACGCTTCGATCTGCAGAAGTGGCGCCACATTGGCTCCCAGTACGTTTCTGAGCACAATTCAAAGTGTTGGTGCTGATATTTAAAGCCCTAAATGGCTTCGGCCCAGTATACCTGAAGGAGCATCTCCACCCCCCACCGTTCAGCCCGGACACTGAGGTCCAGCTCCGAGGGCCTTCTGGTGGTTCCCTCCTTGTGAGAAGTGCGGTTACAGGGAACCAGGCAGAGGGCCTTCTCGGTGGTGGCGCCCGCCCTGTGGAACGCCCTCCCTTCAGATGTTAAGGAAATAAACAACTATCTGACTTTTAGAAATCATCTGAAGGCAGCCCTGTTTAGGGAAGTTTTTCAATGTTTGATGTTTTATCATGCTTTTAATATTTTGTTGGGAGCAACCCAGAGTGGCTGGGAAAACCCAGCCAGATGGGTGGGGTATAAATAATAAATAAATTATTATTATTATTAAATACTCATTCTGCACTTGTAAGAAATTGGCTTTGTAACATACACTATGGAACTCCTTGCCTATTGACACCACGCAGGAGCCTTCAATATACTCTTTCCAGCACCTGCTTAAAACATTTTTTTGTAATAAACGTGTGTTTATTTCTTTATTGCCCTCTGCAAGAAAGAATAGCTGCTGGCAACTCTATAGACTCCACAGCTGATAGAGGGGTCCTGCTTCCCATTTTTCTTTCTGCTGGAGCTTGACTGTAGCATTGACACCGTTTTGTTTTGTTTTGTTTTGTTTTGTTTTGTTTGGTGTGGTGGAGGACCATCAGCCCTCCAGATGTTGCTGAACTACAACTCCCATCCCATCCCAAGTTGCCCACTCTTGCCGGGGCTGATGGGAGTTGTAGTTCATGAACATTGGGAGGGCCAAAGGCTACCCGGGCTTGGAGTAAGTGGATAAAATGTTTGAAGTAAAGGCTAGAGAGTGACAGGAATGTATTCTGCATGAGTTCTACTTGATGTAGTTCCTTCGACGTTAGTTTTGGAGACTTGCAGAAGTCAGTTGGTAGTTCGCTGCACCACAACCAGGGCGGTGGGTGAACAGAGGATGCGGAGACCCAGCAAAGTCTTCAAAGATCTCCTGCTCTCAGCAAAGCGACTTCTTCCAGAGTCCCCGGTTAAGAGGAAAACTCTTCCACACAGTTCAAAGCAGCAAAATGTTTATTGGTTCTAGACACAAGATGGAGCTAAACACTGCAATCTACTATAGACAGTTCTTCTGGTCTTTGAACTAAAGAGACATATGTATAGAGAGATCCTCAAAAACTATCCCCATGCTAGCTAATGCTGCTATGTAAAACTCGCAGCCTCTTCCCCTGACTCTCACAGATTCAGAGTCAGACCCAGGCAGCAAACAGAATATGCCACAATTTTATCATATGTGGTGGTCTTGTAAAGCAATAAAGGCTTTATGGGAAATGATATATAATGAATTTTTTTTAAAAAAATATGTTTAAAATAACATATTTTATTTTTAAAATAATTTTTTTAAAAAAAGAAGCCTTTCTATTAGGAATTATAGGCACCGACATCCCAAAGGAACAGAAAAAGACTTTTTAAGTACACGACAACAGCAGCATGGATGCTGCTAGCCCAGAGATGGAAAGAAGAAAAAGGAATGGGAAACTAAGCTGTTAGACTACGCTGAAATGGCAAAACTGACTGGGATACAAGAAGACAAGCAATTCAAGAAAGAATGGAGAAGGTTTATAATTTATTTAGAAGACCATTGTAGGCAGATGAAAACATTAGCAGGATTTTAATACCACTTGTAATGTAACAAATATTATGGATAATATGGATAGGTACAAAACACAGACTATGAAATAATATGCAGAAATAATATGTTGACAATAAGACCCATGGAGGGGATTCAGTTGCGAGATTCAGAGAAATCACATCTTATGGATATGCACTTGGTATTGTAACTAATTTGCGCTTGTAAAATAAAGTAAAAATGATTTCCAATCGACCTCAGCTCTGTTGCTATGGTAACCTAGTGCACCTGACACCCTTATTTCATAACATCCAGACAAGGAGGATGTGCTCTTCAAGATGAAGCCAAGCACCGTGTGATTTAACCTAGTGTTCACATTACACCAAGAGTTTGCAGGCACAACAAACTTGGGTTTACTGTGGTACCTCAGGTTACAGACACTTCAGGTTACAGACTCCGCCAACCCAGAAATAGTACCTCGGGTTAAGAACTTTGCTTCAGTGTGAGAATAGAAATCGCACGGCGGCAGCGGGAGGCCCCATTAGCTAAAGTGGTACCTCAGGTTAAGAACAGTTTCAGGTTAAGAACGGACCTCCAGAACGAATTACCGGTAAGTTCTTAACCCAAGGTACCACTGTATTAATTTTGATGGAACTACTCTGAATTTGACTTAGCTGGATGCAACACCCAGATTCAAATCCCTACTCAGCCATAAAGTCTGTCATAGGGGTGCATAGCTGTCAACTGTTCCCTTTTTTAAAGGGAAATTCCCTTATTCTGAATACGATTCCTCACAAGAAAAGGGAAAAGTTGACAGCTATGTAGGGGTGGGAGAACGGCAGGCCTCAGGCCTGAATGCAGCCTTCCAATCCTTGCTATCTGACCCTTGTTGGTCCTGTTTAACACACACACACCCCAAAAAAGTTGTTTTTGCTTTGCTTGAACTCAGACCGTGCCTCTTGCTCGCTTGAATGTACAGGGGGAGATATGTGCAGAAACTAGCTTACTCTATAAAGGTAAACTTCATCTCAGTTGCTCCACCCACTTTTGACTCTGACCCCGCCCACCACTGGCATGTGGCCCCCAAAAGCTTGCTCAGGGGGGTATGTGGCCTCTGACTGGGAAAGGTCTGTGTGCTGATTCTGCCACCACCAGGCCAAAGTAGGCCTCTCTCTAGTGATGGTAGTCAGGGCTTGTTCTTGTTCTTTCTGTCTTCAGTGCTTAACAAAGGCACAGTTTATCCAGGAGATTACCCAGCTGTGACTCAGGGAAATCCAGCCTATATTATTTGTCTTTGAACCGGAGGATTTGGGGTGCGTTATGTGAATGCTTTGATTTGAACCAGGCTGCTGGCATGCCAAATACCTGATTATTTTGCTTAATGCCACCGCATATTTGTTTTTTTAAGTCATGTTCAATGAAGATAAAACTCCTCTGGTGGTTTCGGTTTTGCTAAGAACAACTCAAAAGATGCTTCCTTGAAATGGGTTTTGTCATCTAGCGAACCCAGAGGGAAATTGAAGGCTAGGAGCTACTAGCCAGGGCAAACACCTGCCAGCCAGTTTGATGGCTAGGGCCAGTGATCTAGGAACATATTGAGATGCAATAAAACTGCAAGGATATTTGCAAAGCTATGCAAACCAGTGCGGTTTCAAATTGGATCCGTTAAGGTCATATTGAATCCCGATTCTGTCTTCCACAGCACTGGCCACCCCTCCCAGTTTTGTGTCATATGCAAAATGCATGATCACCCTTTCAATTCCTTCATCTAAGTCATTGATAAATATGTTGAACAGCAACAGGCCCAGGACAGAACCCCACCAGACCTTCTGGACCACAAGACATTGCTGGGAGATAAGCCTTTAGGTTGGAACAAAGATTGATGAGACCAGTCATCAACTCTTAGAGGAAGTCCTCATGGTCTAAGCCTGTGAGAGACAGGGACGGGTGAGGCGGCTCCTTCAGCCATGTGTGTTCGTGGGCAGGGAAAGACAGGTTTAGGTTTTCAGCTAGGATGATGTAAAGGTAAAGGTAAAGGGACCCCTGACCATTAGGTCCAGTCGTGACCGACTCTGGGGTTGTGGCACTCATCTCGCTTTATTGGCTGAGGGAGCCAGCGTACAGCTTCCGGGTCATGTGGCCAGCATGACTAAGCCACTTCTGGCGAGCCAGAGCAGTGCACGGAAAAGCCGGTTACCTTCCCGCCGGAGCGGTCCCTATTTATCTACTTGCACTGTGACGTGCTAACGAACTACTAGGTTGGCAGGAGCAGGGACCGAGCAACAGGAGCTCACCCCGTTGTGGGGATTTGAACCGCCAACCTTCTGATCGGCAAGCCCTAGGCTCAGTTGTTTAACCCACAGCGCCACCCACGTGTAGGCTGAAGGAAAATTGTGGCATTTTCCAAGTAACAAAGAGAGCCAGAATGGCTGGCTCCTCTGTAGACCTATGCCTGCCTGCTCCTATGAAAGGAGCAAAGAACCATCTTGAGATGTGAATGCTAAGAGCCTTCTCTCCACTGTCAGAGTAAGATTGTCTTCTGTTATGTACTGAGCTCATGAACAATAGGATCCAGAATGCAGCAGTCTGATTGGTCCGCAGGAGCCACCCAATCCAGTTCCAGGCGGAAGTGAATCAACCACATGAGTGGCTTGCAGCTAATCAGGCTTCTGGAGGAGGTGAATCCGCAACCTGATTGGCCTACAGGAGCAGCCTGGAATTAGCCAATCACACGGGGCCCATTGTGTAAATAATGTATATATAGCTAGACGTTTGGGGGAAAGGTTCATGCATTGCTGCTACGAGCTGAATAAAGAGCATGAAATTCACACTCGACTCCGAGTATATTTCATCTTCCATAAACACAATCTTAACAGTGAGTCCGTAAGAAAAACACAGAGAAGCTGCATAACAAAGGAGATCACAGAAAAGAAAAAACAACCTTCCCCCCTTTTTTTTAACTCCCCCCTTTTTTTAACCCCTCCCTCCCCCTCCCTCCCTCCCTTTAAAGAAAATATATATATACATCTTTCTTATCCCTCCCCCCCCCATATACCTACTTTTACCATTTTTCTTTTTAAAAGAGGGGCCACTGCTGCTGCAGCCACCCTTTATTTGAATCTTTACTTTTATTTCTATCTTTTCTACTCACTATTTAAAGACACACTTTTCCACACACACATCCTCAATTTAAACCTCATTTTATTTCCACCTCAAACTCCCCTCTTAAGATTTAAAATGGCAGTACCCAGAAAACAGCCCTGAACCATCACAGGCCATTTCCTGGGACTGCCACTTCGCCCCAGACTTTCCACTCTCTTTTACCTACCCTCTTTTACCTATACTTTACTCATTTTTTTAAAAAAATAAAAAGCTCTATCTAAAGACAACCCCCCCTTTTTTTTTTTACCTTTAATTCTCATTTTTATCTTTTACCCGTACACTTTTGGTTGCTTTTTTGCAGACGGAGAGTGGTGGCGGTGGTTGGGGGGAAATAGTATTATTATTTTTTAAAAGACAGAGCAGAGCCATACAATTATTCTTCTTTTCTTTCTCTTTTTAAAGCTCTTGTTGGCTTGTTCTTGAGGGGGGAATCTTTCGCCCCCAGCTACGACCACCACTCTCTTTTAAAACAAAAATTTCCTCCATATACCCATTTGGAGAATAAAAAATAATTGTATGGTTTTGTTTGATTTGTTTTTCTTAAGAATAATATTTTCCCCTGGTTATTGTTGTTATTTTTTGTTTGTGGGAAAGTAATTAAAAATGGAGGAAAATTAAACATATACCCTCTAATCTCTTGCATCTCTACCTGCTAACCCCCTTCCCTTTATATGAACTGTCTGTCCATTAGTCTACCCATCTCTGCCTACCTGTCCCCCCCCCCCCGCCTCGGCGGCACCGCTGAGGCATCTACAGAAGCCCTAGAGAAGTTCTTAAAACACAGGCTAGAAGTGACACAAATGACCACCTAATCCAAACGCTCTGTAAAAGCCACCAGCCAACAAAGCCTGATCAGCTCAGCGACCCAACAATACCCAGGAATCACCACTGCCACAACTCCTAACCATCACACGCCCAACCCCAAGAGGATGCCAAGCCAACCTCAAACCAAAACCATCAGGGAGACCGAGATGACACCAACCAGGGAGATGGCAAACAATGCTAAGATGGTAACTCCCCTTCAAGATGATGACCACCCAATAACGAAACGAGATCTAAGGGAAATGGAAGCACGATTAGAAGAAACACTGAAGGCCACAATGGCTCCCATGCAGGTACTAATCAACAATCTAACCTCCAAAGTGGAAGCTCTAGAGAACAAGAACCAAATGCAAGAAAGAATAATAGAACAATACCGGGAGGAGAATGCACGTGTGAACAAGAAACTGGACGAACTGGTAAACCAAATGGAAGCAGAACACAACGAGATGAAAATTAAGCAAGCCGACCTTGAAGACCGCAATAGACGTTGTAACATCCGCTTCCGCAACTTTCCTGAAAAAACAGAGGAGGAAAGCCCAGCAGACCTAATTATACGCTGGCTGAAAAACACAATCCCAAGCCTGAAACTTGAGGCAGATGACTTGGAGAGGGCTCACAGAGCCCTAAAACCTATGCCAAAACCCAGCGCCCCCCCAAGAGACATCATTGTATGCTTCACACGCTACCAAAAGAAGGAAGAGATATGGCACCGACTCAGAAACTCAAGCAACCTTCGATATGGAGAAACCCCCATTCTGGCCCTACAGGACCTATCTCAGGATACCCTAAACCGGAGGAAAAGCCTGCGCCCATGCACCCAGCGTCTCCAACAAGCAGGGATCAAATACCGATGGGGCTTCCCCTTCCGCCTCATTGTAACAACGAACACAACACAACACATGGCTACCAACATACCTGAGGCCCTGCAACTACTAAAGAACCTTGAACTTGACCTCCCGCCAGAATGGAAACCGACAAACCCACCAAGTGACAGCCCCAACCACAAGGAAACAACAGCAAACAGCTGGACAACGGTACAGAAGAAAAAGATACAACAGAAGCGGCGCAACAACGCAAACCAATACAGGCAAGCATCATGCTCAGAACCGTCCCGCCGGCCATACGACACAAGAAACCAGACCAAGATCAACCAAACCAACTCATCGCAGATGGACAACCCTACAACAACAACAACCCCAGCCGAAAGAAGCAACCAGGAAAAAACCACAAACTGAAGGACTGGTGATTTCCCCCCCCCTTTCCCCCCAAAAAAACATAGATTTAGTTAACACCATCAACATCCCCCCCAGCCCCGCACCCCCACAGAAATCCCCACCCCAACACCAGTCCAGACGACCTCAACCACATTCCCCATCACCCACACCTTCAACATCCTCATACTCCATACTAAGGAAAAACAACTCCAACCTTAATAACACAATCCACAATCAGGCTAAAATCTGATACCCAACCAGCACTATGGTGGCACCAGAGCGTACCAACACCCACATCCCCACCCCAACACACCAACAATGTTGCTTATAACACTGGCAACATTGCTTATGAACCTTATACCTGACAGCAACACTACAAAGTCACTTCACACTGTCTCGCTGATCACCCCCTATCGCAAACAACAGGGGGGATGGCCTGTCCTTGAACACGGCCTTCCACACCAGCTGAGACCTAGGACCAACTGGCTAAATGCCAGATGGCCTAAAATACCCCAAACAAACACCTATATGACTACATATAGGAAACTCCCTACAACTTACCCCCTACTCTTTAACCCAAATCTCACTCTAATCCTACTAGCCCCCCACCCACCACACCCTAGGTCAGCGCAACCCCACTGGCTCTTTAAACAACACAAAGAGAGAGACACAAGACAACCCGAACGGGTTGGCAGGGAATCGCCCCACATAATAGATAAACAAAATGGCTAACCTAAAAGCAATTACATTAAACGTGAGGGGGCTGGGAAACCCCATCAAAAGAAAACGCATCACCTCATACATAAACACCATGAAACCACACATCACCTTCCTACAAGAAATACACAACCCACCCAAAGGCAGCAAACTCCTGAGCGACCCCCGCTTTAGTCAACAGTGGGTCGCACGAGGCTCAGGGAAAGCCCGTGGTGTAGCCATAATACTCAGTAGGGACCTGAACTTCACTGCCACAACAGTCCTCAAGGACAAAAAAGGCAGATTCATTTTCGCTAAAGGGACACTAGATGGCAAAATCAAACTGACAATCGGCTCCATATATGCCCCAAACACGAAACAACTAGAATTCTTCCAGAAAACACTAAACAAATTCCTCTCCTTCTCTGAAGGGGAAGCAATCCTAGGAGGGGACCTCAATCTAAATATGAAAGGTATATCCCTGAAAGATATCCACCCCACAACCCCATGGGCAACCTTCCTCCGAAGGAAACCCCCAACAACCAGGAACTCTTACAAGTTACTAAAAATGCTAAAAAACAGGGGTCTCTACGACATTTGGGGTGAGCAAAACCCGGGAGACATCAGCCATACATTCCAATCGGGACGCCATGATACAGTGTCCAGACTGGACAGCATTCTACTCACACAGGGTCTGATCCCCTCAGTAGAATCAACAAACATAGGTAACATTAAAATCACAGACCACGCCCCAGTAGAAGTCACTGTTAAAATAGGAGAAGGAACACAAACCACCCCATCATGGTCCTTCAGTCCCATCCTAACTACAAACAAACAAATTAGAGAGAGTCTCACAAAAACCCTCCAAAACTACTTCAAAGAAAACGATGTAAACAATACAACAACCCCCCTCCTATGGGACGCAATGAAAGCGGTCACCAGAGGAGCTTGCATAAAAGAGAAAACATTCCTTAAAAAACAAACCTCCTCAAAAATTAGCAAAATAGAACAAGACATCACAGTATTCCCAGGGGAACTGAAGGAGGCAGTGGTGCGTCCGCTCTTAAAGAAAACATCATTAGATCCTTTAGATCTATCCAATTACCGCCCGGTTTCAAATCTTCCATTCCTGGGTAAGGTGATTGAGAGAGCGGTTGCTGAACAGCTTGGTAGGTTTCTGGATGAAACATCTGCTCTCGACCCATTCCAGTCCGGCTTCCGCGCTGGTCATGGGACCGAGACGGCTCTGGTCGCCCTAACAGATGATCTCCGCAGGCAGCTGGATCGAGGCGGGTCGGGGCTGCTGATTCTTCTAGACCTGTCAGCAGCCTTTGACATGGTCGATCACGAACTCCTGGACCGCCGCCTTGCTGACGTGGGGATCCAGGGCACAGTCCTTCAATGGCTGCGCTCGTTTCTCTCCGGTCGGGGACAGAGGGTGGCGCTTGGGGGGGAATTGTCATCGCGCCACTCCTTGGTGTGTGGAGTGCCTCAGGGTGCGATTCTCTCCCCGATGCTTTTTAACATCTTTATGCGCCCCCTCGCCCAGCTTGTCCGGAGTTTTGGGCTGGGTTGCCATCAGTATGCCGATGACACCCAACTCTATCTGTTGATGGATGGCCATCCTGACTCGGCCCCAGACACACTGATCAGATGCTTGGAAGCTGTGGCTGGATGGTTACGTGGGAGCCGGTTGAAGTTAAATCCTTCGAAGACAGAGGTCCTCTGGCTGGGACGGAGCGATATGGGATTGAGGGGGCAACTCCCGTCTCTTGCGGGGGTGCAATTAGTGCCAGCATCATCCGTGAAGAGCTTGGGTGTAATCTTCGATACCTCCCTCTCTATGGAGGCGCAGATTACAGCTATAACAAAGGCGGCATTTTTTCATCTCCGCCAGGCTAAGCAGTTGGCTCCTTATCTCTCTCGCCCTGACCTAGCCACTGTGATCCATGCGACGGTCACCTCCAGACTGGATTATTGTAACTCGCTCTACGTGGGGCTGCCCTTGAGACTGACCCAGAAACTCCAGCGGGTGCAGAATGCCGCAGCGAGACTCCTTACGGGGTCTTCGCTGCGAGATCATATCCATCCGGTGCTGTACCAGCTGCACTGGCTCCCGGTGGAGTACAGGATCAGGTTTAAGGTGCTGGTTTTAACCTTTAAAGCCCTATACGGCCTAGGACCCTCGTACCTACGGGACCGCCTCTCCTGGTATGTCCCACAGAGAAATTTACGGTCTGCAAATAAAAA
Source organism: Podarcis vaucheri (assembly GCF_965113315.1). Classification (NCBI taxonomy): domain Eukaryota; kingdom Metazoa; phylum Chordata; class Lepidosauria; order Squamata; family Lacertidae; genus Podarcis; species Podarcis vaucheri. The sequence continues at coordinate 75,308,677 of NC_138765.1, forward strand.
CACCCTAAAGATCCCAGGCCTCAGAGAGGTTAGGCTGGCCTCAACTAGAGCCAGGGCCTTCTCGGCCGCGGCTCCAATCTGGTGGAACGCTCTGTCACAAGAGACTAGAGCCCTGCAGGACCTGGCATCCTTCCGCAGGGCCTGCAAGACAGAGCTGTTCCACCAGGCCTTTTGTCAGGGCGCAGCCTGACCCCCTCCTCTGGCAATCTGCACAAAAATTTGCTTGATGGTTGCCATTAATTTGATTTTAATTTGATTTAATTAATGTTATAATGAATGTTTTAGAATGTTGAACTATTTTTATTGTTGTTAGCCGCCCTGAGCCCGGCTTCGGCTGGGGAGGGCGGGATATAAATAAAATTTATTATTATTATTATTATTATTATTATTATTATTATTATTATTATTATCACGCTACAAACAAACAGGATCTAAAAAACTCCTCAAACTTATAGAACAGAAAAGGAGAGAACTAGACTCCTTAGAAATCAACAAAACAATGATCAACATTCTATACTCTAAACAACGTTTCTATGAATATGGAGGGAAAAACTCCAGATTACTAGCAAATAGATGTAGGAAAAAAGCACTCAAAACAAGAATACACTGCATCACCAAAAAAGACGGCAACATAACATTCTCCCCCAAAGAAATAATTTCAGAATTTGCAGAATTTTACTCCAACCTATACACCTCCCATAACCCACCAGAGAGGGAAATCAAAAAATTTCTAGCAGGACTGACCATGCCTACCCTAACTGATGAGGAACAGGAATTCATGGATAGCCCTATCACCCCAGAGGAAATAGATGCGGTCCTCAAAAACTTGAAACCACACAAAGCCCCAGGCCCAGACGGCTTCACAGCAGAATTCTATAAGAAATTCAAAGAACCCTTGATGCCCTACATGACCCGCCTATTCAACGACATCATAAAAGGGGGCCCCATCCCCAAAACCTGGACCCACTCCAAAATAGTCTCCATCCCAAAACCACTAAAAGACAGCCTCAAAGTAGAATCATACCGCCCAATCTCATTAATAAACCAAGACTACAAGATATTCACATCAATCTTGGCCAACCGCCTAAAAATCTTCCTACACAAGTTAATAGCCCCAGACCAGACTGGCTTTGTCCCTGGCCGCAATATAACAGACCCCATCAGGAAACTACTGAACCTCATCGAACACAGCAAGGCAACCAAACTCCCATTGACAATTATGTCCCTAGACATCCTCAAAGCCTTTGATTGCTTGGAGTGGAAATACATACTAGCAGTACTAACTAACATGAAATTTGGCCCCAACTTCCTACAAATCCTCAAACAAATATACTCCCAAGCCTCAGCAAAATGCAGAACTAACAATATGGATTCTAACACTATAGCTATCCAAAGAGGCACGAAACAAGGATGCCCACTGTCTCCCTTCTTATTTATCCTGGCTCTGGAACCCCTAGCAATCCGCATCCGAGCAGCCACAGACATCAAGGGAGTGGAAATAAAAGGCAGGACCTATAAATTAGGGCTCTTTGCAGATGACCTAATGGTCACAACACCAGACCCCGTAAGCACAGCAACCTCCCTAATCAGAGAACTCAACGCATTTGCAATGGTGTCGGGCCTACAGGTAAATTTCACAAAGTCAGAAGCTATGTGCTTCAATACCCCTCCTCACACCCAAAAAGAACTCACGAAGGTCACCAAAATAAAACTTTGCCACACCAAGTTCAGATACCTAGGGGTACAAATAACCAGAAACCTCAATAAATTGTACCTCCACAACTACAAGCCCCTGTGGCGACAAATTAACAAAGACCTAAAGAGATGGAATAACATGAACCTCACTCTCTCAGACAAAATAGCCATGATCAAAATGATCACACTCCCAAAACTAACCTACCTATTCCAAACCCTCCCAATCTGGATCCCCTCAACCCAACTTCACAGTTGGCAGAGAAAACTACACTCTTTCATCTTCTCACATAAAAAACCAAGAATAAGCCCCAAATACCTGCACCTCCCCACCTCAGAAGGAGGATGGGGAATCCCCAACATAGAAGCATATTACAACGCCAACCAAATACGCCATATAATCCCATATATACTAGAAGATGAGACAAAACAATGGGTACACCTAGAGAAGGACACAATTGAAAACACCTGCACCACAACATACCCACTCCTCCCAAACAAACTAAAGAAAATTCCCACAACACTTAACAGGTACACACAGACCATGCTCAAAGCATGGAAAACACAAATAGGCAAACTATCCCCAACCCCATCCCCACTAATCCCCCTGGCATACCACCCATTATTCCACCATGCAGCACAAAACCTCAAGATAAAAACCTGGCGAACCAAAGGCTTGTATCGCCTAATAGACTTTTATAAAAATAACAAACCCTTGTCAACACAAGAAATACAAGACAAACTAGAAGACACCCAAATGCCCTGGTTAACACAACACCAACTACATGCCCTCTTAAACAACCCAACAGTAAAATCAGCAGCAACTAGGCCCCTGACAACCTTCGAAAACCTCCTTCTAACAACAAAGGGAAACGGTAAAGGGATGGTATCCGCAATATACAAAATACTACTCCAAAATCTCGCAAATCCCCTAGACGCAATCAAAAATCAATGGGAGAATGACATAGGCTATGAGATAAACCCCACTCAATGGACCAGAATGTGGTCTAAACCCCCCTTTAAATCCATATCAACGAAAAGAAAAGAACTCACACTGAAACTCACCTACAGGTGGTACCTAACACCAAGGAAACTAGCGCTAATACACCCAGGAACCTCACCAAAATGCTGGAGAGGGTGCACCTCCACAGGCACATACTTCCACATGTGGTGGGAGTGTCCCAAAATCCAACTGTTCTGGACAACAGCCATACAAGAAATTTGTAAAATAACTAAGCAAGTAATAGACACCACCCCAGAATTGGCCCTACTAAACATCTTCCAAGACAACAATGCCCATTTACACCACAAAGAACTCATAACCCACCTGCTCTCAGCAGCCAGAAACACCATAACCAGACACTGGAGAGACCTGTCAGGAGTAAGCATGGACCAATGGTATCAAATAGTATGGGAAACAGCCCTACTAGAAAAATTAACTAATAAACTGAAACTGACACGGGGACAAACAGAAGAAGATGCCTTCACCCCGGTATGGCTCCCCTTTATCACACACACAGCCCAACAGGACAATGACAATAATCCACCAACAGCATACAAATCAATATGGCTAACCTGATCCAAAACACCCACCCACCTCACTCACACACGAAAACAAAGATCACCACAGCCAATCACAAGCAAACAATCACACCCTAGGCCAACCCCAACCTCTCTCACCACCAAAGGAACACAAGTGAACAACAAAAGCACGCTGACACCAAACTCTACATACATTAAACATAATAGAAACACCGCCACCCAATCCCACCCTTATCCATCTTCCCTCTCTCCACCCCCCCTTCTTTTTTCTCTCCTTTTTTATTTTTATTTTTATTTTTATTTTTATTTTCTTCTCCCCCTAATGCCTCAACAAATGAAACAGATTTGTAAAAATGTTACATGGGGAAAAAATATATATGAGGCACTACACTTCTGTAAAACAAGAAAATCCTTAATAAAATATATAAAAAAAAAAACAGTGAGTCCGTAAGTGACTGTGGAGGCCAATTCTGGATCCACACATCCTTCCACAGTGGGGACAAAGGTTTCCGGGTGGGAGTTGATCACGGTGAGGGTTTGCCAAGCGTGCCTTCCTCCTAGCACGTTTCTCCCTTTCATCCTGAGTTTGAGTGTCTTCAAAGCCCATAACACCTTTGGTAAACGCTGTTTTCCAATTGGAGCGCTCGCAGGCCACTGTTTTCCAGTTGCCAGTGTTCATATTACCGTACATTTTTTTTAGATTTGCATTCCTTCTAGTTATCTATTTCGGTGCATGCAAAAGCCAGGGAAAGGGCTTCTGAGGCAGAACTCAGTCAGGCGTCTTCACAAATCCTTCCTTATTCATGTGAAATTCCTCCCCGCTTCCCTTTCTTCTCCCAACAGTCTCCAGTAGAGAATCAGTACCTGTCACAGATGGGGATGGGTGCTGAGTGCCAGTTCTCAGCACATGTGTGTGTGCAAATATTTCAAGGCACATCAAGCACCATAACCATCAAGGGTAATATTTTGATGGGAAGCTGCTGGAAGGCGTTTGGGAAGCAGAGATGTGTGTGAAATTGTCAAAGCATGTGAGCTGAGGAAGGATTGCAGAAGCTGCTGGCAGTTGTTTCAAGGATCAGTCAGAAGTCTTATAAAACAATAAACTATCTATACAAGCTTTCTTTAACTGCTAATTCTCACGAACCCTCCTGCTCTCTCCCTGTACTTTAAGTCCTGAATCACTTCTTGGAAGCTGTTCCCTTAACCTGTGCTCTCTCTCATTGGGACTCACATGTGCTTGCCTTTGCTCTACATTTCTAGGAAGAGGTCTAGGATTTTCAGGTCTGTGTCCAAGCGCTTATTCCCCACCCACCCCCCACCCTCTGCTGTTTCCCCTGCAAAAATCCGCTCTTTAATGCTGGACTGGAACAAAGAGTAGTCCGTGGAAAACCCACAATGCTGCTTGCTCTGATTCAGCGGTAGAGATTGGGTTTTACTGGGGAAAGTGGACAGTTGAAAGAAAAACACTCAGACACAGACCTAGACAAAACGCAGAGCAAAATGTAAGTGTGCAGAGCCCTGAAGTTCCTCAGGTTAAGGACTTAATTCGTTCTGGAGGTCCGTTCTTAACCTGAAACGGTTCTTAACCTGAGGTACCACTTTAGCAAATGGGGCCTCCCGCTGCTGCCCCGACACTGCCACACAATTTCTGATCTCATCCTGAAGCAAAGTTATTTACCTGAGGTACTATCTCTGGGTTAGTGGAGTCTGTAATCTGAAGCATCTGTAACCTGAGGTACCACTGTACTACTGTCCTAACTCCTAATCCTTTTACGTAGTTCTACATAACACGGACACACCTTTCCTTTATAACTTTAACAAAAGAAACCAAATATTACAGCTAACTATATAGTTTAAAAAGTCCATATACAGTACCCCCTTGGATGTAGACATCATCTTTTAAGTGATCGGCTTCCTGTACTAGCTAACCTGCCCGGGTCTTTATCAGTTTTGCCACAGGACATGTAATTCTTTCCTGAAATCTGTGGTATCCAAACAGGATGGAGAGAAGTGTGAACGCTCATTCTACTTGTGCACGATAAGTCTCCAGGCTGCAGGCCAGTTGGTGTGGGCCAACTCCCCCCCCCCCAGGTGTCTGGTCAAAACTGATTTATTTTGGGAGACCTGAATTGCTTCTTGCGTGTTTTATTCCAGCCACCATTTTTCTTCTTTTCTTTTTTGAGATTTTAAATTTCAGGGGTTTAAAATTGTGAAGGGTTGACTTGTTTTACATTTGGTGTGTTGTGTCATTATAGGACCGAGGGTTGGTTTGGATGATGCCTGTGGGTCCCAACCAAGCCAGTGATTTAGTATTTGGTTAGAGTGTAGTTTGTAGTAGGGGGAACTGCAGAACTGGCGGAACCAGTTTCTTTGTTAAATTACTCCCCCCCCCTGTCCTTTTCTATAAGCACCTTGCCTTTATAGCTGGGTCACCTTCCTTTGTCTCCCTTTGTGTCTGCAAGGAGGTGACGCCATTTCCCTTGCTTTGTTTTTATAGAGCATGAAGTGAGAGAATGAGGGATTAAAAAGTACAAAACCAGTCCTGTAAAGTTGCCATCCTTTGGTGCTTAATTTATTGTGGGTTCTTTAGGAGCATGGGCAGGGTTGTGATTGCTTTTAAATTAACACAATTTTAATAGTACAGAACAATCTCCTCCAAATTTCATAGAGGAGAGTCTAAAGTAAAAAAAAAGGCAAGCCCGAAATATTAATCCGTCAGTACGAGCCATCAGGAAGTATCAAAATTCAAGTCCACAATGTTCATAGCAGCCAGAAAGTTTTGTGTCACCTGGGAGATGCCTTTGTATTTCATCTTAGCTCATGTAAACAATAACACCAGGCCACAAAAGAATCTTTATACTGCATTCTTTTAGTCAGAGGTTGATTATTTGTGATTTTTTCCGACTTGCCAAGCCATCTTATACCAGTTAACAAACATGGCGCCCTTTAGGTCTTTTCAACATCAAACAACTAGCCAGGCAGCTAGGAAAAGATAGCCAATTCGAGGTTTGAAATGACAACGGTAAGTCCAGTCAAAGGCAATTATGGGGTTGTAGTACTCATCTCCCTTTCAGGCCGAGGGAGCCGGCGTTTGTCCACAGACAGCTTTCCGGATCATGTGGTTGGCATGGCTGAACCGTTTCTGGCACAATGGGAACACCATGACGGAAACAAGAGCACACGGAAACACCGCTTACCTTCCCACCACAGTGGTACCTATTTATCTACTTGCACTGGCGTACTTTTGAACTGCTAGGTTGGCAGGAGCTGGGACAGAGCAACAGGAGCTCATGCCATCGCGGGGATTCAAACCATCAACCTTCTGATCGGCAAGGCCAAGAGGCTCAGTGGTTTAGACCACAGCGCCACCCATATACTGGGTTGTATCCAGTGCTGGTCTTCCTCAGAGGGGTCTCACTGGATACTCCATCCCTGCAGCGAGATGTCTAGTGCTTGCTCAAGTAGGAGATATGCCCTCTGGGTACCCTTGTGGTTCTTGTTTCTTTGGGAGAGGATCCCTTGCGCAGGAAAGGCCTCTCCCTCAAACCACAGGTCCGCCATGTTCCCTGTTATTGGTTTTGCTGTCCGGATTGAGCTCAAGCACACACAACATGTGTGAGCACGCAACACTCTCCAGCAGCTGGCATCCCTGAACAGCTCCTGTTGTGTCAACAGACTTTTGAAGAACGCCAGAGCGTCTGGCACCAGAGAGCTTGACTGGTGTGCTGACAGCCAGGATTAAGCAAAGAGCAGATTCAAAGGCGTCTTAAGCCATTAATGAATGCTCCGATTGGCAAGGCGGCAAAAGCTGTCACCAAAACAGCCCGACGACGTGGGGAAGGCTGGGGTTTCCGTTGTTATGTAGGATCTAGCTTTGGTGCGAGGAAATGGTGGACCTTCATATGTGGCTGAACTACGACTCCCATCATCCCCGGCCATTGGGCCTGCTTGCAAGGGCTGATGGGAGCTGCACTTCAGCAACATCTGGAGGGTAAAGGTTCCCCCACCCTCAGCCTTGGCCAACCTGCTGCCCAACAGGTATTTTGGACTTCAGCTCCCCACAGTCCCAGCCACAGGACAGGGATAGCTTAACGAATGTTATCTTTGCTCTGGTAACCTCAAGGTTAGATTCCTGCAATGCGTTATACGTAGGGCTGCCTCTGAAGATGGTTTGGAAACTTCAGCTGGTACAGAATTCAGTGGCCAGGTTGCTCACCGGAGAAAACATTCCTCTTTAACCAGGCCTTTGGCTGATTGACATCCAGTGCCCTTTTAAAATGTGTTTGGGGGGGGTGTTATTGGGTTGCTTTGTTTTTGTTTTGGTTATGTATTTTGTGTTTCTGTACTGTGATTTCATGTTGCAACCATCCTGAGACCTGCGGGGGTCTACAAATTCAATAAATAACAATAACATATAATAGGAACATAAGGAAGCTGCCTTATACTGAGTCAGAGTTAGCCCATCAAGCTCAGTAATGCCTACACTGACTGGCAGTGGCTCTCTGGGGTTTTAATCGTCTCTTCCAGAGCTGGGTGGCAGGTGGCTCTGTGGCTGACGCAGGTGGCGCTGTGGGTTAAACCACAGAGCCTAGGACTTGCCTATCAGAAGGTCGGTGGTTCAAATCCCCATAACGGGGTGAGCTCCCGTTGCTCGGTCCCTGCTCCTGCCAACCTAGCAGTTCGAAAGCACCTCAAAGTGCAAGTAGATAAATAGGTACCGCTCCGGCAGGAAGGTAAACGGCTTTTCCGTGCACTGCTCTGGTTCGCTAGAAGCGGCTTAGTCATGCTGGCCACATGACTTGGAAGCTGTACGCTGGCTCCCTCGGCCAATAAAGCGAGATGAGCGCCACAACCCCAGAGTCGGTCACGACTGGACCTAATGGTCAGGGGTCCCTTTACCTTTACCCAGAGCATGCTAGGGATCAAACCTAGAACTTACTACATGCAAATCTGCCCCAGGCTGAGACTGCTGAACAGACTCTGGGGCTAGGGGGAATTCTGGGGATCTGCCACAGTTGCCATGCCAAGAGGGACTATGCTCCAGCAGGTTCCCCGTTTCGTTGACCCTGGGTTTGCTCTCGGGTGGATAAGCACAGATCTGCAGCCATAAAGAGCCATGGTGACTCCTGCCAATTGTTGTCTTTATGGGCCGAGACCTTTCGGAGTTGGCAAGGTGTTTGGCATTGCATGCCAGACGCCCTTTCCCATGGGTGTGTCACTGTTTGTGAACTGTGCAGAGTGAGGACAGTTATTTTTTTTTGGCAATGCCAGTTGGATTTTTACAAAAAGTGGGGGGGGGGGGAGAGAGTATAAAGCAAAGTACAGTCATACCTCGGGTTACAGACACTTCAGGTGGTGTTTTTTCAGGTTGCGGACCGCCGAAACCCAGAAGTACTGGAACGGGTTACTTCCGGGTTTCGGCGGTCGCGCATGCACAGAAGAGCCAAATCGTGCTTTGTGCATGCGCAGAAGCAATTAATCATAACCTGCGCGTGCGCAGGTGGCAAACGCTGCAGGTTGCAAACGTGCATCCCGCACAGATCACGTTTGCAACCCGAGTGTCCACTGTACAGAACTCAATATCAACTTTTTAAATATCTTTAATATCTTTATATGTCTATCTCTGAAATTATGTATCAATATTAATATTAATATGGATATGGGTATCGATAGATATCTCAAGGATGAGTTGGGTTCTCAGTGTGATTTCAATTTCAAATACTTTAAAACTTCTTTCCCCCGATAATTTTTCACTGTTCTTTTTGTAAACCGTTTTGAGGTTTGCTTGTTTTACAATCACATCGCACGAAACGATGATTAAAAAATGAATATCTCAGAAGGGGGTTGGTGGTGTTTATATTTTTGGACACACGCCATACCCTCCAACATTTCTCCCATGAAAATAGGGATGTCCCATTCCATAATGATAATTTTACTACTTATACCCCACACATCTTGCTGGGTTGCCCCAGCCACTCTGAGTCCGAGCAGCTTCCAACATATATAAAAACACAATGAAACATGAATAAAACTTCCCTATACACAGGATTGCCTTCAGATGGCTTGGGGGGGTCAGATAACTCCAGTGCTTTTTTTCTTTAAAAAATGTTTAGGGGTACTCTCATTTTCCTACTCATATTGAAATACTGCCTCTCAATGAGGCCAAACTTAGATTCAAAAAATGTCTAGGGGTATGCGTACCGCCAGAAAAAAAGCACTGGATGACTCCATACCTTCCAACATTTCTCCATTGAAAAGAGGGACATCCTATGGAAAAGCGGGACAATCTGGAATCAGATCAGAAATCAGGGATTCTCTAAATCAGGGAAAATAGGAACACTTGGAGGGTCTGACACGCCTACATATGCAGAGTGCATAAAGGCATCAACCAGAGCTCACGTGGGATCCCTTTTTTGTAGGACTCCCTTTTGATCAGGAGGCGGAAGCGGAGAGACTTTTTTGCCGCATCAATAAGTAAATAAACAAAAGCCTCTTCTCGCCTGGCTCACCGAACGGCGTCAAGATTCGGAGGGGCGTGGTTTGGGGCGGGGCCTCGCGGGAGGGGGCGTGGCCCTGCTTTTTAAAAAAACCTCCTCGGCGCTCCCAAAAGTGGAGGCTCCCTGCGCGCTGGGATGGATCAAGCGCTCTGCCGTTCCGTGCTCATCACCGGCGCCAACCGGGGCATCGGCCTGGGCTTGGTCGAGGGGTTCCTGGCTGCCTCCCCCTGCCCAGAAGTCGTCATCGCCACCTGCCGGTGCCCTGAAAGCGCTCAGGTAAGGCGGACGCATTTCCCTTCACCTGCACGCACCCGAATCCCCCCAAGCCCACCTGGACCAGGATCCTGATCCCTCCCAGTGGCCGGCCAGGTAACAGAGTGGTGTAGTGGTTAGAGGCAACGCCGGCCAACGGGGGTTCGAATCCTGACCCCCCTCCCGCCATGAAGATCACTGGACGACCTTGGACTAGTCACAGGCTCTGCCAGACCAGCCTAACTCGCAGGGCTGTTTTGTGAGGATGAAACAGAGGGCGGGAGGAGATGAGATTTGCGGAGACCGCCTTGAGTTCCTTGGGAGGAAAGGGAGAATATAAATAAATATTGAGACCCTCCTCTCTCTCCCCCCTCCCCAAATCTCAGATCTGGAGAGAGCATCCTAAATCATGCTTCTTATGCTGATAGTTTTGGGAGAAGCTATAATTTGGGAGAAGTATAATTTTCCCTAGGGGGTGGAAAGGCTACAGCCCAGTTAAACCATCGACAGGAGAAGAACGGTCTTACCTAGGCTGGATTCAGACGCAGATAAAAATTGAGAGGCAGGCGGTTACAGTCCCTTGCCGCTGCCCCATACAGACATGCAGCATATTGGGGGTCCTGTTGCATTATGTCAGGATTGCAATACCGTAAGTACCGCCTCTCTCCATATGAAACCTGAGATCATCATCTAAGGCCCTTTCCTGTGTGCCTCTGCCATGAGAGGTGCAGAGGGTGGCAGCATGAGAATGGGCCTTTTCTGTGGTGGCTCCCTGCTTGTGGAATGCTCTCCCCAGGAAGGCTTACTTGGCACCTTCCTTATAAAATGCCCCTCTTCAACCAAGCCTTTGGCTGATTAACACCCAATGCCCTTTGAAATGTGTTGTGGGTGGGTGGGGGGATTATTGGTTCCCCCCTTCTCTCGCAGCCCATTGGCTGAGCATTGAGGGGATCCAGCCTGCCAGCCCAGAAAACCCACCCCCAGGTGAGTCACCCACTTTGGTTAATGCCGCTTATCTCATGGGGCGCTTTCAGCGTTACTTTCTGCAGGGTTGGATTGGTGCTCTTTTATGAAGAAGTAGTAGTAGTTTGGATTTGATATCCCGCTTTATCACTACCCTAAGGAGTCTCAAAGTGGCTAGCAATCTCCTTTCCCTTTCTCCCCCACAACAAACACTCTGTGAGGTGAGTGGGGCTGAGAGACTTCAAAGAAGTGTGACTGGCCCAAGGTCACCCAGCAGCTGAGTGTGGAGGAGCGGGGAAGCGAACCCGGTTCACCAGATTACGAGTCCACCACTCTTAACCACTCCACCACACTACACCACCTTTAATTAACGAGAGTTGCCTGTGTTTATGACATATACCCCAAAACCGTCCTTTTCAAGACAAGCCTCATCCCAAACCTGGCAATCCTGGAATGAGACTTTATGCTCTGATAACACTACAATTCTTTACTTGGACTCATATTATTTTTCAGATCTTTGCAACTGGGCTCATTCCACATGCCTGCTTTATGGTTTTCCTTTTTCATCCTTTAATTTTTGTTTGTTTTCCCCTTTTTATTTATTGATACTTGTTCATAAATGTACAGACGTTCGTACCCATTACAAAGTGTACTTTTACAATACGCTGAAATTAAAACAGCTGCTTAATATAGCAAAGAGCAAAGGCAGAAAGAAGCAAAGGGGGAAAAGAGACCGAAAGAGAGAGAAAGCAAAAGAAGAGGAGGAGAGAGGAGATTAAAGAAGCATTTCTATTATGTATTTTGTGGTTTTTATATTGTATTTTTATGTTGTGAACCTGCCAGGGATCTATGGAAGAAGGACGGTAAATACATTTAATAAAAAAGACAAATAATAATAATACTATTGCTATCCTTTGGGTGGAGGAAGGCTGGCGAGCGCTGCCATTAAAATTCATTTAGGCAGATGGGATGTCCACAAATGTTGGTCTTGTTCTTTCTTTCTAGGAGCTACAGAAACTCTGCAAGCAGTACAGCAACATCAGGGTTTTGCCGCTTGGTAAGCAAAAAGTTTCCTCTTCTGCTCTGCGCCTGACGGCCCCCATGAAAATATCTGAAGCTTGGGTCTCCAGCTGTTACTGGACTGCAACTCCCATCATCCCTGACCACTGGCCCTACCAGCTAGGGATGATGGGAGTTATAGTCCAACAACAGTTGGGGGGACCCGAGTTTGAGAGACACCGAAAGAAATAGGATTGTATCCAGTGTTAGTCCTGCTCAGAGTAAACCTGTTGAAACTGAAAGACGAGGGGATGTGACGACTCCCCTGTTAGGAAGTATGGGATTTTCTATTTGAGAGAAAGGTGAATCAGAGGTGGCAGGACTGAAATTTACAAAATGGCATGGAGATAGTGGATAAGGAAATGTTTCCCTCCCTTATTCAGAAAGAGTGCATGTCTTTTCTTCTTCTCTCGTAACACGAGAACTTGGAGACGTCCAATGAGGCTGAAAGCTGGAAGGTTTAGGACAGGTGAAAGAATATATTACTTCATGCAGTGCATAGTTTAGCTATGGAACTCACTGCCACTGGAGGCAACGATGGCCTGCCACCAACTTGGATGGCTGTAAGTTGGGTCCTGCTTGTGGACTTCCCTTGGGGTCAGCTGGTTGGCCACTATGAGAACAGGGCTCTGGACTCGATGAACACCTGGCCTGATCCGGCAGAGTCTTCTTATGTTCTGAGCATAATTAAGACGGGCCCATTAATTTCCATGGGTCTACTTTGAGTAAAACATTGGTTACAAACAACCGTGGGAGAAAGGCCATGAATTGCACATCATTTGCAAATGCAAAGAACAACAACGAAGAGAACAAATCCCAATCGTTGACCGATTTCCATTCTTGCACACAGACCAGCATGTGAACTGCAGCAAATTCTACTTTGTTTCTCTGCAGAATTCTCTGACATCCCTAGTTGCCAGTCACTATAGACAAGGCTGACATTGTTCTGGAGCAGTTACTCCTTAACTGCTCTCCTCCCCACCCGCTCTGGACACCTCGGTGAGAGAGCTATGCAGAAGTTGACAGGTTCAGTCCCCAGGTAGGGCTGGGGATGTCTACTGTCTGAAAGCCCGGAGAGCTTCTGCCAGTCAATGTAGACAGTATTGGGCTAGATAGACCGGCAGTCTGACTCTCTCTATTATGCTGTTGGAAATCAAGCCTTTATCAGGAGAAACTGGCAACTCTCCCAGGCACCCGGCTTGGTCTCCTGTTGACCTCTCTGTCTGCTTTAACGGCAAGATCCAGGCAGAGGTCGCGATAGGCGATCCTTCTCAGTGTGAGAAGAACACACCCCTCTTTCCTGCCCCCCCCCCCCGGGCAGGGGAAAGAGATAGACAGAAACGTATTTACATGCCTTTATTTCTGTCTTTGCAGCGTTACAGAAAACATGACTGCTCTCTTCAAACTCTAGCAGTTGAGAGAGAACAAACACTTCCTGTTCAGCTCATATTACACTCTGAGCTAATTCCGGTGCCCTCTGCACTGTGAATTGACTGTCCCTCTGTTTCCCAGTGAACAGTCCCAACATTCCCATTATGTTTTGTTTTCAAGCTACCAGCAGCTCGTGGCTGCATTGCTTCAATATCGTAACATGCATCATCTTCTCCTGTGTTCTCGAATCCAGATGTGGTTTCCGAAAGCAGCATCAAGGAAACGGTCAAGAAGGTGGAAGACATTGTTGGGGGAAAAGGGCTGAACTGCCTCATCAACAACGCTGGCATCAATGTCTTCGGTTCTCTGGAAGACGTCACCACGGAAGCCATGCTCAGGACCTTCGAGACCAACACTGTTGCCCAGCTAATGCTCTCCAAGGTAAGAACAAAGTCGGTAAATCTGGCATCTACCATGTTCGCCCGGGACAAGTAGTCCTCTGCCGCAGGCAAACAGCCAGGGACATTTAACCAACAGTAGTTCTTCTGTTTGGTTGCTAAGCTGCCTGTTGCTTAACCTATTTTGTAAGATTTATATATCGCTAGAGTGTTAAAAAAAAGCTCAAAAGTGCTCGAACCTGTATGTGGACCTGTCAGCTTTGCAGCCTTAAGGCTGAGTTAACATGGGATGGCTTGGGAAGAAGGTAGATGTAGGTCCGCAGGTGGTTTGCTCTGGTAGAAGAAGGGCTGTAGCTCAGTGGTAAAACATTTGCTTTACGTGCAGAAGGTCCCTGGTTCAATCTCTACCAGCATCTCCAGGCCAGGCTAGGAAATATTCTCTATCTGAAACCCTGAAACGCTGCTTCTAATCAATGCAGGCAATACTGGTTAGTTGAGTCAATGGTCTGATCTGGTGCAACACATGTCCTACATGTCTGTGACTGGCAAGAGTTTCTGACTCCCAAGTCGCTCTAAACAATTATTGTCTTCCCTCCCCCACCCCACTCATCTAAAGTATGTTCCTAGAATTCCTTATACACGAGAGCTCAGATAAAAGTTGCACTTCAGTCTGTACCCAGCGTATCACTCATATTGGCTTGGCACAGATTTTGCGTCTGCCTCCACACCTGGTTCCTGTAGATGGACTCTGGGGCTCTAGCAGAGAGGCAGTCAGTCATTGATGTCTTGGGAACTCCTCATTGCAGCTCTGTTTCACACAGGTGGTCATGAGAAACAGTCCACTGTGAAATTGGCTGCAGAATTTCACTTCAGTGAGAAATCACAACTTTTGATCGTTGCTTTTTTAAATCAAGTTTCTAGTCCTTATGTTCAGTCGTCGTTGTCCCCCCCCCATAAATTAATATATAGATAAATAAATCGAGTTTCTATTCCTTTGGACCCGGAGGATCGGTTTGAATCTCAGAACTGCCTGAATCTCAGAAGCTGGAAGAATTTCCAAATAAGATTTCTCAGGAGATAGGAAATAAGAGAATATGCAAACTTGCTTTAACTTGCAGAGTGTATTCGCCCTTTTGTAGGATTTGCTAACTTGCTGAAAGGTTATGTTTTTATTTGTTTTAAGGAAATGCTAACCGTGTGCTCTTTTAAAAAATACGTTGCCTGTGCAGACATCACCTTCCGATTTCCCCGTTAAAAATAAATAAATTCCTTTAGGCATTTCTGCCGCTTTTGAAGAAAGCTACCAAGCAAAGTGCCACCATGGGGTGTCACCGTGCTGCAATTGTCAACATGTCATCCATCTCGGCCTCCATAGGGCTTGCAAAATCCAATGACGTTTACCACACGATATACCCTTACAGAATTTCGAAGGTGAGTGTTCTTAGTAGGTAATTATATTGGGAGAATGGAGAGGGGGCGGGCAGGGGGGGAGTGGGAAGAGATGTAAGATAACTTTCAAAGTGATGCTACTCCTAACTTGGTGTACACCTGTTGAAGTTAATGGATCTACTCAGCAGTGCTCCAAACCATGAATCCTTAGAATGGATGGGCTCTAACTCAGTGTTGGAGCATCTGCTTTGCATGCAGAAAGTCCCTGGGCTCAGTCCCCACCATTTCCAGGAAGAGATGGGACAGACCTTATTAATCTGCAGGAGGTAACTGGACCTATTTCACCTATTGACTGGGAAGAAAATTGGAATATAGCTCTGAAGGTAGCTTTAGATACAGCTCAGTCTATCTGAAGGACTATATTCTCCCGTAAGAACCTGATCAGGCTCTGAGATCTTCAGGGGGAGGCCCTTCTCTCTTTCCTGCCACCCTCACAGGCACCCTTGGTGGGGATACGGGAGAGGGCCTTCTTGGTGGTGGCTCCCAGACTTTGGAACTCCTTCCCTAGAGAACCTGGACTGGTTCCCTCCTGGCTCATCCCTCTGCTGGCAGTTGCTGTGAACCACAGGAGGGGAGAGGGCTCTGGTGTTCAAACCCTGCTTGTGGGTTTCCCACGTACATCTGTTTGGCCACTGTGAGAGAAGAGGATACAGAACTCGATGGGCCATTGAGCTCATCCAACAGGCTCTTCTTATGTTCTCGATGGGATGGGAACCTAACTGCACAATAAGAAAGGAAGTCGGCAAGGTAGAAGGTAGTGAACCAGGATACAGAGGTGACTGGGTTTGCACAAAAGATCATCTCAAATTCCAAAGAGCTAGCGTATTTCCATAGCTTGATATCCTCTGCCCAGCCAGTAAAAGTTGATTTCCAAATAGTGGTTCCAGTTGATATCATCCCTCTGGTTATATCTGCAGAGCTGGGTTCCCACCAAACAGATCTAATTTGACACCCGTTTTTATCTCCAAAGGGCCATTAAGGGTTTTTTAGCTCTTCTAGGGCGGAGATGAGATTTTCAGAGGCAAACAAAATCATTCCTCCTGATGCGTTCTCAGCAAGTCAGCTACAAACAAACACCTAACATTCCCTAGCCAGCCAGGGATTCAAATATTAGGTGTTGCCTTGACAGGAATCATATTGTATTAGTTGAGGAAGGTTGCAGCACACCCTCTGCAAATTTAAGAGCTGGATTAAAATACGTATGAAGAGAATAGAGGACAAAGATCTGAGCGCTCTTATCGCCTCTTGACGCAACGTGAGATTTTAGGGTCAGATAGGAATCCCCGGTATTTTTCAGCCTTTTATGGAGGGGCATCACTTCAGACTTTTATTGTAGGTAAATCTCTTGGAATGTGGCAGGACTAGCTAACAAAATAACTGATGAGGTGGTTACCCCTTTGAAGAAATATTACACGACCGGCCTCCAAGAAACCAGGATTGGCTTGGACCAGACTGACATTAATATGAAGGGGTTTAATTATTGGATAATACCTGCCCACAGGTTGCTAAAGTATGGTCTTGGGGTTTTGTCACATGTGTATCTTCTAGATATGATACATTATATGATTTGTGCTGTATTTGTGATGTTCTGTTATGGTTTATTATGCTGTTGTTGTTTATGGTTTGTAAGCCACTTTGGGATTCATTTGAATGAAAAGCAGCATAGAAATGCAATCTGTCAATCGATCCTGATTTTTCAGCAGCTTTTGATTCACTCAGTCATAATTGTCCTTGAGACAAGGATTGATAGAAGATTGCTGATGCTGATGCAAGGACTTCATTGGGATACCAAATTCCATCCAAATTATGATAGAATTTATCTCTAGGAAGAGATCAGTAGTCGCCACTTGAAACTATGCTTTCTTCCTTTGTTTTATTTATATTTTAAATGAAAACACTCTGTCTGATCTTGATAGTTTGGGATAAAAGTTGGCAGAGAGTGAATTGGTTCACATTAGCTGAAATGCCACATAACCTCCTTATAATAATTTATTTTGAGTTCTTTTTAAAAGGCGGTGGACTGCTGCCAACATTAGTCTTACGCAGAGTAGATCCATTCAGATTAATGGGCAGGATTTAAGTTAGCTTCATTAATTTGGATGTGTCTTATCTCAGCAAAATTTAGCTATAACTCTATATCAAGATATGTGTGTAGGGGGAGTGTTAATGCACAATTGCTATTATTAGAAATTTAAAAAAAGAATAATTATCAGTGGGAACTCCTACGAGTTGCGTTCAATGAAGTTTTACTCAGAAGACTCATTCAAATTAATGAACGTGACGAAGTTAGGTCTATTAACTCCAATGAGTCTGCTTTGAGTAGGACAAGCATTGGCTTTGACCCGATGTTTCAAATTCCTGATATTACTGACGTGTTGTTTGTTGCTTAAAAGTGGTTCATTGCTCAATAGTAAAAGAATTTTGCGGAAAGAAAAAAGATGAGTTGTCATAGAATTGTCGAGAATCTTTTGCCCGACGTGGGGCTCAAACCCACCACCCAGAGGTTAAAAGCCTCATGTCATCTAACTCTTTCCACCTCTCCCCCTGACCTCCCTCCAAGGCGGCACTAAACATGCTCACGAAGTGCCTTGCTACAGACCTGAAATTGGAAGGGATCCTCTGCATCGCCCTCCACCCAGGCTGGATCCAAACGGATATGGGAGGGACAAAGGTCAGTAAAGTCAATCTTTTCTCCCCCACTCTTGTTTAAGTAAGTTCTTTGCCCGCCATGTGTTGTTGTTCCTGACGGTATTTTCATCCCTCCCATTGCAAGGCTCACCAGATCCTTGTGAGAAAGAAAGGAGGGGGCAGAAGCTACTTTTCCAGACTTCCATCTCCAGTACTGTGTGGCTTTTTCTTTGATCTGTCAATAATAATAATAATTTATTATTTATACCCTGCCCATCTGGCTGGGTTTCCTCAGCCACTCTGGGCGGCTTCCAACAGAATATCAAAATACAATAATATATTAAACATTAAAAGCTTCCCTAAACATCTTGTCTAGAGACAAGATGGCAGTATGAGAGAGCTGTTTCTCTCGTACATGTTTAAAGGTAAAGGGACCCCTGACCATTAGGTCCAGTCGTGGCCGACTCTGAGGTTGCGGCGCTCATCTCGCTTTATTGGCCAAGGGAGCCAGTGTACAGCTTCCGGGTCATGTGGCCAGCATGACTAAGCCGCTTCTGGCGAACCAGAGCAGCGCACGGAAACGCCGTTTACCTTCCCGCTGGAGTGGTACCTATTTATCTACTTGCACTTTGACATGCCTTTCGAACTGCTAGGTTGGCAGGAGCAGGGACTGAGCAACGGGCGCTCACCCCATCGCGGGGATTTGAACCGCTGACCTTCTGATCGGCAAGTCCTAGGCTCTGTGGTTTAACCCACAGCGCCACCCGCATCCCACGTTTGTTATGTTCTTTTATTTGTTTAATTAGAAGAAATAAATTAGGTATGCAACAAAACCTCCACAGCTTTGCTTCCGTTACCCTGCTGCATTTGAGGTGCTCTCATGAGCAAATGTGAGTCCACAGCACCAGAACCTACTCCTCGGGAATGCTGTGTTCTGTTCCTGCATTCCTGTGATCGGAAGGTCAGAGAAGGTGCTCCCGACACCCAGTACATGCAGGCGTTGAAGGCGTGGGCTGTACATGGGTGTACGGAAAATTCCCTCCGTTTTTGATGTTTGGGGTGGGGTGGGGTGAGTGTCGATGCTTTACGTCGCCATTCCTTGAGCTTGTTTGCAGGGTGGTGTGTGCCAAAGACACAAATTCCCTTTCCCTTAAAAAACTGGAAATCTGACAAACTTCCATCTACGCAAGATTGGATCCAAAAATCGACTGAGTATGCGGAGTTAGATAAAACTTGTCTGAAAAAAATAAAGAATAAACCAGAACAGGTGTTTGTTTCAAAATGGGAAGTCTTTAAAATATATTTCAAAAACAACTGCAGAAGTTTAAACTCTGTTGCAGCATTTGGCTAATTTCAGTAGTAGTATCAAGAATGGTGTGAGATCAAAGAAAAACTAAGAATCAGTTAAACCATGATAATAGTTTTTACCAGCAATAAGTTATATGTAATTGAATTAAGGAGTAGACGGGAGGTCAGGTCTGCAGTCAAAAGACCTCTTTTCTTTTTGTTATAATGCTTTGTGTTTTTTGTTTTACTTGGTTTATTATTATTTCTACTTGTTTTTTGTTCAGTTTTGATGTATGGCTTTTTTCACTGTGCATTAATAATATATATTTTTTTAAAAGGAAAGGGGCAGACTGATCAGTGTCTTATGAACACGTAACATTGCCTTGCACTGATCCAGCCCATTTTTCATCCTTCCATTTATCAAGGGAGGCTGACACATTGGGGTGCAGGGGACCCCAATGCTTCAGTCTGCCCTCTGCCAGGTCCCGCCTGCCTACTAACTTACAACCAGTCTAGGTGGTGGCCCTGCCTGCCAGCTGTTGCCCCTTGTAGAATTCAGCGAGGAGGAGGACGGGGGCAAAACTAGAATGAGTTGGCTCTGCCTATTGCTGGCTCTAGCACCACCTACTGTTGGTCTCCCTGCCTTCCGCCCTACCAGTTGCCACTGCCTTCCAGTACTGTCCTGGCCCCAAAATGGCAACTAGGCATTCCGTTTTGGTGACTGTAACCCTGGTTTAAGGAGCCGTTTGGTGCCTAGCTTATATATCTGAGTTTCTAACACTGGCTACCAATGGACTACTAACTGAGGCCATTTAGGGCTTTAAAGGTCAGCACCAACACTTTGAATTGTGCCCGGAAACATGCTGGGAGCCAATGTGGGTCTTTCAGAACCGGTGTTATGTGTTTTATGTGTGGGTCTCCTTTATTTTATTTTGAAGGACACTGCTGCTGTAATAAGCTTGCCCTCTCTCTCTCTCTCTCTCTCTCTCTCTCTCTCTCTCTCAACCCTTCTCCTCTGTTCTCCTAGGCTCCGTTGAAGGTGCAAGATGCTGTCCCATCAATCATCTCTCTTTTAGCTCAGCTCAGCGAAAAAGACAATGGTGCTTTCCTGGATTGGGAAGGGAAAACCTTGCCCTGGTAGCAGTAGCTCCTGGATTCCAAGAACCTGAAGCAACAGCTTGAATCTGGATATACACATTTTAACAGGAATGGACTTTGATTTGCTCACTGGTGTTCCGCCTCACTGTGTTTTTAACATACACGTAGCAATAGCTGTATTGAATGTGGTCCAAAATCCACCTCCGTCCATCGTAGCTAGTAGCTGTTTGACAGGCCTCCCACATAGGAAGCTGCCTCATATCACGTCAGACATTGGTCCATTTAGTTCTGTATTGTCTACACTGACCGGCAGCAGCTCCCTAGGGTTTCAGGAATGGGACATTCCCAGCCCTCGGTATGAGTTAGGCCAGGCTGCATCCATAGCTGGGACAAGTATTCTACCACACAAGCAATCAGAAAACTGTCTCAGCCTATCAAAGCATGGATTACCTCAGCAAGGATCATGCCAATCTGATTAGTTGCTCGGCAACACCTCCACTCTGAGAGTTCGTCTGGCTGTCAATAGTGAACACTTAGCTTACTAACTGAATGATCCCTGCTATTGTATTCCCAACAAGGTCGTGGTGAATAGTGTCCAAGAGGGCTCAGATTAATTTGGATACTCAAGACAGAAAATCCCACTGGTGTATTTCCTCTTTCCTGGTAGTAAAAATACAAAAAAATAAATAAATCATTTATTAGTCGCTTCCCACAAGGCATCACAAAGCAATTTACAACATATAGTCCATAAGTTTATCATTCTGGCCAGAGGCCATGACAAACTTGTAGCAATAGTATTAATAAAATAATACAGAACACACATCTATAATATAGGCCAACGTCTATGATGTAACAGAGGCAAGATAGCAGAGATACCAAAAAGCTTAAATCTAGCTTGATTTCAGATTAAACCTCCGAATCACCACCACAACTTATAGTGATTTCATCTATTTCATTTTTCCTTATTTATTTTGTATCCAGT
Source organism: Podarcis vaucheri (assembly GCF_965113315.1). Classification (NCBI taxonomy): domain Eukaryota; kingdom Metazoa; phylum Chordata; class Lepidosauria; order Squamata; family Lacertidae; genus Podarcis; species Podarcis vaucheri. The sequence goes on from NC_138765.1 coordinate 75,329,895, forward strand.
GCACAGAGGGCCACTCTGTGTGTTGCAAAGCTATTATTGTCACTCATAAGAAATGGAAACATTTCTGTCAGGGTATACCTGCTTGATTGTGTGAACAAAGGTTTCAGAACGTGATCTTGGGTCTATATAAGGTGCAGGCTAACAGATAATGAATGTCTTCCACCTGAGGCTGACCACAAATACAAAGTCTATCTGCGTACAGGACCTTGCAGCAGTCATCCCAAACTGCAGTGGGAATCACTTGGAAACGCAGCTCAATAAATACATTTCTTAAGGAAATTGGTGAGAGTCTGGTCAGATAACTGAAGTGAAGGCACAATACAGGTGTTGATCATCATGTGAGCTGCGCACAGGTGGGCTGAAGCGAGCTGCTGGCCAGTCCTGTGGAGCCTCCTTTTATTGAGACAAATATGCAAGCTAGGCAGATACATTTTGGGCCGTGACCTTTACACATCTTCCGTCCCGAGATTGTGGGGTGGTACAAAGTTATTTTGGCACCTGTTTCCACAGTGTCATTTCCCCCTTGCACAGTGTATGACGAAGGAGACAAAAGGTCTCGGAGGCAAAGGTCAGGACAGGACACCGCCGACTACTGAGACTGCAAAAGGTCAGACAGAGGGAACGATGTTCCAACAGCCGTGGCTTGTCTGGGGGGGGTGTACCCCGCACCCCAGGGTCACACGTGCAGGCAGACTGTGACTGCCTGCTGGTGGGGAATGTGCTCCCTCTGGACCTCACTCCCCACTCCGCAATTATCCCTACAGATAACTATCTCTAAAATGCTCTGTTCTCAAGAGCAGATGCCAAGGGGGGAATCTGGTGTTTGTAATTAGTTGCGGGTCCCTTCAAAATTCTATCCAGAAGTTCCAACCCCGTAGCTGACACTTAAAGTCAATGCAGAGCTCAGTTCTGGAAAATAATAATAGTCTGAAACATCTTGACAAGGTGCTTTACAGAGTTGCTTATCACACAATTCTATATTGTACAGCAGAGGGGGGGGAATGATTGGCATGGTAGAAATTCTTTTAATACACATTAACTAAGCACAGTCCGCTCTTGCCTTAATTGTTGGCCACCTGGATTCTGTACGAAGAAGATATTCTGATATATAGTCCTGATGGTAGAGTGTTTTCTGCACAGTATTCAAAATTTAAATGGAGTTTGATTCGGAGCACCAGATCTCAACACCATAGAGCATTTGAGTAAGCACTTTACTACCAAATATCTTTAGGGTTCAATCAGCTGCCCTCCCTTTTTGTAATAAAACTTCATCAATGCTTCCATAGTTTGCTTTGTGTTGACTCTCACTGCCTCCATATGTCACTGCCAAGAGAGGGTTTCACTCAATACACCCAGAGATATCTAAATTAGGAAGTTTGTTCTAGAGGTTGCTGTTCTTAGTATAGTTCCTTATCATGTGGTTCCAAGTAAAGCATTGGTCAATGTTACCCTGTCCTCCTCTGACCCCAATCTAATTGGCTAATAGTTTTGTGGGTCATTCCTATCCCTTCTTATAAATTGGGGAAATGATACTCATACCATCCAGAGGGCATTTGGCCTGTGTTGTTTTAGTGGTAAATAAACCAGGCAGGCTAGGCATCCACCATTCTATGTATTCTTTATAGAACAGGCAGAAGCAAATCTCCAGGAAGTTTATTTGATTTCAGGCAGGAAATAAGGACATTTATCTTATTACAGCAGACTGGCTGCTATTCAGGTCGGTAGGGAAATCCTTACATGCTATTAGTGCATGTGATTGACCAGACTGACCACTGAAAATACTGCAAAAATATTTAACCGAATTGGAGGCAGGGATTGAGCCTTCCTGTGATGATCTCCCACTAATGAACTGTTATTGTGTCAATGACCTATTGCGAAAGACACGCTGGAGTAAAGGGGAAAGAAACCCAGTCTGGAGAGGCCCTTAATCAGCCCATCCAAGATTTCCTTTAATCGGGGGATGTGCTGGACGATTTCAAGTTCATTCTTCATAAACAACATTGAGTAACAAAGCAACAGGACAACCACAACTTCATACAGTGGTGCTGTTTGGTAACTATAGGGTTGCCATATTTCAAAAAGTAAGAACCAGGACACCCCGAAAGTTGATCCAAGGCGAAACGCTGCCTTTCAGAAATTCCCCCCAGATGTCAATTCTGCCATTGAAATTCCGGTAGTGTCCAGGAAAATCTGGACGCATGGCAGCCCTAGTTTGTGGAGTTAATGGTCTGGGGAGTGTGATCTTTCAATGGGATTCCTTCAAAGCATTGCAAGCAGTCAACCCTGCCATTTAGCATGCGTGCCTGCACACACACAAACCTTTCTGCTGAGGGGAGCCCTGGACTTCTTCCCATAAGTCCATTTTATAAAGTGGTACCATGGGTTAAGAACTTAATTCGTTCTGGAGGTCCGTTCCTAAACTGAAACTGTTCTTAAACTGAGGTACCACTTTAGCTAATGGGGTCTTCTGCTGACGCTGCACCGCTGCACGATTTCTGTTCTCATCCTTAAGCAAAGTTCTTAACCCGAGGTACTATTTCTGGGTTAACGGAGTCTGTAACCTGAAGCTTCTGTAACCTGAAGCATCTGTAACCCGAGGTTGTTTAGTCGTGTCCGACTCTTCGTGACCCAATGGATCAGAGCACGTCAGGCACTCCTGTCTTCCACTGCCTCTCGCAGTTTGGTCAAACTCATGCTGGTAGCTTCGAGAACACTGTCCAACCATCTCGTCCTCTGTTGTCCCCTTCTCCTTGTGCCCTCCATCTTTCCCAACATCAGGGTCTTTTCCAGGGAGTCTTCTCTTCTCATGAGGTGGCCAAGGTACTGGAGCCTCAGCTTCAGGATCTGGCCTTCCAGTGAGCACTCAGGGCTGATTTCCTTCAGAATGGAGAGGTTTGAACTTCTTGCAGTCCATGGGACTCTCAAGAGTCTCCTCCAGCACCATAATTCAAAAGCATCCATTCTTCGGTGATCAGCCGCCTTTATGGTCCAGCTCTCACTTCCGTACATCACTACTGGGAAAACCATAGCTTTTACTATACGGACCTTTCTTGGCAAGGTGATGTCTCTGCTTTTTAAGATGCTGTAATCCGAGGTACCACTGTATAATGAGTCACACCTTTCATCAATCTAGCCATGAGATGGGGAACCTGTGACCCTCCAGATGTTGACGGACTCCAGTTCCCATCACCTCCAGCCAGCACAGCCAATGGAATCAGGGATGGTGGGTGTTGGAGTCTAGCAACATCGGCAGGATCCAGACTGGCAATACCTCTCCTGCTCCTGAGCGGCGTTCCTGCTTGGTTGCCAGGGCGGGGATTAAGCTCGCTGCGTTGCTATCCCACGGACTACCGCCAGAGGGGAGCAGCGGCAAATGGGGAAAGAAATGTAGGAACTTTTTTTGCACCGGAACTTCCGGATGACCGGGAGGGACCGAGCTGCTCTGCCGGAAGTTACCCGTTCAAACAGCCCCCTTCATCGTGAACGGGATGGTAAGCCCTTGTGGGTGGTAAATTAAGATTAATGAGCAGCGCTTCTTCTCTCCCTACACCCGGAAGTAGGAAATATTGACTTTGATAGAAGCCGTGTATTCATTTTGGAGGCTACATTAGTGTGTTATCTATGGTAAGAGTGCTAATAAGAGTGACTGTTAATACTGTATATACGGAAAAGCTTTTAAGAGGCGGGGAGAGGCTACGTTGGGGCCCTGCCTTATTAAGGGGTCGCCAGTAATACGTGGTTTATGGTAGCCTGCGGTAGGGAGGGTCTAATTCTGGGGGGATTGACTGGGCAGTGGGGGACTCACCATCAGAAATGATGTTTCTGGGTGCGTTTCTGTACAGTAGTAGTAGTAATTTTTTATTTATACCCTGCTCATCTGGCTGTGTTTCCCCAGCCACTCTAGGCAGCTCCCAACAGAATATTAAAAACACGATAAGACATCAAACATTAAAAAGTTCCCTAAACATGTGACCTTTAACACATCTGCATAGGGCAGCTCCTTACACATCTCCAAAAACGTAGGTAGGGAATGAGATGTGTATCAAAATCCGCCTGCTAATTTTGAAACAGAGGTGCTATACATACATCGCAGTGGGTTGGGGAAGATTTTGGCTCTGTAACCTGCATGCCTGCCTACTCGGTATGTTGTTCAGGTGCTTAACTTTTAACTTGGGACACAGGACGTTGCTTTGTGCGCAATTGGTTCATTGTGCCACCCAGTCTATGCCAACGGACAGCCAGAAAGTCCTGGGTTTCAGACAGGGGGACTGCGTCATCTCTTCCTAAAGATGGCAGGCATGCAAAGAAGATACTCTGAAACTGAGCTACAGCCCATGATTTCTGATGGTGTGTGGTTATGGGCACTGTATTTGAGGAAGGAGGGAACACAGTCCTATAACGTATAAAGGTTGTTTTTCCCTTTAAAAAATCTGTCTTGATTTCTGTTAGAGTGGTCCTCCAGTATGCTGCTACCACGGCTGACGTCTCAGATAGCGAGGGCCTCTCGATTTGCAGGTAAGCGCAGCCATTCTTTGGGAATGTCAAGTAGATGCCATGCACCAGGTCAGACTATTTGCCCATCCAGACCAGTATAGTCTACCCTGGCTGGCAGAGGCTCTCCAGGGATTTGGACAGAGAGGGACCTTTCACATCACCATTTTCAGGACTTTCCTGCAGCCAATCAGAAGCTGTCTTTGGTTTTCAAATGTTTTGGAAGTTGGACATACTTCCGGAACGGTTTTCATTTAACTTTCAAGCTACAACTGCATCTTAATTATATACACAGCCTGTCATTATGTAAGCCATTTTGTTTCCATGTGGGCATTAAACCAACTTTCCCCTAACTTTGTGTCCATCAGATGTTAGACTATCAACTCCCATCATCCCCAGCTAGCACTGCCAACAGTCAGAGATGATGGGAGTTGGAGTCCCAAAACCTCTGGAGTGTGTTATGTTGGACCCAGTCATCATGCCCTTTCTGTGACATGAAATGTTTCCTGCAGAATTTGTTTTATTTAGTCATTTTTCTTTATTTAATATATTAACAAACTTTATATATCGCTTGTAAGAGAACCTCAAAGCGGTTCACAAAAATATAACACGAAATGTCAAAATTATTGATTAAAAATGGTTTTAAAAAGGCGTTTGAAAGCATTGGAAAGATTATTGAAATAGTCAGTAGCTGATGCATTAATTTTTTAAAAAATAATGAATGTTCACATATTTGCAAACTGTGCTTCCACACAGAACGCTTTCTGTCGAGATCGGCCATCTCGCTTCCGGTTCCTAGACTTGCAGCTTCCGCAAATTACAGCACACTTCCCTCAAACAGAAATGGAGCCCAACCCCAGCAGTGGTACGCACTGGACCCTGAGCTGGAAGAAATCCTGGTGCCAAGGAAGATGTCGATCTCCCCCCTTGAAAGCTGGCTGACGGTCCAGTATGTCCTCCCTAAAGGTGGAGGCGCCATCAATGTTTATGAGAAGCTAGGCTATGAACCCAACCATCAGTATGAGCTCCCCACATCTTCCCGGGGTACAGAGGCTGAGGATGACAGCGAAGAGGGGGGAGGCGAGCTGAACCGGGGCAAAATGGAATGCAAGAACGTTCTGAAGATCCGAAGAAGGAAGATGAACAGACACAAGTACAGGAAGCTGATGAAGCGGACAAAGTTCTTGCGGAAGAAGGTCAGGGAAGGTCGGCGCCGGAGGAAACAAGTGAGTGTGGGAAGGGGAGATTCTGGGGACTGGTGCTGGCATAGTCTGTTTAGCTGAGGAATGGGGAACATCTGACCTGGGTGCTGACACGTAGCCCTCCAGTCATCTTTCTTTAGTGCTTTCACTAGGCTGCACCTCCTCTCTCTATGCCACACCTCGCACTGGCCCTGCTTCTCGCCCTGGAGTGTTTTTGCCTGGCCGGAATGTGTCCTTGAACTCTGATACAGCCTCTCGCTTATCTGGATGGAGGATAGAAAGGTTTGCATGTGCGTATAGGAACTAGCCTACAGAATGAAGGCAAAAATTACATTTGTACCCACTTTTGCTCCTGGCCCTGCCCAACACTAGCATGTGGCCCTTGGAAGGCTGCCCAGAGGGGAATGTGGCCCTTGGCCTGAATTCGTTCACACCTAACCACTTTCTGATTGTGCCCAGTCCCAAGGTTGAGCATTATCATAGAATCCTAGAATTGTAGAGTTGGAAATGACCACAAGGATCAGCTGGTCTAACCCCCTGCAATGCATGAATCTTTTGCACAACTTGGTGCTCGAAGCCATGACCCTGAGATTAAGAGTCTCATGCTCTAGTGACTGAGCTATTTCCCACTATAGTGCAAATAGATGTGTCAGAAGTGGGATATGAACCTGTGCCTCTCTCTGTTCCTGTGTGATACTGGTTCTTCACACCATACCCCCTTATCCAGTTGTCAATTTCCTATGGACCACCTATTTCAGTTTTGATGTCTCCTCATCATTTTCTGGACCCACATGTAATTCTGCAATTCCTAGTTCTGCACATTAATGGATCGCATCACGGCCATCCAGGACTTGCTGCCCCAAAGTACACAATATCCTAGGGGAGATGTCACTAGATCTTGGTTTTTTATGTCTTGTCTTTACAGAAAAGGTTTGAACGAGATCTGGAACGCGTCTGGAGGAGAGCCGGACTGAGGAAGGCTCCTGAGGGATGGACGGCACCCAAGATATATCTCAAGAATGTGAAGTCCGATTGACGTCGCCATGAGGTTTTTTGTTTTTTTAATTAAACAATATTTAAAGCAGAAGGGCAATTCCTTATTTATTCATTTGTTGTTTCTATATATCTTTATATATATTTTATATATCTTCCTACTACCAAGACACACAAGGTGGTTTACAATTTAAAGCATTAAGACAAATGATATAACATATAAAAGTAGGATGGGGGTAGTCTGACTAGAGCAGGCCCTGTTGTCCCCTTGCCTTCTTTCCCCTCCTCCTAGGGCAAGATGTGTCCCCTGTGGTGGGGGGAATTGGAAAATCTGAATGGAGTAGGCTGTTTTTTCCAGAATCAGTGAAGAAATCTAGCTGGGATTGGGCAATCGGCATGTCCATCCAACATCTGCAAATAAATAAAATAACAACTCTGGAACAGGGCAGTCTGTGACCTTGAACAGAAGCACATCCACACAGCAGCATTTGGTTGGAGGGCCCCACCTGTGTATGCAAATACAGTGGTACCTCAGTTCTCGAACGTAATCCATTCAGGAAGACCGTTCAACTTCCAAAACGTTCGAAAACCGAGGCGCAAAGGGCTATCTCCAATTTCAACTGAGAAAATTGAAAAACACACAGCAGAAGCTGTTTGACTTCTGAGGCGTGTTCGAAAATGGAAGCATTTACTTCCGGGTTTTTGGCATTCAGGTTTTGAAATGTTCGTCAGTGAAGACGTTTGAGAACCGAGGTACCACTGTACCACACATGTTCTCAAAGTGTGGATCCTTAGATAGAAGAGGAATGCTGTCAGAAGGCTTTGCGATCCTCCAGAGTTTGCAGAAGTACAAGAAATATTTAGGAAAAACCTAAGGTAGGAAGGGGACAGCCCAAAAGAGCCTGACAAGGACGGAGCGTGTTCTGTGGGCACAGAATGCTGGTGGGATGGATGGGACAGGAATAAAATGGAGGAGGGTGAACGGAATGGAGTATGCTGGAAGAGAGCATGGCTGGCTGGCTGTGCATCACACCGCAACATTTTGTAACAAACCCCAATGCAATTCTACATTATAAATTAGTCTTTTTAAAAAAACTGATTTCTGTTTACCATGGGACCTGCCTCTCCCTGGCAGTGGGGGCCTCAACCCATGGTTGTACTGGAAGCCTGCCACCCTCGCCCCAGAAGGAGCATTCGTGGTAAGTATCCAAAGCACATTTGTATTGAAAGCTGCCGACTCAGTGTCCTGCATCTGCATTTTTTAAGTTCATGTGTGAAAGGTGGAAATGAAGCATAAAACCCCATGTTTAGCGGTGAGTTTCATTACTTAGGAACTTCTTCATTTAGAAAAACGGTGAGTAAGATGAGGGAAGTGATAGATGACTATAAACTTGTGGTCTCTCCAGATGTTGCTGGAGTCCCAACTCCCACTATCCCCAGCCAGTGATGGGAATTGGGGAGATTCACCGACATTTGGTGTAGGGTCACTGGCTCCCACACCCCTGAAAATAATTTAATGACTTTTTCTGTGGAGAAGTTAAGACTCCTCCTTCTGCGGCTGACAGGATTGGTGAGCTTTGACAAGGGAGCGCCCCTCTGTCTAGTGAGGTTTCCCCCGCTCTTTTTGCCCTATAGCAGAAGAGGATTTTCCCGCTCTTTTTGGCCTGTGGCCAATAGGCAAGCAGGACCAGAAGGTTTCTGCTTGTGGAGCTGCCCCTCCGGTCTCAGGAGCCCTGATTTTGCTGGTGTGGGGAAGCATTTCCAGTGGCAACAGCCGCAGTTTAGATAAATAAGGATTACCTCAGGAGTTCACGAAGATTTGAAAAGGGTTCATCCCCATAAGGGGCAGCCCTGTAGTATATATATTTGGGAGCATTCCCTAGAGGCAACAATTAAAGAAAACCCCAGTTAGGTCTTCCAAATGGCTACAGTTAAAAAAATTAATTACCTCATGAATCCTTGAGGAGTTTTGAAGGGTTCCCTTTGAGCAGAGGTGAGGAGCCTTAGGCCCTCCAGATGTTGATGGGATCACAGCACCCCATCAGGCCCTGCCATTGGACATGCTAGCTGTGACTGAGGGGTTTGGGTTTTTTTGTTTTTTGAGGCAGACCATATCTAGAGAGGCACAGATTCTGCACCAAATAAATAAATAAATAAATTTTGATTTCTCATATTAAAGTTTTACAATCACATATCCAACATACAACATAAAAAAAAGATTCCAAAGAATCTCCTCCCCTTTGTGGGTCCTATTGTTAATCATTCCCTCCTGGTTCTTTTATAATCAAATCTTTTACATCTCCGTTATGTCCAAAATTCACCGTTAGATTCCAATCCTACTAACAATTTTAACTGTTTACAATGGTTTTTAAGATAAATTACAAATTTCCCCCATTCCTTATTAAAATTTTGGTCCTCCCGATATCTGGTTCTTCCAGTCATTTTAGCCATCTGCCATTCTTCTCTGGAAGAGACTGTATCTTCTTTCCATCTGCGGGCCAGTCCCTTTGCGATTTTGGCACCTAGAATTCCTAAAAGAAAAGCTTTGTTTTGTTTTGTTTTTTTAAAGTTATTTAAAAAATATTTAAAATAACAGATTCTGCATTCTTGCTCCAGAGGATGGCCCGTTAAGTTTTGTGCTATGGCTAGATGATTTTGGGACAGCCACCCTCCTAACTAACCTCCACTGGGTCTTTGGGAAGATAAAATGGGGTAAACTTTGTGCAAAGCTGTACCCTAACCCTGACCTCCTTAGAGGACAGGTAGCTTACAGAGCTGAATGAAGTGTCCCAGAGCTAAGCCAAGTAACCTTAGCAAGTAATTAGCAAAATATTTGCTGCCTTGCAACACACGAAGAGAAGTGGGGTTAGAAGTCCAGGAGAATTCAGGTATACTGGGCCAAAGCCGTTTAGGGCTTTAACACCAACACTTTGAATTGTGCTCAGAGATGTACTGGGAGCCAATATAGGTCTTTCAAGTTTGTTGTTTGCAAACTGGGGTGGTGATGCTGAGTGGGGAGAAAATCCATTCATTTTGCTTTTAACTTTTTATGGTTTTGTTGTCTGGTTTTGTGTTTTTTCTATTGTTGCCAACCAATATAACTTTTTTTATCATTATCATACAGCAGTATGCACATTTTAAGAAATAAAATGAAATAAATAATTGCTCAGATCAAAGGCACTTCTGACCTTCCAGATGCTGTTGGACTATAATTCCCCACATCGCTGACGACGCCATCCTTACAAGCGATATAAGGAAGGGCTTAGGATGGGCAGCAGAGGGAGCCAAAGTCCAAGGAATCCAACAGCGGATAATCTGGAAGTTGCCTTCGAAGAGATCCTCTAGACAGCAGGTTTATTGAGCATTTATCATGATTTGCTTTGTAGGCTAGACTATAAGCCCTTCAAGGCTCTTGATAATTTCTGATGTGATTCAGTTGCATACTGGCAAATTCAGGCACATAATATTTATGATGTGGAAATGGTGTACAGATGTTTGAAGCCTGCCGTTTTTCATTTGATGAGGCTGAAGAGAGGGGTTAAAAATATTTGCTGTAGTGTTGTCGTGAGAAAGCTGAACAAATGTGCTTTGAATAGTTGCAGAATATGAAGATGATAAAGACTGGCAACAAGCCTAGAACAGTGCATGCCTCTCAACCATCCCGATAAAACTGGGACATCCCTTTTTTCACACGAGCACACAACAGCCATTTTAGGCGCCATTATCTGGCCCCAGTCTTGCAAGGCACCCCAAAACACATGTTTTTTGGGCGCTGTGCCTGAAAAAGCACTTTTTCAGGGCCATGATCTTCTGTGGATCACATGAGTCACGTGGAAATGCAGCCCTGGAAGGTGGAGTCTTGGTTTTTCAACGCATCATGTTGGAGGGTGTGCAGTGTTTGAGAATTATTATTATTTTTTGCAACAATGAAAAAGAAAATGAATGAATGGTGAATGTAAAGGGCCTTGGGTCTGGAGAAGAACAACTATGAAACCAGAAGCATAGGTTAAGGTGGTGTGGTAAATCAACCCAGAATTTCCCTTCTAAAAGTCTACTTTGTATATAAGAAGCCTGAGATCTTGTGATGAAGGGCAGTGTATAAATTTAATAAATAAAAATAAATAAATAGTGTAGTAAAATTGACACATTGTCAAAGTAGTGATAAAAGGTAAAAGAGTGGAATTGTTTGGATTTTTTCTCTCTCTATATAAACATTCCTGCTATCTATTTCTGGCTGTTGGTTATGATCACTCATCGACAATGCTCGCACAACAAATCTGCTTCTCCCAAAGATTGAACTTTTTGTGATAAGGAAAGTGATGAGAAAATGCATGGTAGAGAGTTGTTTAATCTCCAAATACCGTATTTTTCGCTCTATTGGACGCACCGGACCACAGGACGCACCTAGTTTTTAGAGGGGGAAATCAAGGAAAAAAATATTATCCCTCCCCACAGCCCCAAAGAGCAACGGACAGGCTGCATGCAGCCTGTCCACTTCTCCCAGAGCTTCTCGGGGCTGCGGGGGAAGCCCGGGTTCCCCCCCCCCCAGCCCCAAAGAGCAAAGAAGCCAAGACAGCGTGCGGGATCCATAGCCGCGCAACCTCTCCAGCCAGGAGCTAAACCTCTCCAGCGCGGCTAAAGAAGACAAGGCAGCAAGCGCGATCCATCCCGCTCACTGCCTTGGCTTCTTCTTTAGCCTTGCGCAGCATCTTTAGTCTTGCGCAACGGGATGGATTGCGCCCGCTGTCCACCGGGGCTGGACTAGATGACTCCTGGGGTTCCCTTCCAACCCTGCAATTCTATGACCTCGGAAGGTGTTTGAGGTCTCCACCACTGGAGGCTTTTAAGCAGCGGTTGGGGGACCATCTGCCTGGCGTTCTTTAGCTGTGATTCCTACATTGTGAGGGGGCTGGGCTAGATGACCCTTGGGTGGCCCTCCCAACTCTATACAGTCCTACAGTTCTGTGGCAGGAGATCCACAGCCACTTCACACAATGCCCACTCCCAATTTTCATCTGAGAGACATGTGTCTCTCAGTACCCCCCTACCTGCCACACTTCCCCCACCCCACTTAAGCTGAGGGAATTCTTGCCCAGAGAAACTCCCAGCAATCAAGGAGGAGGAATCCGCTGCAGCCGTGAGCAGCGGAGGATCCATGGTCCCCTTCCTTCCCTCCTCCGTGGTTGCTTTGAAGGAGGAAAGTGGGAGAGGAGCTGCTTACACGAGTGTAAGCTGCTCCCCTCCCACATTGCCGCTTCAAAGGTAGCCCGGGAGGAGGGAATCTGCTGCAGCTTCCCCCACCTCCCGCAGAAGCCGCGCGCTCTTTAAAGGGGCTGTGCGGCTTCTCCTGGCTTTTCTGGGAGGTGGGGGGATTCGTAGAAAAGCCTTTAAAGAGGGTGCCGCTCTTGGGGGCTTTTCCCCCAGGAGGGAGAAGGGACTGATGCGGCCAGTCAGTCCCTTCTCCCTCCTAGAGAAAAGCCTGCAAGAGCGCACGAAGCTTGTGTGCGGCTCTTGGGGGCTTTTCCCGCCTGCCTCCCCCCTGCATTCGCTCCATAGGACGCACACACATTTTCCCTTGCTTTTTAGGAGGGAAAAAGTGCGTCCTATGGTGCGAAAAATACGGTAATAGAATAAAAAAATTACAGAGTTGGAAGGGACCCTAAGGGTCAGGATCAATGCTCAAAACAGATCTTCTGGAAGCACCCGTAGTCTAGTCCTTACTGAACATTAGTTCTGATTGGTTCATGGGGCAGTTATATGACTTGGGACTCAGCTACAGTGGTGCCTCGCAAGACGAAATTAATTCGTTCCGCGAGTTTTTTCGTCTAGCGAATTTTTCGTCTTGCGAAGCACGAAATCCCATAGGAATGCACTGAAATTCAATTAATGCGTTCCTATGGTCAAAAAAAGGCCAAACAAAGCCAAATTTGGTACAAGAGTTTATTAAGTGCTCTTTAAAGTCATACATACTGTAAAGAGCATTCCAAAAATTGAAGGAACAATAAATTAAGTTTCTAAACATGACAGAAAAACATTTAAAAATCAACAAAGTGTACAGTACATTTTCTAAGACTCTGGGGGACCACTCGAAGAAGGTTCCTCTTCCACTCTTTGCTTCTTGCTGAAGAACCCCCTCCTCAACTGTTCCCCCAGCCACCCACCACACAGAAATTCAAATCCAGATTTTTTTAAAAAAAACAAACAGCAGAGTGGCCCAATGGTCACAGAAAATCATAAAAATGCAGAAGAAAAAAAACAAGCTTCCAGATTCTTGCAAACCCCTCCCCAACACCAAGTCCTTGAATTCCAAACACCCCAACCCAAAATCCAACCCCCCCAAAAAAAAAGTTTTAAAAGTTTAAAAGAAGTTTTGGAAAAGCTTCAAAAATCACCAAAAGCTCAAAAAAGGCTACCACACCGCATTCTATGAGTTGCTCCTCGAAGTCAAGTCGCAACTGTATTAACGGTATTAAGAAAAAGGAAACAAATTTGCAAGACGTTTTCGTTTTTCGTCTTGCGAAGCAAGCCCATAGGGAAATTCGTCTTGCGAAGCAGCTCAAAAAACGGAAAACCCTTTCGTCTAGCGAGTTTTCCGTCTTGCGAGGCATTCGTCTTGTGGGGCACCAATGTACATTAGTAAAGAAACAATTTGAATGTATTATAAACATGCAACACCAGATGGCGCCAGAGAGCAGAAAGTTTTTCTACGCGAATTTCCAAAGGGTTTTTCCCCCCCTTTTGTTATAACGATTAATTTCTGACTTATTTATATCATTTCCCCCCTGTGTGTAGATCCACCCAGTGAGCATTTGTGCAGCATGCACCTTTATTGTCTACATTGTAGACAATACTGATCTAGATGGAGGGCACCAGGGTGGCGAAGGCTTGCCAGCACAAATGTTGAATCTCATGCACAAGTGTCTGCAAAGGAGGGAGTGTGTATGCAAAGCAATCACAGGAAGGCTTTATGGGGTACGCTGAGAGCTTCCTTTATTTTCTGTTACCTGGCATGAGAATCCCAAGCAAGAATTGAGAAAATCTCTCAATGCTGCAGTTGACCAGTAAAAGCAAGGGTCAGCAAACGTTTTCAGCAGGGGGCTGGTGCACTATCCCTCAGACCTTGTGGGGGGCTGAACTATATATTTTTTTGGGGGGGATGAACGAATTTCTATGCCCTACAAATAACCCAGAGATGCATTTTAAATAAAAGGACACATTCTCATCATGTAAAAACACTGATTCCCAGACCGTCCGTGGACCGGATTTAGAAGGCGATTGGGCTGGATCCAGCCCCCGGGCCTTAGTTTGCCAACCCATGAGTAAAAGGGACCTTAATGGGAGTTGTAATCCAGAACACCTGAAGCACACCGGGTTATGTACAACTTGCATTATATGGCTGTGCAGAGTTGGGCAAATGGGAGCTGTAGTGCAAAACAGCAAGTTCTCAAGAGTTGTGAAAATGCCTTGGTGCTCTTTTCACTGGGGAGGAGATGGCCCAGAAGCCCTTTCTCTTCGTGTTGGCATTTTTACAAGGCTGGGAAGCTTTGGCCAAAGCAAGCAAGCAAGCAAACAAACCTTCCTGCCATGGACTAAGGCAAATGTAGGGAACCTGTGGATCTGCAGATGCTGTTGACCTGAATCTCCCATCATTTCTGACCATTGGCCATGCTGGCTGGGGCTGATGGGATCTGGAATCTTAACAACATGGCTAAACTACATTTCCCATTATTTCTGACCCATGGGGCTTGCTCACTCTATCATGACGGGAGCCATAATCCAACAACATGATGAAATTACAACTCTCACCATCCCTGGCTGGGACTGATGGGAGCTGCAGTCTAGCAACATGGTTCAACTACAACTCCCAGAATTCCTGACCATGGGCCACACTGACTGGCTCTGATGGGACATCAGCACCTGGAGGCCCACAAGACCCTCAGCCCTGGACTTGGGCAAATCGGCAACTGTGATCCAGGGACAACTGTGGAAAAACTGACATGTAGCAAGAGGCTTTTCCTACCACCTCGCCTCACCTGCTTTTGCATGCCAGTTTTCCTTGCCGTTTCGCTCCCCCACTTTTTACAAGCACCTGGGATACAAAGCAGCCTTTCAAAAAGGAAGCAGACAGGTTTGCTCTCCTGCTGTGGATCAGCCGGCTTTCTCGTCTGGAGCGCCCCAGGATCCCCAGCTGCCCTATGTTCTATTAACGGGAACAAAAGGGGCCTTTACAGTCGTGAGCTAAAAGAACGGTTTTTACCGTTCTTTTGTACGGTTAAATAAAAATAAAATAAAGCCAACCCAATGCTGGCTTCCTACCTTTTAGCTCTCTGAACAGTGGGGCAGCTAGGTTGTTCTTGAATTTGAACCATCCATTGTTGGAGCCATGATGAAAATTAATATTATTAATGCTATTGTAGCAGTAGCAGCAGCAATAATAATAATATGGTATTAGTACGACTACAACTTAGCACAGCTAAACACATTATATTGACCAGTGATTTCAGGGTTACCAGGAACTAGAACTGGGTGTAAGAGATGATATTGCTAAAACAATATCATCAGTGTCCGGGCTGAACAATGGGCATGGAGATGCTCCTAAAGGTATACAGGGACAGAAGCTGTGACTGACAGTGACTCTCCAGGATGTCAGACAGGGGATTGAACCTTAGACATTCTCTGTGCCAGACAGATGCTGTACCACTGAGCTTATGGCACTTTCCCAGTGCAGCCATATTGAGGGAATTAAAATTACCCCGAAAGTGGGGTGATGGGGCCTGTACGGTGACTAAAGCCCAAAGCCTAATATTACCTGACTCCACTGGTAAGGCAATTCCTCACAGCTTGTAAGTGTCTATTTTCTCAGGAACATGTGTGTCCAACCCATTCTGTGGAAAAAAAACTGCTTAAAGTTCTCACCAAAAGTTGCAATGTGAGTGGGACAGAAGGCTAAGCTTTTGCATCTGGGGAAGAGTCTGACTAAAGAGGGAAAGTCATGGATGATGATGTGAGTGTGTTTGGGTTGGGCTGGAGTGCGATCAGAAAGTGAGGACACCCTGCAAATGTACAGATGTGGTGACTGGGCTTCTCTCATCCAAGAATGATCAGCTCCTTGAGTAACTCTGAGTCAAATCCATTTCCCTTCCAGCCCGTGTGAGGTCACCCCAGCAAAGCTCCCCTAAGCCGGCTGGAGACATTTTGCTGTCTGAGGCAGAGCAGCAAATAGTGCCCCTTGTAGCCTTCCAACAGACTTGGCTTTCAAGCGGAGGTCAGGAACCTTTCTCAGCCCAAAGGCCGAATTCCCTTCTAGACCACATTCTGAGGGCCACATCCCAATGGTGGGTGCAGGGCAATGGTTGTGAATTTCCCCTTTGCATAGTAGGCTAGTTTCTGCAGACACACTTACACACCCCTCTTAATCTTCCATCCAGACCAGCAACTAGCATTATTACAGTTGGAGGACCGATTCCAGCCAGACAAATAAATTATGGGGGTGACGTAGGACCACTGAAATGTGTGGCCCTCCAGGGCTCTTTATATAGCCCTTGGAACGCTTTCCAGGCCACAGCCCTCACTGGCCCAGCTTCACAGCCTCCTTGAGTGATTTTTGCCTAGGCGAGAGGTGTCCTTGAACTCCAATAATGCCTCTCAATTGTCTGATAGGGGTATTTCATCTTTCCTGAATCTTCCAACCTTCAGCTTAACTGGATGGTCCCGACTTCTAATATTATGAGGAAGGAAGGAGATTTATCTTCAAGGTTAATTTCAATTAGGGTGCATTGCTCACATTTACGCCACACGGTTGAAGCACTCTTGTGCCACTTTTAAGGTCTTGGAGAATCCTGGGAGCTGTTGTTTGTTAAAGATGATGAGAAAACTATGGGTCTGCGAGAGGTCTTCCAACAGCCCTTAACAAACTAGGGTTCTTTGAGGGAAGCCATGATTGCTAGTGGTGCAAGAGGGCTTCAGATGCTTGGTGTGGATGTGATCACTGTGTACTAATTCTCAGTCGAAATGTTATCATTCAGACTTCTCCTTGTTATCATTCTCCTTTAGCTTAGCAACTCCAGATGTGAGAAACTGGCCATTCTCTGTCTCCATGCATCTAAATTTGGCAGTGGGATAGTCTTCTACCAACCAAAGCATACTTTGCACAGCCTTTTTCTTAACCTAAAAAAGATCCTCTTTTTATAAAGCCTGAAGCGGCTTGGAAATTCCAGGCAAGTGTTAAGAAACAATTTTGGTGTGCCGCGATCAGGAGAAAAAATACAGGCCCTCTTGCTCCCTGTAGAGTTTTTCTGTCCTCCTGCATTTCTGGGACTCAGCTGGGCCATGATTATGGGCGGGTTTGGAAGGTGGGGTACAATTATGGGAGGGAATAAATGCTCTCCTTCAAAAGGTTGCAGCAACCCTGGTGTGGTTTGTGGGTGGAGTGGGTGGGGATGGCGCAGTTCAAAGTGTGAGGGCCTTAGGTTAGCAAAGTAGCATCTTTCCACCCTGCCACATGGCTATCTTCATCTGTGTACACACCATACATTTACAGCAAACATCCCAGAATCCTGGGAACTGTAGTTTACCCTTCACAGATCTACGATTTCCCAGCAGCCTAAACACTACATCCACCTTTGCCCCCCAACACTGGGATGTGGCCCCTGGAACATTGTCCAGAACGGAATGTGGTCTTTGGACCAAAAAATAGTTCCCTACCCTCTGTTTTAAACACAGTTTTCTCATTTGCCTGACTCTTCTGGGAGATCGTCTCTATCGCTGACCAGCACAGATGAGTAACAGAGCAAGGAATGTCACTTTCTGGCTTTTTGTACTGAGTTTTGGAGAGCGAGTAGACTGGGCAAGGCCTCTGGGTGCTGATTTGATCTCTTTGTTATTTCCTCCCAGTCCTCTGTCTGTGATCCAACCCGAACGGAGGAGTTGGAGGAACGTTTCTCCGCAGAATCGTTAAGGATAGGAACATAGGATGCTGCCTTCTACCAAATCAAACCATTCAGCACTGTCTGCACTGATTGGCAGTGACTGGAGGTGCTGGAGGAGACTCTTGAGAGTCCCATGGACTGCAAGAAGACCAAACCTCTCCATTCTGAAGGAAATCAGCCCTGAGTGCTCACTGGAAAGACAGATCCTGAAGCCGAGGCTCCAATACTTTGGCCACCTCAGGAGAAGAGAAGACTCCCTGGAAAAGACGCTGATGTTGGGAAAGATGGAGGGCACAAGGAGAAGGGGACAACAGAGGACGAGATGGTTGGACAGTGTTCTCGAAGCTACCAGCATGAGTTTGACCAAACTGCGGGAGGCAGTGGAAGACAGGAGTGCCTGGTGTGCTCTGGTCCATGGGGTCACGAAGAGTCGGACACGACTCAACGACTAAACAACAACAAGAAGCACGAAGATAGCTCAGTCAGTAGAGCATGAGACTCTTAATCTCAGGGTTGTGGGTTCGAGCCTCACATTGGGCAAAATATTCCTGCAGTGCAGGGGGTTGGACCAAATGACCCTTGTGGTCCCTTCCAACTCTACAACTCTATGATTTCTCTTCTATTGAGTTGTAGCTTCTCTCAACAGTTACCACTTTAGGCTCCTCCGGGCAACCTGTTAATTAAGCATTCCTCCTGGGTTTGTTACTGGGTAACAGGTTCCTTGTACAAAGCTTACATGGAGCTTAGACGGTCCATCTAGCCCATCATCCTTTTCTCACAGCAGCCAAGCAGTACCTGAGCACAGGAAACTCTTCTGTGGTTTCCAGCAACTGGTATGGAGGCGCTGTGGTCTGTGGCTTGCCGATCAGAAGGTCGACAGTTTGAATCCCCACAACGGGGTGAGCTCCCGTTGCTCTGTCCCAGCTCCTGCCAACCTAGCAGTTTGAAAGCATACCAGTGCAAGTAGATCAATAGGTACCCCTGCAGCAGGAAGGTAAACAGTGTTTCCATGTGCTCTGACTTCCATCACAGTGTTCCGTTGTGCCAGAAGCGGTTTAGTCATGCTGGCCACATGACCTGGAAAGCTGTCTGTGGACAAATGCCAGCTCCCGTGGCCTGAAGCGAGATGAGCTCTGCAACCCCATAGTTGCCTTTGACTGGACTTACCGTAACCACCCATGGGTCCTTTACCTTATGGAAAAGCATTACTGCCTCTAACTGTGGAGCTACTAATCACCCTCTTATTTGAGGATGAAATATTGTCTAATAAGGGTTGTTCCTTCTACTAAAAAAAAACAAATGTCCTTTTGCAGTGGTGGCCGGTGCAGTGTGTGTGTTTGTGTGAGAGAGAGACCATACTTTGGTTTAATGTGGATTGTGAACCTTGTCCGTGCAGCATTCTCCTCGCAACTCCTGCTCTCCCACACTTTCTCCTTCCTAAAAGCAGAGATTCCCAGTGCTACTGATGTAGCTCTCATATTCGGATTCTCAAAGCACGAAGCCCAAAGGGTTCACATTATGGAGAGGTATGGATGGGCCCTTGGCCTTAAATTAAACAGCATTTCTTGCAAATGGTATGCGACCGAAATATAGTAAAGCAAATACCAAACTCCCCTGCTGTAACTCCCTTTCCTCCCAGCTGTTTTTAAAAAGGTTATATAACAGTATAGGTTTTTATAGCAGTCACCAACCAGGCACTTTTCTTTATATCTTTTTAATTTTATGCACCCACACAAGTCTGTGTGGGGAAGGGGAGAGACAATTTCCTAAGTTAATGTCTAATGTCTGGATATAACTCCTTTCTTTTAGAAGTGTTTTAAAAATTGCTTTCCTGGGCAAGTCTTCTGTTTTTCTAACTGGTTCCTATTAATGGTTTTGTTATGAATTCCAGGAATTCATAAAGAGGACGCTTGCCAAAAGGGGGAGAAGAGTGAATTTTGAGTGTGCTGTTCCATCCCAAGGTGTATAAATGAAAATGATTATCTGGACTGTGGAATCAATTGATGGGGGATAATAAACAATAGTTAAGCAGCATTCAGTGCTGCAAGATCTCAAGACTATGCCAGTATTTTGTGCCAGGAGGGATTCAAGAGTATGCCAGAACTTTAGGTTTGCACGGTTAAAGTAGATTAAAGTGACTTCCTGCCCCAGCACACCAATTCCACTTTTTTTTTTTTTAAAGGACTTTATGCTGTTGTGAAAGTCATGGGGAAATGTACTGGGGCCAGAGACAAGAGCACAGAAGGCAATTTTTACCCTTCTTCAGTAGGTTAGTTTCTGCACACACTCTGACACCCCCCTCTGTCCTCCAGCCAAGTAAGTTGGAAGCGTTATCAGAGTTCAAGGACACATTCTGCAATAACACTCCAGGAGGATGTGAAGCTGGGGCTGGTGAAGGGTGTTGTATGTCCTGGGGGGAGTTGTGAGAGCCAGGTGAAGAGGCCCAGAGGGCCACATCTCAGTTCCTCTTCCCTTCTATGTACTTATGTATAAATATGGCTCCACTAGCCGAAGTCTATGGCTCTGACTTCTGAGTAGGCATGCGTACATCTGCATTGTTGGTTCTGCCACGGGGAGGCTTCCATGTGGAGGGGGCGCTCATTTGTGCAGGGCTAATCAGGGGCTGTAGTAGATGGTAATTAGAACACAGAAAGTACTCTGTAACACGGTGTCCATCAGGGATTCCAGGCCTGGTGAAGTCATGGGAATAATAGAGGGTTGCAGCTTGCAAGCCTGTAATTGTGGCTACATGTCATTTTGCCTTTGCTGCTCAAGGAACCAGGTCCCCCCCAGTTTCTGGACTGTGTCAGCCCTGCTAGCTGTATTCAATTTAAGATGTTGCTTGATGGCGTGTGACACCAGCAAGCAGTCCTAAGATTTGCTCCGACTGTCCCTATGGTCTGATAAAGGACTCCCTCTGTTTTGGGCCTTGAGAGCACAGGACTTCACCCAAATAATCCTGGGCACTGTAGCTTGTTATGAACACTGGAAGCTGTTGTTGTTGTTTAGTCATTTAGTCGTGTCCGACTCTTTGTGACCCCATGGACCAGAGCACGCCAGGCACTCCTGTCTTCCACTGCCTCTCGCAGTTTGGTCAAACTCATGCTGGTAGCTTCGAGAACACTGTCCAACCATCTCGTCCTCTGTCGTCCCCTTCTCCTTGTGTCCTCCATCTTTCCCAACATCAGGGTCTTTTCCAGGGAGTCTTCTCTTCTCATGAGGTGGCCAAAGTATTGGAGTCTCAGCTTCAGGATCTGTCCTTCCAGTGAGTACTCAGGGCTGATTTCCTTCAGATTGGATAGGTTTGATCTTCTTGCAGTCCATGGGACTCTCAAGAGTCTCCTCCAGCACCATAATTCAAAAGCATCCATTCTTCGGCAATCAGCCTTCTTGATGGTCCAGCTCTCACTTCCATACAACACTACTGGGAAAACCATAGCTTTAACTATACGGACCTTTGTTGGCAAGGTGATGTCTTTGCTTTTTAAGATGCTGTCTAGGTTTATCATTGCTTTTCTCCCAAGAAGCAGGCATCTTTTAATTTTGTGGCTGCTGTCACCATCTGCAGTGATCATGAAGCCCAAGAAAGTAAAATCTCTCACTCTGGGTAAACTACAGTTCCCAAGATTCTTGGGGAGGGAGCAAGATTCTCAGCTTTCATTGTACAGTGCATATGCAGGCTTGTTTTGCCTTTTCCAGAAATGCTGGCATTCTAGAAGTTAACTCTTTGAGTTGGGTTATTATTTATTTATTTATTTATTTCATTTATATACAGTGCTACCATTATCTTCCAGGGAGCTCAAGGTGGCAAAATTGGTTCTTCTCTTCCCCATTTCATCCTCACAGCCACCCTGTGATGTAGGTTAGGCTGAGTGGCAATGACTGGCCCAAGCTCACCAGTGAGTTTCATGGCTGAGTGAGGATTCAAACCCTGGTCTTCCAGGTAATAGTCCAACACTCTAATCATTACACCACACTGGCTTAGAACAGGGCTGGCTCAACCATAGGGCAGAGTGAGGCGGGACAGTTGATTATGGGTGTCACAAAAGAGCAGAAAACTGGTGCTTTAAAAACTTCTTATTACAATATTTTTACTTATGGGAAGAGATGCTTATGGGATTTTTCGGCGGCAAGTGCCAAAATTCCTTGGTCAGCCTTGGCTGCTATGCAGCTCTTTGATTGAAGGGGTGCCCTTTTCTTGTTCTGCCTCAGGCAGCCAAATGTCTTGGGATGGCCTTATATCTAATGCATGTGAAATAATGTGTGTGGACAGAGCATAACTGTGCTCTGCGTTGCTTCCATCCAGTAGTGTTGTGGCAAATTCAGAAGTGCAGCATCCCTTCATGACGTTCACACTATTGACCCCTCATAGCCACCCCCTTCTAAGATTATGCAATAATCTTATAATTTTACAATTATGCAACAACAACAACAACAACAACAACAACAACAATAATAAATAAAGAGTGCATTGCAACCATCGGTGCAGATCTCACATGCTGCCATTCAGCTAGATCTGCTATTTTCTGTGCACGTACATGGGCAGATGATTTGGAGGGCTACAATACCTTCTTTCGGAGTGACTCAGGTTGTGTTTTCTCTGAAGCTCAATTGTATGTAGCAGAACTTGTATCCCAGTCACTTGAAACTGAAGTTCCTAAATGCTGTGCTTTGGAGCATATGGTAATAGCTAAAAAGTGCACCTATTATGCTGATTGGGCGACTCTAGGATGCTGGAGAGAGGGACCCTACTGCAGAAATAGCAATGAGTCTTATGCCCCCCATATCCTAGACCACCACACCACTGTTTCCATCTCATCTCCCAGAATCATCTGTATGAAATATGGGCTAGTTGGATCGACTGCTTGCTAAAACTCAGGACTGTAAGGAGGCAGTGATTCCTGTCCTCCTGTTCATCCCAATTAGCTACAGTTTGGCTTCCACTTAAACCTACATCTTGCTATCTGCTATGGCCAACACTAATGTAGTTAATAACGTAATCGATTTCTGTGAATTTCAGTGGAAGGAAAATGTCAAAAACCATGTGGAAAGTAATGCCATTATTTCTGTACTCATTCACAGACAAAGAGGAGAACAATAGTGAATACCACATGGGATTGCTTGTGTGGCTTCTGTTCCTGGCCTTGGAAGGACATGCCAGTGGCAGCAATTTCCCCTCCCGTTTCCATTTCTGATGGAATTCACTGACGGACCTACAGTAAAACTCCAAAGATTCAGCAGCCAGAGCAAAATGGTGACTCAGGTTGGAGAAACTGTTTTAAACACATAAGCAGTTGCACATTTTTGCAGGATTGGAATGTGTCCTTGAACTCTGATAATGCCCCTTGTTTGCCCTAGATGGAGGATCAAGGGGTCTGGGTGTAGAAACTAGTCTACCACACAAAGCTAAAAATTGTCTCTGGTCCCACCTTTCATTGGCATGTAGCTCCCAGAAAGTTGCACAGAAGGATTTGCGGCCCTGGAACTGAGAAAGCCTTAGCCCTTGGGCTCAGCTACATTAGGAAAGAAAAAGCATTTTATATGCGTTATAAAACTGTGACACCAGATGGCGCTGTGGAGTGCCATCTTTCAGCAACGTGATTTCCCATTATGAAGTTTACAATGCTTTTTTTGATGTGTCTAGATCTAAACATTTTACCCACCACACTGCACTCTGTATTTTGCAAAACACTGTGTCAGTATCGAGTAAATATTTTCACAAACGAGTTGCACTCAGTGCTAGTCATGGCCCACTTAAGTCCATTAATTTCAGTGGGACTACTCTTGAGTAAAACCTAGTTGGCTATGCAGCCAAATGTTTTAACATACCCTGTTTTGGGTTGGGCTTGTCTTTTTGCATTTTCCTCTTGAATGCATGGAAAGACAGGCCTGCTCTGCCTTTCAGACCTTGCAGCGTGTCTGTCTTGCATCCTCTCCAAACATGATCCTAGGGCCTCTCCTCTGACATACATCCCGAATGGCCTTGCTGGCCAAGAACAGCATGAAAACCTACAGCAGCAGCAGTGAAGCAAAGCAAGGGCCCCTTCAGCCTGCTATGTAGCCAGCAGTGCTTATAGATTCCAGAGCTTATCCTGGTGTTACTTCCGCCTTTCTGCCTTTCATTCTCCTCCAGGGAGAATTACCCAGCCAGCCTTCTGGAAACCAGGAGCACTCAAGTCATCCCATGTTTCCTATACCTCCGCTGCCGCCTCTTCTTGGGGCCTCCTGGTGATCATGCAAAGAGTTAGTAGAGAAACGCTTGCTCCTGGAGAAGGGACCCTTTCACATGGAATCGTTTTCACTAGATTAGCAAATCTTTTTTTTTTAAACAAGAACTTCCCTGAACAGGAGAGTATGCAACATGGCCAAGAGTTTGCAGATACAGTTCCTCTCCTCTTCCCCACTCCAAAAAACATTATGGCCTGGATCCAGTTCTTGAGAACCAGATGCTGGGAGACAGAATCGAACTTCCCACTCGTCCCCTTCATCTGTTGTTGCTCAGACCCAGCTGGCATGTGCAGTAGAAACCTAGAGCTGCGTCCTACTAAATCACACTCAAAGTAGGCCTATTGAAGTTAATGGACCTAGGTTACCCTACTAATTTGAATGAGTCTAGTCTAAGAAGGCAGCCCTGTATTGGGATGTTCCTAATGTCTGATGAAACCCAGCCAGATGGGCGGGGTATAAATATAATAATAATGGTGGTGGTGGTGGTGACTAACATTGGCTACAACCCCTGTTTTATGGCTTCACTTTGAAGAAGAAGAAGAGTTTGGATTTGATATCCCGCTTTATCACTACCCTAAGGAACCTATCGCATCAACGAGACACCCCCCCCCGAAAACTAATTGGTGCCTTTTATGAATTGCAGCACGTGAAGAAGCATGATTTTCAATATAATAACATATATAAAGCAGTTACAGGTATAAAAAGGTAAAGGGACCCCTGACCATTAGGTCCAGTTGTGGCCGACTCTGGGGTTGCAGTGCACATCTTGCTTTATTGGCCAAGGGAGCCAGCGTACAGCTTCCGGGTCATGTGGCCAGCATGACTAAGCCGCTTCTGGCGAACCAGAGCAGCGCACAGAAATGCCGTTTACCTTCCCGCCGGAGCAGTACCTATTTATCTACTTGCACTTTGATGGGCTTTCGAACTGTTAGGTTGGCAGGAGCAGGGGCCGAGCAACGGGAGCTCACCCCGTCGCGGGGATTTGAACCGCTGACCTTCTGATCAACAAGTCCTAGGCTCTGTGGTTTAACCCACAGCACCACCCGCGTCCCTAGTTACAGGTATAAAAAACAGTTAAAACAATTGAATCAATACTACTACTACTACTACTAATAATAATTTTCTTTAAAAAGCAGGTTGTAAATATAGAAAATTTAAAACATCAACAGCCCACGCGTAAAATCAACTCACATCCAAGACAAAGAAGAATATAGGAAGAGGCTGGTTGCTAGATAGGCCAGTCTGGTCCAGCATCCTGTTCTCACAGTGGCAAACCAGGTGCCTATGAGAAACCCACAAGCAGGATCTGAGCAGATGAGCACTCTCTCTGCAATATTCACATGCGTGCTGCCTCTATCTGAAGATAAAGCATAGCTATCATGGCTAGTAGCCATTGCCAGCCTTCTCCTGCATGAAGAAAAAGAGCCATTGATAGTCTTCTCCTTCATTAAAAGAATAAGAATAAGGCTGGATCTAGACATATCAAGAGAAGCGTTTCAGGAAAACGCGTTGTGAACTTTGTATGAGAATCGCATTGGGAAAAATGGAACTCCACAACGCCATCTGGTGTCACAGTGTTATAATGCATATACAATGCATATAAAAAGCTTTTTCTTTACCAATCCAGCTGAGTCCTAAGTCTTTATCCCTCTTGGAAAGAAAGCTGTGGAGCAAAATGCACCTTCTAAGCAATTTATGTGAAATGAGAGTGATTTAACAACCATGCGGAAGGCTGTTGCTTTTAATGGCTGGTGGCTACTAGCAGCTTCCTTGGTGCAGGCTTGGTGAGAGAACTGTTTTGACATCTGGAACGTAACAAGGAGATGAGACAGAAGTCTGAGCTTGCAGCTGGTGGCCGAGAAGAAGCTTTTCAAGGGAGGGGAAGGCATGCTGTTTACTCTTCTGAGGCAGAGCAGGGGAGCAGGAACTGATACTGCTTTTAAGGCTGTCACAATGCAATTTGGGCCCGTCTGTACCTCAGCTTAATGTGGACCGTGAACCCAGTGGCGTAGCGTGGGTTGTCAGCACCCGGGGCAAGGCAAGTAATTTGTGCCCCCTAACCCGTGGATTTGCGCCCCCTAACCCGTGGATTTGCGCCCCCTAACCCTAACCCCCAAATGTTGCGCCCGGTGCGACCGCCCCCCCTCCACCCCCCACGCTACGCCACTGCGTGAACCCCTTTGATTCCCCCTTGTTTTCCTCCAACTGCTACTGTCCCACAGTTTTTCCTCCTTAAAGCAAGAGATTGCCTATGCTTTGAAAACCCAAATGGGAGAGCTACGTCAACTGCACATGGAATCTGCGGATTTAAGAAGAGGAAAGTGTGGGATAGCAGTAACTGGAGGAAAATGCCACATGGACAAGGGGGAATTAAAGGACATACAACGGGTTCACAAGCCACATTAAGCCGAGGTGTGGACAGGCCCTCTGTCGTTCTACTGTAATGGAGGTCCCTGGCAGATACAGTGGTACCTCGGGTTACATACGCTTCAAGTTACATACACTTCAGGTTACAGACTCCGCTAACCCAGAAATAGTGCTTCAGGTTAAGAACTTTGCTTCAGGATGAGAACAGAAATCGTGCTCCGGCGGCATGGCGGCAGCAGGAGGCCCCATTAGCTAAAGTGGTGCTTCAGGTTAAGAACAGTTTCAGGTTAAGTACGGACCTCCGGAACGAATTAACCTGAGGTACCACTGTACAGGATTCCATTACATAGGCGCTCGCTTGCCACCTATCAATGTTCATTTCAAAACACACCAGTATTAACAAAACCACCCTCAGTCTCTCCACCACTCTCATATCACAAGGAACTTGGGTCTCTGGAGGGGTCTGGCCAGCTGTAAAAGACTGTTGTGTGTGTGTGTCAAACAATATTAGAGTGAAGGGGCACTGTTATTTCACAAATGCCTGGGGCCAGAATAGTAGATGTGGCACCCTCCAGATGTTTTCGACTACAGTGGTACCTCGGGTTACAGATGCTTCAGGTTACAGACTCCACTAACCCAGAAATAGTACCTTGGGTTAAGAACTTTGCTTCAGGATGAGAACAAAATCATGCGGCGGCGCAGCAGCGGGAAGCCCCATTAGCTAAAGTGGTGCTTCAGGTTAAGAACAGTTTCAGGTTAAGAATGGACCTCCGGTTCTTAACCCGAGGTACCACTGTACAGCTCCCAGCGCCCTTGACCGTTGGCTGTGCCAAATGGTGTTCCTGGGAGTTGTAGTTCAAAACATCTGAAGGTCACCGCGGTGGCTACCCTGGCTTCAGGAAGGCCTTGTTAGGGCGGCAAAAGTGTGTGTTTTCCGAGCGATCTTGTAATAGCGAAAGGAAAGAACCGCAGAAGGCAAGGAGAGGGGAATACAGAAAAGCAAACAGGAACAGAACCCAGGCAGACATCTGGCGGAATGTCAAGGCGAGGAAAGAACAGCTGGATTTTGTAAATGCCCGAGAAAATTAATCCCATACCCAGGAGGGAGGTGGGTGGGGTGGGCGGTTGTTTTTGGAACTCTGGGGCCAGCAAAAACTCGCTCTGTTAACATCAAAAGGGGCTTGGGAGCTCCTTGCAGGGGGAAGTGTTGTTCAGAGAGCCCGCGTGTTATGTAGAAGTTGAAGCTGAGCAGCGAAGTGTTGGGGAGAAGAGAGGAGGGGGGAATGGAGAAAGAAGGCAAGAAGTGAAAAACCTGTAGGTGGGGGCAGGACTGCTGCATGCCCATGTTCGCTGGGCTGTAAACTGATGAGATCATGTTTTCAAGCAAGGAAGGAGAGCAGGGAAGAGCAAACTGAAAGAGGTTGTCTTTTGGGCAGGGAAGGAGGGAGAAAGAAAGAAAGAAAGAAAGGGAGAGCAAGCAAGAGACATGGAGCATGTAACCAGATTCCTCCTGGGCCTGCTGCTGTTGCTGCTGCAAGGTAAGTTTCAAAGCAAATTCTTTTTGAAAGATAATAGTTTTGCTCAGGTGGCCTGCTAGGAAAAATTCCATATAGGCCAGGGTTTTTGTTTTGTTTTTGCAGAAAAGCCAGCCCTATCTGCTTGTATTAGGAATATTTTGGAGGAAGCACAGCAGGCAGAAATCCCACAGGTCAAACCTCACCGCTGCATCTGCATCCTTGGGGATGCTGCACCAGTTTAATTTCTGCACACACTATGGAGCTGCTACAGACAGAAGAATCAATCCTGTATCACTGCGCTGAAAACTGTGTAGGATTTCATTTACAAATACTTTTGTTTTGGCTTAGCTGCTATGCCATTAAACACAGCCCGAAATGCAAAAATCAGGCAGATGCAGCCTTTCCTGTTGTAGCGTTGAGTGGTAAGAAAAGGCTTCCTTTGTTGGGTCTTCTCTGTGTTAGGTTGCTGTTAAAACCAAAGAAGCAGGATCAGTAAAAAATAAAATAATGCAGTGACCTTAGAACACCTGGGGAAGCAAAGGGGTGTACATAGAGAGCTGCCTGCAAAGGTGTCTCATTTTTTCTGCCTTGGGCTCAGGGGAAAAGAACCTCTGTCTTTCTCTTTCTTTCTTCGCCCCTTCTGCCTCAACTCCCCATCTGTAAAAACAAACCATCTATAAAGTATGCCGTATGTTAGAGAGGTTTACCAAATTTTACATATTGTTTAAAATCAGACAAAGCATGGCAAGTCAAAAGAGGAGGGAGTCAAAAGCAGGCTGTTACAATTTGTATTTGCAGATTAATCAACTAATAGTTCAGTTGATTAACTGTGGGAGCAGCACTAATTATCACTGGTAAAACATTTAGGGCATTGTTGTTGATGGCGTTTCCCTCTATCAGAGAGTTTCCTAGCTCACATTTAATCCTTACAATAACTGGGCAACTTTTTATACTCTATAGTGGGCACACAGATCAGGGGTGGAACAGAAGCTAATGATTGATGCAGAGCAGACTCTCATAATACTACAAATGGTGAGGCTTGAGTGGGTTAGGGAAGTGTTTGCTAAAGAAAGTTCAGGAAAGAAAATATTTGTCAGTGTGTAAGGATGCAAAGTTTTGACTTAAACTGAATTCCTACTCATGCCAGTGAAGTATTCTGTATAACCTAAAAGCTTGCTTACATAGCTACAGTCTGCTCAAAACTGGTCTGCGAAAAGATTTTTTAGCATCTGTCTTTTCCATTCCTTTATTCTTCTGGGAGATGGAAATAGTTACTGGCCCAAGATCCCTTAATGGGACGGATAGTTGACTCGGGATTTGAAATCCAGGGACTCTTCAGTCTTACATAACACTCTTTTATACCAAAATCTCTTTAGCCTTTCCCTCTCTTTCTGCTGCAAAGTGTGGTGCTGCTGCTGTTTTCCTTTTTTTAAAAAAATGAGGTTTTGCGAATACATCCAAAGCAAAGAGACTTTGCCTAGGGAGAGCCTAGTGGAAAATTACTAGGGTTGAGGGAGAAATTTGATTCCGTTTGCATTTAATGATGAATTTGCTTAATTAGCACTTTCCAAAACAACACACACAAACAAAACGCAGACATTCTTCAAAACTCATCCTTCTCAGGATCTTGCAATGCAGTTCTCCAGCCAATTTATGTGTGCAAAAATGGATATACTAGGGTTAAGTGTACATTAAGAGGCATATCAGTATAAACCACATACAGAATGCATTATATCAGGGGAACTTGCTTTGCAAAAATGTCTTTATCAGGGAAAATTGCATTCAGAAATGTGCGTATTAGGAGAAATTTGTACAGGAAATGCTGATGGATTATCATCATCATCACCACTGATTTATTAATCGCCTTCTAAACCACCATCTTAAGGTGATTTACATATAATTTAAAACATTCTAAAAGAAAAGCAACAAATACATTTAAAAACAAGACTGAAAACCCAAACAAATGGAAACTTGTAGCAATGATCCATTTATCCAGCAGGAAAAGCCTGTCGGAACAAAAACATCTTCAGTTGTTTCCAGAAAGCGCAGATAGTACATTTTCATGAGGATTCTTCCTTTTCTTAAATTGCAAACTGATGTGGAAATTGTAGAGAACTAAAGACTGGGAAAATGAGAAATGGAGAACCCAAAACTTGCATATTTACCAATCCCTATATATTACTGAGCTGTGTGGAACAGTTGCTGGCATCTTCCGTCCCCGGGCGCCTGTCAATTTTTTGCAACTCATGAAGCTAGTATGAAGTTGCTAGAACTGTTACGTTTGGCAAAAGTTGATTGTTTTGTTTTCAGTCCTGCCTTTTGATCCAGAACAACCTCCAGGACAGCTTATACTGAAAATAAATCAGATTTTTCTAGGAAGACCCCCAAAGCGGAGTGTTTAAGGCAACTACTCTCCCTCCTGCAATTGGCAAATAGAGAGCCACTGAAAGGTGCAGAGCTGAATGGGTGGACTGCCATCCTCTATACAACTCAGTGTGCACTGGGCATGGGCTTGATCCAGTCTGGATTCTCTGCATGATCCTGTCAGTAGAGAGAGAAGGCTCTTCTGGATGACCAATTCACTGAGCACCCAACCCAATTTGCTAGCGCAAAACTGATATGGAGGTATATCAGCTCCTGCAGATAAACTGCACTGTCTCAGCCTCTCCTGCATAGAACATGTCCCCTTCAACATGCCCACATTTCACTGGGTGCCAGGAATGAACACACACATCTGTTCTGGGGACAGTGCAAAGAGTAAGGAAACAGAGTCATGCATTTTGTGTACTTCAAAAAAAGGTCTTCTTCAAATTGAGGAGTGCCCTCTGACAGCTCTTCCTTTAGAGGACTCTCCCCTGTACAGTGGGGCACATGGCCATCCCAGGTTCAGCGCACCCTGCATGCAAGATGACCTAGTTTCAGTCTTCTGACAGGTCTTACCTGGAACTTGGGTAGCAAAGCCCAGGAAAGATGCTATCAAAGTTGACAAGAGCTTGCTGGGTCTGGGAGGGTGAGGCTCCTTCCCTCCTTTGCCTAAGGCAGCCAAGTGCCTAAGGAAGCCCTCAGGCTGGGATGAATGAGCCCAGGTGCAACAACATCTGGAACGGTACGGGGGGGCGTCTCCTTTCCTGCGTGCCTCTTTCTTGAAACATCTGAATATTCTGGTGATTGCCAGGCTGTCATGAAGAATTCAGGTGCACAGCGAAAATTCAGATTTCAGCAGTGGATTGAAGACCTATTTTGCCCAAGCACAACCTACCCACTTTAAAAGGAAGACTTTTGGGGGTTGGGAAAGCGATGGAGAAATACACTGAAAAGTTGGGGGGCAGGTGACAAACGATTAAGCCCCACAAACACACACAATTGATCACCCGCCCTGGGTTCTGCCTGGATAGAAGCCCAAACGGACATCAAAAAGCCATACCACATACAGTGGTACCTCGGGTTAAGTACTTAATTCATTCCGGAGGTCCGTTCTTAACCTGAAACTGTTCTTAACCCGAAGCACCACTTTAGCTAATGGGGCCTCCTGCTGCTGCTGCGCTGCCGGAGCCCGATTTCTGTTCTCATCCTGAAGCAAAGTTCGTAACCCAAGGTAATATTTCTGGGTTAGCAGAGTCTGTAACCTGAAGCATATGTAACCTGAAGCGTATGTAACCCGAGGTACCACTGTATTGGTGAGTGGTTTTCTTTCAGGATGGAATGAGTAGGTGTGTCTTCAAGCTGTCAGATATAGCTTGCTCAGAGGCTCAGCGAGGGCAACAGGATGGGCAGAAGTGGGAACTGTTGCAGCTTCTCCCTTTCCCTGTGCTTGTAGCCTAACGCAGTAAAGCAGATTCAGTTGTTGAAAACTGCAGGCAGCTAGTTATAGCACGGCAAGCATGCCACAGCCCCACAGGAGATCTAGGACTTGGGTGGTCTTTTATCGTGCTAGTAGGTAAGCCTGGCACAATAAAACAGCCCAGAAGCAGGGTTAAATGCTATTCATGGCTCAAGGATTGTGCTGTTTCAATGAAAAGGCACATCTGGTGAGTTTCCTGCTTTTTGGAAGCATGGCCAATTTTTATATATATAACGATTTGTAAGATATTGGATCTATGGGATCTGCGAGGGAGTTGGCATTTGTTGCATTAACCTGAAAAATAGAAACAGCATGTTTGTTTTCACACACATGCGGTGCGGAAGGGCCTTGCCGCTTCCTGTATCTAAAAAGGCAGGCACCATGTCTATGACTTTGAAGGAGTGATGATGAGACTCAGTTCACATCCATACCATCCATTTGAAGTTGTCTTATACCCAGAGACGGCCCAGCCATTAGGCAGGGTGAGGTCACTGCCTCAGGCGGCAGAAACCCCCCAGGCGGCACCTCTGCATGTGCCCCGCCTCCTCCTCCAGTGGTAAAGCAGCAGCGCCATTGGCGCCAGTTGCAGCAGCAGCAGCAGTGGCAGGGCGTGCAGCAGTGGCAGGAGCAGGTGGGTGGTAGCGGCAGGGTGGCACTTCCTGTTTCATCTCAAGGCCATGCCGCCCCTGCTTATATCACAAGTGTGGGGAACCTTTGGCCCACCAGAGGTTGCTGAACTACAACTCCCATCATCCCTCTGGCCATCGGCCATGCTTGCTGAGGCTGATGGGAGTTGTAGTTCAGCAGCATCTGGCCGGCCAACAACTTCCCTGTTATACCACGTTAACAGTCGCTGCTTTCCCTTCCCCCAAAAGAATCCTGGAAACTATAGTTCGCAAAAGGTGATGACCACACAGAGCTACAGTTCGCAGCACATTCAATACCCCTTCCAGGAGTAGGACAAAGTGAAAAAGTACAGTGGTACCTCGGGTTACAGACGCTTCAGGTTACAGACGCTTCAAGTTACAGACTCCACTAACCCAGAAATAGTACCTCGGGTTAAGAACTTTGCTTCAGGATGAGAACAGAAACCATGCTCCCGCGGCGCAGCAGCAGCAGGAGGCCCCATTAGCTAAAGTGGTGCTTCAGGTTAAGAACAGTTTCAGGTTAAGAACGGACCTCCGGAAAGAATTAAGTATGTAAGCAGAGGTACCACTGTATGCTGAGATCTACAGATGAGGGGTGATGTACAAATTTATTTAATTAATTAATTAAAAATCAAAGAATGAAGAGGGGAGCAAGTTAGTTTCTCACACAAAAATGGGAAGAAAGTTACTTTCTCTCTTTTTAATGAAAGCTGGGAATCTGAGGATTATAGTTCCTCAGAGGGAAGGAAACAGCTGCCTCTCCCCATTGATGCTTGTGCTGTCTGCTCAGCTATCCACTCAACACCTGAAACAAGCAGCACATAAGAGTTTGCCTTTGCTTGTAAATCTGGCAATGCCGAACTACATAGTGCACACTGTATTAACATTAGCTTTTCGCGCAGGATAAAACGTACGGAAAAACTGACCTCTTCTTTCCAGGCGTTTGATGGACTAGAAGGATGTTTGTTGGTTATGATGATTTTGTTGCAGCTTAAGCTTCTTCGTGCTATAGATTTCTTTTTAAAAAAGAAAAAGAACGGTTGCATTTTTTTTTTTTATTATAACAGATTATTTTTATTTACGCTCTTAAAATGTTTTTATAAGTCCCTTGGAGACCTTTTGTGCGTGTGGCAAGTGACTAGTAAGTTCGGATAGTAAATAATACGACACTAGTGCCCATTCTGCAAGCAGTGTGAGCGACTGTGATTCAAGAAGATCCGTGCGTGCAAATTGGGAATGTGACAGGGATAAATCGTGTGTGCAAAAGGCATGAAATGAGGTGCAGATATGCAAGGTAACAAATTAGGCAATTCCAAAGTTGAGCTTGTGGAAGGGATGAGGCCAAAGAGGAAGGGATGAGGCCATCTTTCCCCCCACTAAAAGCTACCCCCTGGTACCCCCTCTGGCTGCTTTTACCCAGTGGTGGCTGGCACCCACTGGGAGTGGTGGGGCAGAATGTAGGGCACCACAATAGTTGGTAGAGCCAACTGCTACCAGCTATGCCCCTTCTTCCTCCCTGTTCAGTTCTGCAAGGGCAGCTAAGGAGAAGGAAGTTGACAGGCAGGGCCAACCGTTTATAAGAAAGAAAGCAGGAAGGTCAAAGCTGGTGGGGCACTGCCCCATCTGCCCAGATGGACCACTGCTTTTAGCCCCTCAGGAGTGGGGGGTGGGATATGGGTAACAACATCCCAGCATTTCCAGTGTGATGCCCATGGGCGACACGAAGCCCTCAAGACCCCCACATTGGCACCTTCGAACATCCCTTGATGCCCCCCATTATATAATTAAGAATTAGTTTGGGGGGCTCTTTTGCTGTGGGAGCGACTTGTCTGTTTCTTGGGGGAGAGCACTGCCTGCTTTTTTTGTCTTGTATTTTATTTGTCTCGCAGAGGGGTGTGTGTGCATGCGTTTGCTTGTGTTTTTTTGGGGGGTGGAGAGTAGGGAGGTCCGAGCATCGCCAGAAAAAATGTGTTGTAGCAAGTTCCTTAAGGAAGGAAGGCCTTGAAAACCCTCCATGTGTGATTATTCCCATCTGCATTCCATCCTCATTGCTTCTTGGCACCAGTTCCAGCAAAAACCAAGGCTGCAATCTGACCTCCTCCATGGAGCAGTAATTTGGGATGGGAACATATCTGCTGCCGGCACTGTTAAAAAAAACAACAACCAACCCCCAAAACGCCTGGACTTTCCAAGGGCAGAGAGGGGAGTAAGAGCTCTTTGCTTATACAGTTGGCTTTTCCTTTTCCAAAATGTCCGCTGTGGGAGGAGATTCACCCTTGAGGAAAACACTGGGAAACATGGAATGCCAGGCCTTAGAGCAACAATTCCCAAAGCAATGTGCAGCAAGAGGGAGCTGCTAATGTGCCACAAGAAAGAAATGAAATAGGAATGTAGAACTGTAGAAAGCTGCCTTATGCCGCGTCAGACCACTGGTCCATCTAGCTCAGTATTTTCTACACTGGCTGGCAGCTATTCTCCAGGGTTTCAGACAGACCTGCCTTGTGCCCTGGAAAGGAGTGTGACAAAGCTGCCTTATGCAGAGTCAGACCAATAGTCCACTTGGCTCAGTATTGTCTGCACTGACTGGCAGCAGCTTTCCAGGGTTCCAGGCAGGGAGCCTCTCCCAGCCCTACCTGGAGATGCCTGGGATTGAAACTGGGACCCTCTGCATGCAAAGCAGATGCTCTACCCCTGAGCTATGGGCCTACCTCTGATAATATTACTTGAACAGCAAATAGACCTGCAGAAAAACTTGCAGCGAGGTAGCAGCTAGTCTCTTTATTGATCATGGGTGCGGAACGTGTAGCCCTCCTGATGTCGTTGGACTCCCAACCCTCATCATCTGCAAATGGCATGGCCAATGCCCAAGGGTGATGGGAGCAATGTCTGGAAGAAGGCCACAGTTTCTACAACTTGCCTTTCCATGAAAAAAAAACATCCAAGGACTCTTAACATAATCCGTAATAACAGATAATGTCATTCGCAAGCAATGAATGGCAGTAAGTTAAAAACATGTTAGATACCAATTAGTACACAAAAGCCAGTGTGGTGTAGTGCTTAAGAGCAGTGGACTCGTAATCTGGTGAATCGGGTTCGCGTCTCCGCTCCTCCACATGCAGCTGCTGGGTGACCTTGGGCCAGTCACACTTCTCTGAAGTCTCTCAGCCTCACTCACCTCACAGAGTGTTTGTTGTGGGGGAGGAAGGGAAAGGAGAATGTTAGCCACTTTGAGACTCCTTAAAGGGAGTGAAAGGCGGGATATCAAATCCAAACTTTTCTTCTTCAAATCCAAAATGGCAGGGCGAAACAGAAACCAAGCTGGCTGGCTCTCTGGGGTTGGTGTCTTGACAGAAGGTTATCAGCAAGCAGGTTAGTGTTACAGGATTCCCATGTCCTGTTGGAGGCCTGGTAGTTTTGGGGATGACATGTCTGACGGCTACAGAGTTGGTGCATCCGCTTGGTGGGGATCTGTGTCCCTGAATCCTTTTGAGGCTGCATCCTGGCTTGCCAAGTCAAATCCCTGAGAGGAAACACAACTAATCAATGCAGATCCACCTATTGTGTCACTAATATTTTCTTTTTCTTTCTCCTTTCAGAGTCTGTTGTCCATCCCTATTCAGGTAAATACAGATATTTCATATGAACTTCAGCTGCTTTGTATGAATTATGTTAAAGGTGTAATAATGCATTTATGTTTTTAAACTTCTTGTAAGTCACTTGGCAACCTTTTGGTAACAAGCAACCAACAAACCTAAATAACAGTAATACTAATAATTACTGCAATCAAACCATGTTGAATGGCACAAAAACCTTATTAATTTGTGGGCCTGGTGGTTATGGGGTTGGCGTGGATTGGGGTGGGGGGGATCTGTCTCCTTGACCTTAAAAATCCTTATAAATTGTTATAGTGGTTATTTATTTTACATTTATAACCTGCATTTTCCTATAAGGAGCCAAAGGTGGCATCTCCCTCTTTCCCCATTTTAGCCTTCAGCAGCAACAACAACATCCTTGTGGGGGAAGTTAGGCTAAGAGAGTATGCCTAGTTCAAAAGCACTCAGTTAGCTTCATGTGCCAAGTGGGGATTTGTACCCTGGTCTCCCAGGTCCTGGGGACGTGGGTGGCTCTGTGGGTTAAACCACAGAGCCTAGGACTTGCTGATCAGAAGGTCGGTGGTTCGAATCCCTGCGATGGGGTGAGCTCCCGTTGCTCGGTCCCTGCTCCTGCCAACCTAGCAGTTCGAAAGCACGTCAAAGTGCAAGTAGATAAATAGGTACCGCTCTGACAGGAAGGTAAACGGCGTTTCCGTGCGCTGCTCTGGTTCGCCAGAAGCGGCTTAGTTATGCTGGCCACATGACCCGGAAGCTGTACGCTGGCTCCCTCGGCCTGTAAAGCGAGATGAGCGCCACAACCCCAGAGTCAGTCACAACTGGACCTAATGGTCAGGGGTCCCTTTACCTTTACCTCCCAGGTCCTGATCCAACAATTCTAACCACTACAGCACACTGGCTCTCAGAGCTGGACTGACACCCCATGTACACTTACCTGGGAGAAAGCCCCATTGAACCAAATGGGACTTCTCAGAAATAAGGCATGCTACAGTATGAGCTGCTACAGTATGAGAGTTGTATCAGCTGTAAAGAGATATGATCTGCACTAGGCTAGGGTTGCCAGTGGTTAGGCTGTTAGCCATCACAGCTATTGTTGTAGCTGCACTGTTGGAGGCAGTAAGCTTCTGTGTACAACCAATAGCCAGGAATCACATATGGGGAGAGCAGCTCCTGCTTTTGGGCTTCCTATCGGGGCATCTGATTGGCCACTGTGAGAACAGGATGCTGGACTAGATTGGCCTGATCCAGTGGGGCTCTTCTTAGGTTGGCCTCCTGGTGGGCAGAGAAAGACAGGCTTTCGATTGTGGGTGCATCTCCCCACATGGCTTCTTCTTCTTCCCCCCTCTCTCTCCCATATGACAGCCCCAGTGGATGCTTCCAATCTCGAGAGCGTAGTAGTGTCTGTGCAGAACATCACTGCCAAGGCGGGCACTCGAACGGTCCTCTCCTGCAAGAGCTACAGGATGGTGTGGACCCAGGACCGCCTGAACGACCGCCAGCGTGTGGTCCACTGGGATCTGTACAGGAACCAGTATGGAGACTACAACGCCGAGCGACTGTGCGACATGTATTCGGCTGGGGATCAGCGAGTCTACAGCGGCTACAACCAAGGGCGGATTTTCATGCCGGAAAATGCATTTGTGGATGGCAACTTCTCGCTGGTAGTCAAAGGTACCGGGACCCAAAATGGTCACACACACACACACACACACACACACACACACACACACACTTCGCCTGGGTGTGAAATGAGCAGACAGGAAGAGCCATAGCTCAGTAGCAGAGCATCTGCTTTGCATACAGAAGGTATCAGGTTCCATTCTTGGCATCTCTCAGTAGGGCTGCCAGCCAGTGCCTTCAATGCTGACCTAATTCAATGGACCCAGTGGTCTGACTCAATTATGAGGCAGCTTCCTATGTTCCAAATCAATCCTTCTTTTTCTTTTACAGCACTCCCCCCCCAAAAAAAACCCAGAAGTTAACAAAGAGAATAAATATTTTAAAAATAAACAAAAGCAGCATTTTTAAAAACCCAAGAGAAGTAAACACTGGATCAGTAGAAATCATAAAGCAGGACCTTTCGTGATTTCAAACGTATTAATTTTCTTTTTTGCCAGTTTGGGCCAAAGCAGGGGTGTAAATATAATGCATTAATGAGTAGCCCATCTTGTAAAGATCTGATTAGTTAGTACTGGCAACAGGGCCTAAAGCAGCCCAGTAGGAGCTGAGCATGCTCTGTGGCCACAGAATGCTGCAATTCTGTTCTGGGGGAGCGCATAGCTGTGTACATTGGAGACTGGTCCAGTCCCAGTCTACCCTGACAGCCCCACCTTCCTTCCTCACATCCCCTCAAGGGGTGGTTCTGCTTGTCATTGGCTCTAGCTCCACCTACTGTTGGTCTCCTTGTCTGCAGCTCCACCAGTCCCCATGAGCACCAGCCATGTGTGTCTTTTGTCTGAGTGTAAGGGGAAACCAGGGGGGAACAGAATGGAGTATCCCAGAACTGGGGTCTTGAGCGAGCTTGAAGTTTGGCTTGCTAAATACCAGCTCTCACCACACGAGGGCCCCTTCAATCGTATGATTCTACTCCAGGTGCAGTGGAAATGATCACCTTGTGGTGAATTTTCCCTGTTAGAAAGTGACATGATGAAGCTCAGGGAAATAGCTCCTTCCCCTGCCCTTCATCATCTACCACTGATCCTTAAACAGGAGATACTGATTGTTGGTTTATTTCATTAGGCTGTAGAGAACTGTAGCGCAGTGCCCGAGGGGTAAGCTACAGTTCTCGGGATGCTTTGGGGGAAGGGATGTGACCAACTTTGGGAGGTGGTGGATATATTTTACTAGAGGTTGGGCAGGTATGTGTCAAGATTGCTGCAGCTGCAATACTTCTGCACCGAGCAGAGGGTTGATCTAGATGACCATCAGGGTCCCTTCCAACTAAGTTTGGCTTATAGTGGACCTGTGCAAATTAAGGAACTGAAGTTAGTCTTGCCCATTAACTTGGATGGGTCAACTCTGAGCAAGACTAGCATTGGCTGCAACCCCATGGTTTTGTTACCTGGATGCCAAAGTTCTCTCCATAGCTGTCAACTTCCAGATTTGAAAATAAGGGATCAGCAGCCTCGAAAATAAGGGATCAGCAGCCTCACCTGTCCCGGGGACAGTCTACGGGATATCTAACAATCCGGGATAGCAGCGGGAAGCAGCGGGAAACCGCGCTGGAATAAGGGAATTTCCCCCCAAAAAAGGGAAGGTTGACACCTATGGTTCTCTCTCTCCCTCTCTCCTTACTGCATTTCAATCAAGACATCTCCAGGAGTGACCAAGGCATCTACTCTTGTAACCTCCACCACCATTACTGTCACCTGTACGAAATTGTGAAGATACAACTGGATGTAACCGAAGAAGGTAAATGTTGTTGTTGTAAAAGATGTGCAGCAAGATGAAAGCGGGAGGATGTGTGTGTGTGTGTGTTTGTGCCTAGTGTTTTTGCTCCCCATCATGTTCCTCTTTTGTAAACTCGCACAAGTCTTGTTTGAGGCAGCCACATGTACAGAGCAAATGGATGGCCAGGGAGTTGTAATTAAGATGTTTGTGGTCATCGGAGCATTTCCTGTCACAAGGCTGCATCAAAAGGCTTAGAGGAGCATCAGCTGTACTGTGCCGAAAATGAGGCCTAGGATAATTCCAGGCTTCTCCCTCTCTGTGCGGACTAGCAAGCCCTTTGAAACCAGGAGGATCGCTTTTCCCTATCTGGCGTCTTCCAATTTGTGTCAGACTACGACTCCCAGCAGCTGCAGCCAGAAAGTTCACCAAGGATGATGGAGTCCAAAACATTTGGAGTCGGGTGGTAGCATCAGGTTCGGGAAGGCTGATTTAGGGGTAGGGAGATTTGGGACTTTTCAAAAAGACTGTATGGGCTTGTGCCCAGTATAGTTCTTAGTAAGCCTCACCTCAGAAAGCACATGTTAGTGTTAGAAAAGGTTCAGAAAAAGGGCACTCAGAATGAGGCTAGGCTGACAGATGGCTCAGATGGGTGGGAGATTTGAACTCTGCTCTTCCCGGTCCAAGTTTGACACCTTC
Organism: Podarcis vaucheri; assembly: GCF_965113315.1. Taxonomy (NCBI): domain Eukaryota; kingdom Metazoa; phylum Chordata; class Lepidosauria; order Squamata; family Lacertidae; genus Podarcis; species Podarcis vaucheri. Next base: position 75,369,806 of record NC_138765.1, read on the forward strand.
TCCTCACTACACGCTGCAACTTGGTCATGATTTTCTTGTGATTCACTATGCTGGGAAAAGCTTGATTCAGTTTGTACCGTCATGCCATTCATCTGTGCAATAGCTCAGAATATGGCTCCTCTCCTGGTTTTGTGGAGGAGAAGATAAGGAGCAACAGATGTGTTCTTAATTGGCAATATGGCTTTTCTCGCTCACATCTAAAGCTGCTTTGGAAAGTACCTTGAGTCATACATAGCATCTTGCACCAGCCAGTTTAAGTCTTGCTTTCTGAGCATCTTTGGAGGCAATTCCACACAGCAAAGTCAACCACAGGCTGGAACCTTGGCCAGGGATGTAGAACAGGAGACCCCAAGTGCTGTTGGACTCTAGCTGCCATCAGCTCCAACCAGCATGGGCAATGGTCAGGGATGATGGGAGTTGTAGGCTAGCATCATCTGGAGGATCACAAATTCCCCATCCTTGGGTGGAAGGTTCTTGGGAGCTGGGATCACTCTCCAGAAAGAAGACTCCCTCCTATGTCTTGGTATGAGTGGTTGCTCTGGCTTTTATTAAGATGGATTAAAACAGAGATGGGGAACCTGTAGCCATCCAGATATGGTTAAGCTCCCAACTCCCATCTCTCCCAGCCAGCATGGTTAATTTGTCAGGGATGATGAAAGGCCAGCATCATCTAGAGCAGCAGTTCTCAACCTGTGCACCCCCAGATGTTGTTGGACTACAACTCCCATCATCCCTGACCACTGGTCATGCTGGCTAGGAATGATGGGAGTTGTAGTCCAACAACATCTGGGGACCCAAAGGTTGAGAAACACTGATCTAGAGCAAGGTTTCTCAAACTTGAGTCTCCAGCTGTTTTTGAACTACAACTCCCATCATCCCTAGCTAGCAGGACAAGTGGTCAGGGATGATGGGAACCATAGTCCAAAAAAGATAGCTGGAAACCCAAGTTTGGGAAACCCTGATCTAGAGGGTCAGCGGTTCCTCATGCCTGGTCTAGGCAACACAAAGTCAAGTCAAAATAGAATAAAGCACTCCAGAACCAAGCATCGAAGACCAAAAGCTAAAGTCACTGAGTAGAGGTCAGGGAAGGTTCTCCATGGCCTCATAGTTCTAGGAGATATGGGTCTTTGTTGGAAGACACACCTATTTCCATGCCTGTCTTTTTTCATAGCATGTTGGTGAGGAGAGTTGGCACTTATAGGCTTGTCACAGCAAAGGTTGCTTTGAACTTCCCAGTGCTTGGCAAACAGCACATGTAAAATGGTATCTCCTTAATTGTAGTTGTTATTCTGTCTGTCACAGCTACAATAAATCTACCATTAAAATTACGGACAGGTCATTTCTTCATCAGAGGGCAAACGGGCAAATTTAGCAGGGGATCAAATGCTTTCCCCCCTCACTGTATCTTTTGCACGGTTCTTTCAACAGTCGAAGAAGTGCAGAAGTTTTGGGATGGGGAGAAAGTTGTGATCGTGGCCCTGAAGGGAAGCGCCGTCTTACTCCCCTGTATTAACCGGAACCAAATCTGGACCGAGCGGCATGACGAAGAGGACCAGCAGGTGGTCCACTGGGACTGGCAGCCACCAGGGGTGCCTCATGACAAGGCCGATCGGCTCATTGACCTGTACGCCTCTGGAGAGGGCCGCTCTTATGGCCCCTTGTTTATCCGGCAAAAGATGAATATCACTGACAAGGCTTTCGCCCAGGGAGACTTCTCCTTGAGGATATCCGGTTTGGAAGTGGCTGATGAAGGCACCTATTCCTGCCACCTCCACCATCATTACTGTGGCCTTCATGAGCGCAGGATCTTCCAGGTCTCTGTTGTGGAGCCGGAACCGGAAAAGAAAGTGGTGGTGGTGAACTTCACTCGTCACAATGCGCCGGCTGCAGGTAGGTAGTTTCAACACGCACAGAGTCAAAATTGGTCTTCCATCAAAGGAGGCACTTTTTGCTGCATCAAAGGAGGCAGTTTTGCTGCAGGAAAACATTTGCCCCCTTGTGAAAGATAAGGAACTTTGTTGTGAGAAGAAAATGGCTGCTTCTTTATCTTATCTATAGAAGAGGTTGATGCCAACTATGTATTACTCATAGAAGACCCATTGGAATGAATGGACTGAAGTTGGTTATGTGTATTAATTTCAGTGGGTCTACTCTAAGTATGATTAGCACTGGATACAACCCAAGGAACTCGGTTGAGAGAAATTGGCTGCCCCTTGAACAAATTATTGTCTCCTTGTGAAAGATAAGGGTCTTTGCTCTGAAGAAAATGGCTGCTTCTTCAGCAATAACAACAACAACAACAAATAAGCCCCCTTAAGAAAGGCAAGGATCTTTCTTGCGAGAAAATGGATGTTACCCTCACAATGATTTCTCCACCACATGAATGTAAGATACTTATTTTCGGGGGTGGTGGGGGGGAGAGAAATGACCACCTCATCATAACAGTTTGCCCACTCATAAGAACAAGGTATCTGAGGTGACACCTCCTCATGTAGGCCTCAGTTCGGAAGGGAGGTGGTTCAAGCTCACCTTCCTACCCCCTCCGTCCCAATAAGGATAGGGATTCCTTCTCAGATGGCTTTCCCCCCTCCACCTGTGTTGGTTCCTGCTCTGGTTTTAGGAGTCCTGGTGCGGTGGGGTGTCTCAGGTTCAGTGAGCTCTTGTTCACCACCATCAAGCTCAGAGCCAGGAACATGGTCCAGCTCCTCAGCCCACGGTGACCCTGTGGACTTCAGGGTCATGACACCATCGTGGAACTCCTGTTGTGGAGGATTCAAGGGTGAATCAGGTGTGCAACGTCACTTACGTACCAGAATCCTTTGCAACAGGGGTTCCATGACAAACAGGTCAATGTGGAAAATGCTTGCCCAAAGCTCAAAGGAGCCACATCCTTCTCAGTTTCACTCCATTCCATGTTTTCCATCTCCAGAATAAGTAGGTACCTTTCAATCTTGTTCTCTTTTTAAAGCTATCCCAATCAAAACAGTGAGAAATATATGTGGAGTTTTGAAATCATTTTTTAAAGAAAACCTGCAGGGTACAGCTCAATGCTTATTAACATTTTAAAATATTTATCATGCCTTTAATATTTATTGGCTGTTTAATATTGAAGCTGAAGATGGCATGATAATTTTTTAATGGGCTGGGTGATGGTAGTTTATGGAGCACCGCAGTGTGTTGGGTTCACGAGTGGTGGAATGGGGGGGGGGGAAATCAGATGCCATATGGCAGCAGCTGGCCTTATGGGAATAAGTCAGAAGGCACAATTCAAATTTGCACATGCAAAGTTGAAAAACAAACAAACCAATCATAGAGAAACTGAAGGAGAAGAAACCGTTCCCATCCATCCCCCAAACAACGAGTGGAATTTATTTCGATTACAACCATAAAATAGTCCCAAATCCTGAGGGAAATATATCTCTAAGCAGTGCATAACAAAAACGGGGGGTTGGGGGTTGGGGGGAGATGTTTCCTTCCCCCCTTCCACAGCTCAAACTCCTGGGTGGAGTTTTTCCTTCTTTTCTTTTTCTGAACAGGGAGAACTTGCTGAACCAATGGGAACAGTATTTATTTTCCTTCTGTCTTTTCGCTTCGGAAAGGCAGCTGGAAGTTCTCACCGGCTTGTAAAGATTACAAGAAGAGCTCTGCTGGATCAGACCTTTGCACTCAGCTCTCCTCACCCACCCACCCAAACATCCCACTAATCCTAGCAATAAACAGTTAGGAATAATGCCCATCCTCCCATTACATCCAGTCTCAGCATCCTCTTCTGATAATGGTCAACCGGATGCCCCTGGAAAGCCAACAAGCAGGACCTGAGGCTAAGAGAACTCTCCCCTTTTGTGATTCCTGCCAACTAGAACCTAGAGGTTTACTGCCTCCGACAGTAAGGGAAAGTACATAATAATAATAATAATAATAATAATAATAATAATAATAATAATAATAATAATGGCTTCTAGCCATGGGTAGCCTTCTCCTCCATGAGTTTGTCTGATCCCCTTTATAAGGCACTACCTTTCGCGGGATCAAATTTTGGTGGTTTAACTATTGCGTTGTGTGAAGAAGTACAGTCATACATCATGTTACGTTTGCTTCATGATACGTTTTTTCAGGTTGCGTCAGTGGCGTAGCGTGGGGGGTGCAGGGGGGGCCGGCCGCACCGGGCGCAACATCTGCGGGTTAGGGGGCGCAAATCCACGGGTTAGGGGGCGCAAATTACTTGCCTTGCCCCGGGTGCTGACAACCCACGCTACGCCACTGGGTTGCGTCCCGCGGCAACCCGGAAGTACCAGAAAGGGTTACTTCTGGGTTTTGCTGCTTGTGCATGCACACAAGCACGAAATCGCACCACACACCTGCGCAGATACGGCACTTCAGGTTGCGGGCTTTTCATGTTGCGAACGGCCTCCAGAACGGATCCCGTTCTCAACCAGAGGTAAAGGTAAAGAGACCCCTGACCATTAGGTCTAGTCGTGGCTGACTCTGGGGTTGCGGCGCTCATCTCGCTTTATTGACCGAGGGAGCCGGCGTACAGCTTCCAGGTCACATGGCCAGCATGACTAAGCCGCTTCTGGCGAACCAGAGCAGTGCACGGAAACACCCTTTACCTTCCTGCTGGAGCGGTACCTATTTATCTACTTGAACTTTGACGTACTTTCAAACTGCTAGGTTGGCAGGAGCAAGGAGCGAACAACAGGAGCTCACCCCGTCGTAGGGGTTCGAACTGCTGACCTTCTGATCAGCAAGCCCTAGGCTCAGTGGTTTAACCCACAGCACCACCCACTGTACTAAAAAAAAACAACAGAGAAGGCTGCTAGCTTCGATGGCTATCCTCAGCAGGCAAGCTTCTGCTGGAAACCACAGGAGGGGAGAGTGCTCTGGTGTTCAAGGACCTGCTTGCTGGTTTCCCACAGGTGGCCAGTGTGAGAGAAGGATGCTGGACTGGATGGGCCATTGGCCTGATCCACCAGGTCCTTCTTATGTTCTTACTTTCTTCTGTCTGTCGTGAATCTTCCCTCTTCACTGCATGTTCGGTTTCCCCCAATACTGGGGGAAAGAGGCAGCGGTGGAGGAAGCCGCTCGGGAACCTGGGGTGGCGTGGCCAGGGGCAGGACAAGCCGCCCATAAGGGCGAGGCACACTGCGGGGCCTCTGGAGTCTGCCAGCCTCCTGCCATTTGGGCAGCGCGGAGCCTGCCGCGCCCAAGCCACCGTGTCTCTCCCAGGAGAGATGCGTGGCTCAGGTGCGCTGCAGGCCCTGTGGTGAGTGCCACCTGGGATTTTGTCACCCCCCTCAGTGGTGACACCCGGGACTGTCTGCACCCCCGCCCCCCTTCCTCTGCCCCTAAAAAGCAGCGCAGTGGGAAGTAGATTTGTGTTTACTCAGCAGCGAGAGTTGCTGCAACCGCCTCTTGAACCCCCGCTGTGTGACCGTGTAAACTCCTACAGGGACAGAGCCTTAAAACACATATGCGCACGTAAGGAAAGATAAAGAAAAATCATAGCCACGAAGCATTTCCTTGGATCCTCTTAATCCTGGGCGCAGCTCCAAATCTGGAACAGTTCTCTAGACAGGAAATGTTATTCTGCTTACAATATCAACATGGCATAGTTCTATTTTGGCTGATCCTCACCGTCAAATCTGAAGTTAACTCTATGGCTTTCAGTGGAAGGTGCTTCTCCTCCCCCCCCCCAGCATTTTTCTTTTTAAAACCGCAACAGCAATAAGCCATCTGTTCCCTGTTTTTATGGATTGCTCATATTTTGTGAAAAGGGAAGGTTATCGTGGCGTTATCATCATCAATTAGAACATCTTCAACATATGTTGCAGTGTCTTTACTGGGCTTGAAGGCTGCCTTGTAGCTTAAGTTTTAGTGGGAAAGGAGTTGAAATTTTGCCTAATTTTGAGTTAGCCCTGCTTGATCAGATCAAACGCCTGTCTAGAGGAGGAGGCTTGCCATGGCTACTTGCCACAATGGCTCTGTAAATTGTATATAAATGTAGTAGTAATAATAATAATAATAATAATAATAATAATAATAATAATAATAATAATAAATAAATAAATGCTTCAGCTGTCAGAGGCAGTATGCCTCTGAATACCAGTTGCTGGGAATCACAATCAGGAAAAGTGCAGGCTTTCCATAGACATCTGGTTGGCCACTGTGAAAATTGCCTGCATTTTTACTCATAACCAGTCCAGGTTGCAGCACTCCCCCTTAGTCTCAGATGGGGACAAAATGCAAATGAGTCGGCTATGTCCCCACCTACTGTCGGTTTCCTTGCCTTCTGCCTAGAGAAGAAGATGGAGAATTCCGTCAGAAACAGAAATGCGAGGGTTAATTGCCACAATCGGCAGGTTTGCCCCAAGGTCAGGAATGGAAATCACGCAAGCAAAAACGAGCTGTGTTTGCTATCACTGTTTTCTTCTTCGTATATGTAACATAAACCGTTTTGTCACTTTCTGTGTTTCCCTCCCATTGAAGTTAATTAAGTATTTAATTTAATGGGGTTGTAGCCAATGCTAGTCCTACTCCTAGTAGAGCCATTGAAATCAATGGGCATATCTGACTTTCGTTAATTTCAGTGGGCCTGCTCCCAGTAAAAATTCGTTGGATGCAACCCAGTACTTACTGCATTAGTTCCGGCCATAGTGGATAGCCAAATGAGCAACATAGGTTTTAGTGGAACCAGAACTGAAGCAGAAAGGAGGAAAGGCATGGCAGGGCAGAAATCTCAGCCTCCTTGCATGTCTACAACCACTCCATCAGTCCCAATGGGCACTAGCCACCACTGATAGGGACTGCGGTTCAGACTTGTGTTGGGTGTGGGCAGTGAGACATTCCACAAAGCAAAAGGAGCTCCTGCCCTAACCTCCTGCCCCTCAAGGTAAATTAAACAAAACAAACCCAGACTGCCGCTATCAGCCGCTCATCTGGATTTGTCTAACCCCTTTGAATGGCTCCAAATCTCTCTTTTAAACATGATCTGCCTGGTTAATCTGTCCAGAGAGATACATTCCGCACTGGCGACTTTCTCTAAAGTTTCCCTTCTCCAGCTCAACATACGCCCTGCAGAGGAATGGATTTCTGGCTTACTCCCTGCATTGCTGTTCTTTTTTCAGTGTGCGCACGCATGTGTGGTTTTATTTTGTTTTATCTAAACTCGCTCTCTTGGCCTGCCTCAACATTCCTTCCCCCCGGTAAGGTTTAAAGCACATAAGGTTCCTCTGAACGATCTGTTGATTGAGCATCCGTTCTGATTTGCCTGCAGGAAGCTTACACAGAAGTTAGATAGGCTGTGCCTGGTTTTTCTTTAGGATTCATTCTGAATTGTTGGTGGATCGGTTATACAGCAATGAGCACTCATCCCGATTTGCTTGCGGGTTGTTGGTTGCAGAATTAGAATTGCAGAATCATAAGAGCTGGAAGGGACCCTGTGGACCATCTAGTCCAACCCCCTGCAAGCAGCTGTCCCATACAGGGATCGAACCTGCAACCTTGGCGTTATCAGCACCACACTCTAACCAACTGAGCTATCCATTTTACCCATATGGAAATGTGCAGAACTGGAGTTAAAATTTGGGAATATGAGAAACTAGTTAAAAAACCCCAACAGCAAGTGATTTGATAAACTTCTGGCTCAAACAGTTGTTGCTGATTAGAGCAGGGGTCAGCAAACGTTTTCAGCAGGGGGCTGGTCCACTGTCCCTCAGACCTTGTGGGGGGCCGGACTATATGGGGGGGAGAGAATGAACAAATTCCTATGCCCCACAAATAACCCAGAGATGCATTTTAAATAAAAGGACACATTCTACTCTTGTAAAAACATGATGATTCCCGGTCTGTCCGGGGGCCGGATTTAGAAGGCGATTGGGGTGGATCTGGCCCCTGGGCCTTAGTGTGCCTACCCATGGATTAGAGTAACCTAGATGGACAAATGGCGTAACTTGGTATGATGTGTGCTATGTTATTTTGTTCCATAGATGTTAGTGGTGGCAGCCATTAAGAGTTGAGCCTACAGTCTAATGGAAAACATTTATTTTCTCCCTCCCTTTCTTCTGTGAGGCTCATTGATTGAAGCTGATTTTTCAGAAGAGTTGAGACAGGCAAAGGGATATACTTCTCAGTGATAGGGCCCGTGATTAATATATGGAATCTACTGCCGCAAGAGGATTAGACAAAGGGATGGAGGAGGACCAGTCTATCAATGGCTATTGGCCATGATAGCTAAGTGGCGTCTCCATTTAGCAGTATATCCCTGAATGTGCAGCCCAGGAAAGGGCTGTAGCTCAAGCCTGTAGAGCACTTGCCTTGCATGCAGAAGGACCCAGGTTCAATCTCCAGGTAAGGTGCTGAAATATTCCTGAAACCCTGGGATACTGCTGCATGTCAGTGTAGACAGCATTAAGCTTCTTTCTTTCTCCAAACCTTTATTAGGCATTGCAGATATAGACCATCTTAAAACATCCATATACAATTTTCACAAACGATATGCAAAGAAGCAGCCATATCGGATATATAGAAACAGAAATTTTAATTGGAGTGTCTTCCTGCTAAACTGTGCCATTCATCACTCTAAGAGATACTATTGACAGAAGTTCAGCCACCCTTGCAGTTACCTACGGGTTAATATCAGACAGCTAGAATCTGATACTTTAATTGTGCCATGACAGCACTAAGCTAGATGGACCAGTGATCAGACTTGGGATAAGACAGCATCCTATGATCATGTGCTGAAGGTCAACCATTGGAATGGTCTGTTGCCAACATGCCCTGCCTATGCGCTTCCCAGAGGCTGAGGCTATGACTTCCTACATGCAAAGCATGTACTCTATACCATTGAGTCTGGCTTGTTTTTTTGAGCTGTTACCTAGTTTGTTAGTTTCTTCCCCTTTGCAAGAAGAACCACTGACCCACCCCTTCTTCTCGGTTTCCCTCTCTGCCACCCAGATCCGAACGCCGGCCGTGGCCACAACGTGATCAATGTCATCATTCCTGAGAGCCGTGCTCATTTCTTCCACCAGTTAGGGTACATCCTGGCAACGCTGCTGCTCTTTATTCTGCTCCTGATCCTTGTGGTACTCGTCACACGCAAGCGCCGGAGAAGAGGTGAGTTTCTGGGCATCTGAAGCCCTCCTGATGTCCTATTTATTTTGTGCTCATTGTGATTTTGTGCTCCTGATTGTGTTGGGGGCAGTTATATGCAATCCCACTTTCAATACTGTTTCAGGGGTATCTGCACTCTCCCAGGGTTCAGTTTCTTTGGAATGAAGGTCACAGGAGACTGGAGTATCTTTATGGTTTTATTTACACATATATTCAATCTGAGCCTAGGATAGAGAGGCTCACAACATTAACACACCCATAGATCTTTCTTCCTCATTAGATTCCCAGGACGATCCCCAAGCCACAGATTTGAGTTTAGCCCAGAGTGAGACAAGCCTCTGTCTCTCTAGCTTCCTGCATCAGCTGAAGTCACACAAGCACAGCTCCGCTTGGCCTTCTGCTCTCCATCCTAGGAAGGTTCACCCATTTGTGGGTTTTGAGCTGAGGTTTGAAGGAGTTCTGAGTAGAGGAGTGCATTTATTTTGTAATGAATGAAATCCATTCCTCGCATCCATTATAGCACAGATTGCAAGAGGTATGAACGAGGTTTCCCAAAAGAAAGTACCCTGTCTGATTCAGGCACGTATGCACACCCCATAGTATCTTGTCAGTTCAGAATGGATGGCTGCTAAAGTGAGAACTGGTTCGATCAACAAGCATCATGAAAATGAGATGTGAATTAGCTTGTGACTGCTTATTCATGCCTGCAAAAAATGGTTCCCTGATGTCAAAGCCCTTGAGTGACTTTTCTTTCTCTTTTCTAGGTTTTGAGTGCAACGTGAGAAAATTTGATGAGTGAGTAGAAACTGGTTTCTTGCACCAAAGGGACTTGTTGTCCATCAATAAGTAGAACATTGAAATTACGGATGCATGAGGATTTCATTTGTTAAAAAAATCCAGTATGAACTGTTCTGATATGCCGTTCCTGGACTAATGTCTCACTTGGGTTGCAGTTAACCACCAGATGTTGCACTTCTCCAATTTACCATCTAAATAGCATCTATTTGTTTACTTATGGGGATCAGGCAAACATCCTGACAAAGTGTTGCATTTTAAAGCAGCCTCAGTTTATATTAGCTAGTGGCCATCAATGTTCATTTAAGCAAACATTTTCTTCTAGCCTCTGTGCTCATTGAAATAACACCCTGAGTGATTAAAAGTTCAAAAGTGTCAAGCAGAGTCCATTGCCATCCGTTGCACAGATGTGATGATGTATAATCTAGTGCTAGAAATGCAAAATCAGAACCCTCCTCTTTTGCTTTGCCAGGAAAGAAGTGAATCTCAGCGAGTTCCCAGTCCACACACCAGATGTATCCAACTACAAAAGTGAAGATATTAAGTTGGGTAAGTGTTGGAGGTTGTTTTGGAGTGGTAAGCAAGCCCTTTAAACATTCTAGAGCTGAACTCTGAAAACTAGTACAGTGGTACCTTGGGTTACATACGCTTCAGGTTACATACACTTCAGGTTACAGACTCCGCTAGCCCAGAAGTAGTACCTCAGGTTAAGAACTTTGCTTCAGGATGAGAACAGAAATTGTGCTCCGGCGGTGCGGCAGCAGCGGGAGGCCCCATTAGCTAAAGTAGTGCTTCAGGTTAAGAACAGTTTCAGGTTAAGAACGGACCTCCAGAACAAATTAAGTTCTTAACCCGAGGTACCACTGTATTGCTTTGGAGCCAGCATGCTTGAACAATGGGGAGAAGAGGCAACATAGCTTAAACTGGTGTTTAATTAGCTGTTGCATTGCACAAAGTTTCTTAAAAAAAAATACAGAAAGAACATTACAGTGGTACCTTGGTTCTCAAACGGCTTGGTTCCTGAGCAAGTTGGCTCCTGAACACCGCAAACCCGGAAGTAACCCAGTTTGCAAATGTTTTTCGGAAGCCAAACATCCAACCTGGCTTCCGCTTGAGTGCAGGAAGCTCCTGCAGCCAATCAGAAGCCATGCATTGGTTTTCGAACAGTTTCGGGAGTTGAATGGATTAAGTTAGAGAACCAAGGTACCACTGTAAAACAAATTATGCAAATTATGAAGCTGGGTTAACAATACCCAGCCATGACTTCTCTTATTCATTATTTGTTTATTTTAAAAATGTATGTCCTGCTTTTCACCATGCACTGTAGGTCTCAAAGTGGTTAACAGCAATAAAAAAATAAACATACAAAATTTAAAACATAAACCTCAGAATTTTAAAGAAAGAACATTCATGATGCAAAGTCCTCCTGAAGTAAAAAGGTTTTAACTGGACGTGTGAAACTCAGCAAAGATTCTGGCTGACTTCTGGTGGGAGGGAGTGCCACGCAGCCCACTGCACTCAAAGCACACAGAGTTGTGCTTCTGGTTCATGAGGAAGCACCAGTAGTTCTCCCCCTGGATGATCTGCTTGTGACATACAGGGGAAGATGAGCCTAAGGTACTCAGGACTTTATACACCAGTACCAGAATCTTAAACCTGTACTAGCAGCAGATGGGAAGCCTCTGCAGGTCTTTCAAGACGGGTGACATGTGTTAGCAATAGACTGTTCTTGTCACAAGTCTCTGTGTTGCAAAGATGTGTAATTTCTTCATTAACCAATCTTTTTTCGAATTGATGTAATATACATGAGAATGAAAAATACTCTGGAACAGTGCTCATACGATTATTCCATATCTTTCTACTCATGAGTGTTTGTTGAACTAATTGGCTGATGAAGAACTGAACGAAACAGTAGTTGCTATCCAGAAACACTGTTCAGCAGAGTTCAGAGCTGGACATCAGAATTGGACAATAGCCGATTATACAAAGTTTACAAGCTTGATGTGACTTATTCAAGGACTTTCAGAGACTTCGGTTTCATAATTTTGATGTTTTGCATTATTCCATAAAGTTTTCTATACCGTAATTGTTTCTGGCCATCATGTTGCTTTCGATATTGCATGTCACAAGTCAAGCTGCAGCGTTCTGCACTAGCTAAAGCTTCCAGACTAGCCCCAAGGACCAGCCCCACATATATTATGTTTCTTTCTTTGAAAAGTTGACAAATGGTCTGACCTCTTTAAAAAAGGTAAAGGTAAAGGACCCCTGACAGTTAAGTCCAGTCGCAGACAACTCTGGGGTTGTGGCACTCATCTTGCTTTACAGGCCAAGGGAGCCGGCGTTTGTCCGCAGACAGTTTTTCTGGGTCATGTGGCCAGCATGACTAAGCCGCTTCTGGTACAAATAAACACCGAAACCAGAGCACCGCACAGAAACGTTATTTGCCTTCCCGCCAGAGCGGTACCTATTTATCTCCTTGCACTTTTTGGCGTGCTTTCAAACTGCTAGGTTGGCAGGAGCTGAGACTGAGCAACGGGAGCTCACTCTGTTGCGGGGATTCGAACTGCCGACCTTCTGATCAGCAAGCCCAGGAAGCTCCGTGGTTTAGACCACAGCACCACCCGCGTCTTTAGCCCCCCCCCCCAATAACCAATCTGCACACTGTCTTTGGAACTTTGATGGGTGTTCTGGGGTTTCACCTCCACCAGCTTCTGTTCAGTGCTGCTCATTGAACTGAGATATTTTCCTGCTACAGATTACAAGAACAATATCCTGAAGGAGAAGGCGGAACATAACAGGGTCCTCCCACCTAAGAACATTGACTTAGATAAAGGTAAGAGAAGGAGGTGAAGTTGGGGCAATTTGTGTTTCCCTTGCCAAAGTTCCCCAGTGCATGATGGGAGAGGGTGTGTCACCCTCTGGTGTTAGCAAAGCCAGCCACAGATGGAGAAAAGGAGTTTCCATAGCTTTAACCCTCTCATCAAGCCCACCACAGCTTGCTTACAAGGGGGTTATTATGAGCTCTGTGATTGATTTTTGGTTGCTGGTGATGAGTCACTGTTTCCCTTTGAGAGAAATGCCGGCATGCTGGCTTCTGATGTGCTAGCAGAATCTTCTTGACACTTTCTTCCACATTTGAGAATTCTCCCTGCCGTTTACCGTGCACTCACTGGGTTTTTCCATCCGCATTCACACGACATTGTCCAAAATCCATGTGCATCTGCCTTTTGCTATAAACTGCTACTTTTTAATGCACTGTTTCTCAAGCCAGCTGGCACTCTCGTCTCACTGTGGAATGGTGAGATAAATAGAGCCGTTGAAACAATTGCTCCTGAGTGTCCTTATGGTTGCAGTGAGGCAAGCAGGTTGCCTTGGCATTCCAGTGACCTGCATGCTATGAAACAGGAGGGTCGGTGGCTAGACTGCAGGTGGTGTAAGTCGCGATCTGAACCTGGGTGAGGCTGCGCAATCGTGCCTACCGCATGGTGGTAGCGGCATTGAAGAAAGCTTACTCCTCTGCTACCATTGCGTCTGCAAGTAGCCCTCTGGCAGAGTTTTTCTGGGTGGTGAATGGGCTTTTTCTGGCCAAGAGAGCGTTGCTCTGACATCCTCAGAGGCCTGCAGAAAAACATTGCAAGGAACTTTAGGGATCAAATCACTCAGATTTGGTTAGAGTTGGATGCCACAGTTAGAGCATAGTCTGCTCCATCTATACTGGGTCAGTTTAGTTTCTTGTAGCCTGAGGATGCAGACAAATTACTTGGAGAAATATGGCCAACCACCTGCCTCCTTGACCCGTAGTCATGTTGGCTGCGTAGAACTAGCCATAGCGAGTGTCAGGAGTAAGCAGTACTCCATCAACATGCCATGCCATTTCTAGGCTAACCAAATGCTTTTTAACTACCGTGGTTGCTTCAATTTGGTTTTGGAATCATTCTGCTTGCTTTTCTATCGAGAGTGATTTATTGCATGCTTTAGTTATCTCCCGCTTGGACTACTGCAATGCGCTCTATGTTGGGCTACCTTTGAAGGTGACCCCGAAACTGCAATTAATCCAGAATGCGGCAGCTGGACTGGTGACTGGGAGTGGCCGCCAGGACCATATAAAACTGGTCCTGAGAGATCTGCATTGGCTCCCAGTACATTTCCGAGCACAATTTAAAGTGTTGGTGCTGAACTTTAAAGCCCTAAATGGCCTCGGTCCTGTATACCTGAAGGAGCGTCTCCACCCCCATTGTTCAGCCCAGACACTGAGATCCAGTGCTGAGGGCCTTCTGGCGGTTTCCTCCCTGCAAGAAGTGAGGTTACAGGGAACCAGGCAGAGGGCCTTCTTGGTAGTGGCGCCCACCCTGTGGAACGCCCTCCCATCAATTTCAAGAAATAAGCAACTATCCTGCTTTTAAGACATCTGGAGGCAGCCCTGTTTAGGGAAGTTTTTAATATTTAATGCTGAATTGTTTTTAATACTCAATTGGGAGCTGCCCAGAGTGGCTGGGGAAACTCAGCCAGATGGGCGGGGTATAAATAAATTGTTGTTGTTGTTGTTGTTGTTGTTGTTGTTACTAATTATTATTCACTCAAACGTAATATTTGTTATTTCTCTTTTTAAATTATTGGAAGCTCTATGGTCCTTTTGATGCTATTTTTTTCGGGAGGGGGCATATGTTCAAATTTGGATACATGCAACTGTGGCTCAGTGGAATCCTGGCATGAAATCCCCCTGATCCTCCATCTCCTCTTTTTGATTTCAGAATTCAGGAAAGAATACTGTAAATGAAAACAAGAATGCAAAGCTGCTGGCTGGACCAGAAGCACCAATCGGAATTGAAATGTAACAAGAGAAGCATCGTTTTTCCTTATTGCAACATCCTTCTAGTTACCAAAGAGCTCTCTGTAGACTTCCTTCCTGTCTTGGTGGTAGCAAACACATAGATGATAACTTACAGCGCCATTCTATACGTGTCGACTTGGAAGCAAATCCTATCGGATTGTATTCAGTGTTAGTCATACTCAGAGTTAGGGACGCCAGAGGTTTCTGATGACAACAGAAACAGGAGCAGAAATTATCAGTGTTCGCTTAGTCGTCCCTTGTCCAGAACAGAAATCTTTTTTAAAATAATAATAATATTTATATGATTACTTTTACAACATGCAAAAGTTCAAAAAGAGAGAGAAAAGCTTGAAAAGCAAACCGTTTATTGTATATATATCTTATTTTGACTCCTCTCCCCCTCTTTCCGCAGTTCCTTGTTTATATACTATCTTACTGGAATTATATATACAGTATAATATTTACTGGAATGCCCAGAACAGAAATCAATCCAAATGATACATAATTGATAACCTTCCCCCACAAAAAATACACTGTGTTTCTTATACACTGAACGAGTGGAGTAGAATAATGTAATGACAATGTAATAAATTCTGTAAGTTACATAAATTGTGTAATTTTGCCACAGCAGACAGTGAAACAAATAATGTAGTTTTTGGTGGAAGGTGAATTGCAGCAGAACAGAAACAGTGCTGCCTGCAAAGAGTACAGGGCAAAAGATGTCTTCATACATCCCTACTCAGAGTAGACCGATAGATAAATTATGACTTAGGTCCATTAATTTCAATGAGTCTGCTCTGAGCATGACTAACTTGGATACAGTCCATTGAGTCCAATGGAGCTTATTCCTTTTCTTTTGTACACACTTATCTAGGAGTAAGTCCCATTGGATCTCAATAAGACGAGGGTATAGAATTGCACTGTTTAAAACTTCCTCTTTCTTATTCTATAAAATGATAATTTTTTTCCTTTTCATAATTATTTTGTTGCATTTGTATATATCTTCTGAGAATTTTTTAAAATGATCTTTTTCTCAAATGAGCTAAAAAACATAGGAGCTTGGATTACTGTTAGACACAGAAGAGATTTTGCAGTTTTTCTTCTTGCACCAACATTTAAATGATTTATTTTTTTTAAGATGGCTATCGACTTAAGGCTGCTTTTGCGGTTGCTGAAACATGCTGCCTTCCATGTTACACAGAACTCTTCCATCAGACATTTGGGTCAACAGATCTGAATTGGCCCACCTTTAGCTCTCCTAAGGAACATAGTGAACTGAATCAGACCAATAGTCCACCTAGCTCAGTATTATCAACCTTGACTGGCAGTGGCTCTCAATACAAGGTTCTCTCCCAAGCCTACCTGCAGATCCTGGGGATTGAACCTGGGACCTTCTGCATGCAAAGGAGATGTTCCACTACTGAGATACAGCCCTTCCCTTTGCCGTTTCCACACCGCCTTTAAATTTCCTGCAGCCTTACTTGAGGGGGTGTGGGTGTCTTGAGGCATCATGCCTTGCATGAGAATATAAGGTGTGGGTTAAGTAGAGGACCCCGCAAGATCTTCTTTCCAAAACTCTTTCTAGTCCTGCAGATCCTGATACCTGATACCTCATTCCGTGGTTAGAATTGCAGAATTGGAGGGGGCCTTGTGACCCGTCTAGTCTCTCTCTCTCTCTCTCTCTCTCTCTCTCTCTCTCTCTCTCACACACACACACACACACACACACACACACCATATTCAATGCAGGAAAAAATAACCTATGCTTGAACAACTCCAGTGAGAGAAACTGGAGGTAACTGGTTTACACTGTCAAACTGCTCTTCCTATTAAACAGTGTTTCGCCGAATGTTCCTCCGAAATCTGCCCTTCTGTAACCATATGATCTGGTTCTCTGCCCAAGTCCTGCCTTCTTCCATGTGACAGCCTTCGGGACTTTAAAGAGTGCTGTTGTGTCCTGCATCAGTCTTCCGGGGTCTGCCCAGTCTCTCACTGTTTCCCAGTGGGATGTAACCATAGACTGGCAAATGTAGGTTGTACAGTTACACTTGATTAGGAGTTATTGTGGTGTAATAGACTTTTCCCAATGAGGCAAGTGTGTGGTAATATTGGTTTTTGACGAAACATCATAAAGCCTCCCCGTAAACAAACCAGAACTAATGCTTACTAAATAGACAACACTGTCTAATCTCTCTGGAAGCAAATCAGGATGAATGCTCCATAAACAGGCCCCTATTCTCTAGCCCCAAAAGGTAAAGGTACCCCTGCCCGTACTGGCCAGTCGTGACCGACTCTGGGGTTGTGCGCCCATCTCGCTTAAGAGGCCGGGAGCCAGCGCTGTCCGAGGACACTTCCGGGTCACGTGGCCAGCGTGATGAAGCTGCTCTGGCGAGCCAGCGCCAGCGCAGCACACGGAAACGCCGTTTACCATCCTGCTATAAAGCGGTACTTATTTATCTACTTGCACTTAGGGGTGCTTTCGAACTGCTAGGTGGGCAGGAGCTGGGACCGAAAGACGGGACCTCACCCCGCCGTGGGGATTCGAACCGCCGACCATACGATCGGCAAGTCCTAGGCACTGAGGTTTTACCCACAGCGCCACCCACGTCCCCATTCTCTAGACTAAACATGCCCAATTCCACATCCTAAGTCAGTTCACATACACACCATGCATTTAAAGCCCTCTTCTACCACTTCAACTGTCATGGCTTCCCCCAAAGAATCCTGGAATTCGTAGTTCATTAAAAGCACTGAGAGAAGATCTTTCCTAGAGCTACAATTCCTAGCACCCTCAACAAACCACAGTTCCCAGGATTCCTTTGAGGGAAGACATGGCTACTAAAGTGTTTAAAAATGTATAGTGGAGATGTGACCTCGTTGATTATAGGGTGAGAGTTTTTTCAAGCTTTTACTTTCCAAGGCTGGTAGATAGCACAGTAAATAAGATGGCTGCTTGGAGTCCAGGGTTCTTCAGAAGAACTTGGCAATCATCTCTGTCTCTCTTGGAAGCCAAAACTGCCTTCTTGCCATGGACGGTGGCGGCATCTCATAAGATCCCTTTTATGTCAGTGAGTCAAAAATCAGATTGGTTTAAGCTGCCTGTTCCAAGCACAGCACACTGGCCAAGACTGAAATGGGGTCACTTATTCATCAAGCTCCTGCCACGTTTTAACTTGTCTTTCAGTTCACCCAGTGCTGCAAAGCTGCTTAGAGGGGAAAGGAAATGAAGGTGTCTATGAGATCTGGATCGAAGTCATCTTCACACATGGCATAACTTCCAGAACAGTGATTGCTGCCCCCAGAATTCTGGTTTTAGGGCAGTATTCTGTAAATAAGCCCATAGAAGTTTAAAATGTTACTAGCCTCCTATGAGTGTTCACAAAATAAATTCATAGAATTGTAGAGTTGGGAGGGACCACAAGAGCAATCTAGTCCAACCCCTTGCAAATGCAGGAATATTTTGCCCAACGTAGGGCTCAAACCCACAACCCTGAAATTAAGAGTCTTATGCTCTACCGACTGAGCTATCCCAGCCTTCACCAACCTGGTGTTGTTCAGTGGTTTTGAACTACAAATCCCATCAGCAGCTGGCACTGATGGGAATTGTAGTCTAAAAATATCTGGAGAGTGCCAAGGTTGGCAAAGGACAGCTTACGTGCAGGGCATGGAAGCTGGGAAGCGTTTCCATGCCAATAATTGAGGAGGGAGTTTTTCCCCTCAGCAACTAGCTCAGAAACCAAGTGAGGTGGGGAGGAGGGGTAGAGTAATCTGCCTTCTCGCCTACATGGAATCCCCTGGTCGCCTGTCGTGATCAAGTTAATTGTTCAATACATTACTGTTTTAGGGGGAACCATTTCATGTAAACCTGTCTTTCAAGTAAACCCTGCCATGCTACAAAGGATTCTGGGTAGTTTCTCTTGAGCATGTGCTTCGCTGTTTGCTCTTTAAGAATCGTCCTTGACCATAGTTTGAAAGTCACTTTTTATAGAAAGTGCTGAGGGCTTACCCGCTTGCTAAATATGTTGAGGTACACAACACTGGCAACTCACAGAGGCTGGGATCTCCTGCCTGCCCCAAATTTCACATGTGCTGGTGACTTTTCAGCAACAAGCCATTTTCTCTCCCATCCTCAGCTCCAGAACTGCAATATGGAAGATGAGGGTACTGACCTACCTACCTACCTTCCTTACAGGTTGTTGTAAGGATTGCAACATGGTGATATCATGCTGGAAATGCTTTCACACTGGGGGAATCAATTCATAATAAATAAATAAATAATTCAAAAACCCACATTAGGGCAATGCCTTTATTTGGCCAACCAAAATGCCACAAGATTTCAGGTTCTCTGTAACTCTTCATTAGGCTAGTTCAGGTGAATTTTCATGGGGACTTGAAAAATAAATTGGCAGGCTGATGTGGAAATGTGGACAGCTGAACTTAAAGCTAGAGAAATGAGAAATCTGAAGTGGCAGTTCACCCATCTCAAGCTGTAAGTCTTGCTCATTGCTTTGGACATCAAAGGGACTGACTCTTACGGCATCCCAAAATTAATTGCACTGAGTAAAGCTGGCTTGTTGGGCATATTTCGCCCAGTAAATATTGAGATTTCTTGTTCTCCAGCGAAGATTGACGTAGACCCAAATTTATTTATTTTGCTCCTTTAAAACTATCGATACAAGCAAATATTAATTTATTTTTTAAAAAATAAAAACTTGATTTGAAAAAGAAAACCCAGAGATTTTTTGCATCCCGTTCCACCGCTAGCTGACAGTGCGGAAGTGAGAAGCATCTGCCGAAGCCATTACAATGTTTCTGGAAAAAAACTGTATTTTCGTTTGGAAACAGTTTACATCCTGCTGTGTCCTTAAAAAAGGGTTATGTTAAATGTCATTATAACTCAACTATTCGGAAGAACGTGTGTTCCAAAAAAGAAAAAGGAGGGGAGGAAATTCTTTGACACAGAAAAGGGGGGCTTAAAAAAAAACCACCCACCCAAAAAATTCATCTGGAACTATGGAATCAATATTTGCTTCTGTGGCTTATAGCTGGTAAGAGTGCAGTCCTTTCCTCAGGATATATGATTGTTGCCTTGGCAACAGAGCTGACAGCAGCAGCCTGCTTTGGGAGAAAATTCCAGGCCTTTGGGACGGAGATTTTTTGACCTTCAATACTGAAAGAAGGAGCAGCATTTTTGCTCTTGAACTTTTCAGAGCAAGTAACCCAAGTTTTGTTTCTGTGTAGGCTATTATGAAAAGAAACGGCGGTTGCATGGAAGCTGTTTTCACTGAATAGAGCTTTTGTCAGGGCCTCTTGAGGCCTTGGCTAGATTTGAGGCAGAGGCCTAATCTACTAAGGGAATTGGCTTCAGTGCCCTCTTCTGGCATAAATGGGAACAGGAGCACGCAACACCGGCTCCAGCGATTGGCTGGCAGTACGAAGCCTTCGGATTCGTCGGGCCTGGTATATAAGTACCACAAAGGTTGGCCTCTCACAGTGTAGTCGGGACAGCACAGCAGTGACCTTCTGCTGACTGGACTTTGAGCAGCAGCCCTCAGGGAATCTGGAAAATTTTAACTCCGTTAGGATGGGTGAAAGTGGGTTGCTTTGTTCACTAGTGGGCTTTTTTGTGGTTAGAGAAATGATGGGGAACTAAATTGAAGAAAGTGAGATGAGCAAATGACCAATGGGAAGACATGTGAATATTGCACAAGCGAATCTGACCGAATGCTCGATAAAGACCATAGTTTAACCTCTGCAATCTTGATAAACTGCTTGATAAAGACCATAGTTTAACCCTGTGGTCCCCAATGTGGGACACACGCCCCACAGGGGGGCAATTTGATTTTTAAGGGGACAATTCGAGAATGAGTTATTAACAGTTAATGGCCTTTTAGGCTTCCTCCACATGAATAGGAGTTCACTTTTTGAATAATAAGAATTATATGTCACGGGGGGTGGGCATCAGGATTTTAGAGATGCTTAGGTGGGGCATGGCCAAAGAAAGGTTAGGAACCACTGGTCTAACCTCTGCAATCTGGACGACTGCTTGATAAAGACCATAGTCTAACCTCTGCTTAAGCGAATCAGGATGAATGCTCATTGTTGTGAAACTTCCCCACAAACAAATCAATATGAATGCTCGATAAAGACCAGACTTCTGCTTAAGCTCATCAGAATGAATGCTCAATAAACAGGTCAGTTGAAACAGCCAGTACTTCCAGCTTGGCCCTGGTAACCACTAGAGACTTCTTCAGTCAAGGAAGGGATGGGACCATGCACCCTTGTCCCCTGCTATCAATGGGACAAAGCCTCGGAATTGCTATAAATTCTAGGAGCCAGGCATAGCATCATTAGGAACCTGCTTTATGCCAGGTCAGACTATTTGCCCATCCAGCCCAACTCTGACTGGCAGCCACTATCCAGGAGTCTTTCCCATTGCCTATGATCAGATCCTTTGAACTGGAGATTTGAGGGATAGGACTTGAGACCTCCTGCACATGCTGTAGTGCTGAATGAAGCTGTCCTTACGGTTCCAACAGTCGTCTGGTCACCAGAGCAGTACTAAAGGTAAATATGGTAAGGTGTGGAATAAATGAAATGCACACACAAGTTTAGGGCTGCAAGAGTTGACTGGGTCCTTCCCTTCCCATCAAATGAAACCAACTGATCTGTGCCCATAGACCAGAGTTGGTAAAACTTAGGTCTTCAAGCCATAGATAGTGAGTCCTTATCCTTACAGGCTTGAAGTATGCCTTTTAGTGAATGTGATGGCTTGTAAAATCCATTTGTATCCCCTTCTGTGTGTTTTGCCTCTTTTAATAAATTTTCAGTTTAAAAAATCAACTAAAAAAGGGTTAGGGTTAATCCAATGCTGGTCCTACTCAAAGTATACCTATTGAAATTAATAGACACAACTAAATTAGGCCCATCAATCTCAGTGAGTCCACTGCGTGAGTAGAACTTAGTTGGACACAGCCGTCAGATCCCACAAGTGTCATTAGGCTCCAGTAGAAATGAGGGAGGAATTCAGTTCAGAACCTACCTAATTCACAATACGTGAACTGAAACACACCTCTGAAATCCACACACCTCTGAATTTTGCAATGCCATTCTTGAGCCAAGTGATGTGTACAAAAATGCATATCCTGGGGCAGGAATGCATATCTTTGTGAAATAACATACAGTGCATTATATCAGGGGAAACTGCTTTGCAGAAAATGTGTGAAGTAGGCAGAACTGCATATAAAAATGTATATCAGGAGAAATTACCACAAAAATGCTGATGAAATTTTGTGAGGACTTAAAAAAATAATCATAAAATCAAAGTGATGTGGCAATGTAAGAACTAAATGTAAGACTAGAAAAAATGAGAAATGAAGAAGAATCGGAATTGACAGATTAATTTATCCCTATGCTCCACCCCTCTGTTAGGGAAGGCACACCTCCTTTGCTTACAGGCTCCACCCCTTGCATAGTCTTTGAGCCCCAGGAGACTCCATTATATTTTGATTATCTGCATGTGCATTGTGAGGATTGATTATGTGGTGAGGGTGGTAGGGTGAAAATTGCAAATCAAAATTGTCCGTAATTTTGCCACGTTGGGAATTGAAGTGGATAATTAATTCATATGATTACGAGAGTCTAGGCGGGCAGGCTGATCTTTGCCACAAACCAGCCCAGATCTTAGAGGCCTAATTTGCAAGACAGCTTAATTGGATGCAGCTTGTTTGGAGGGGGGGGGGGAACCCGTGCAGGTGCGGAAATAAGTGGAAATGCCACATTTATCTGATGTGAATATTTTGCATGCCCTTCCCCATTGCGCAGCTGTGGCTTGTCAGCAGGACGTGCTTATTTCCGGTGGGTGATTAAAAATGTGTTAATTGCTGTATCTTTCTATCTGGATGAGAGCTTTCTGTGGGTGGGTGTCTTCTCACACTGCATTCACTAGGGACAGCGTGGGGCGCAGTCACAGAAGGAAGCTCCTTCTTGGAGATTAAAAAGATGCTTTTGAGATCACATGCTAGGAATGCAAGGTGTTTCCAGACAACCAGTTTACTGAGCGTTCATCCAGATTTCTTTGCAAGGAGATTAGAAGACATTTCCAGTGCACCTCAACTTTCATTTCCTTCTTGGAAAAAGCCCAGTCTTTCGGGAAAGTGGGTTTGTTGCGCAGGACTTCTCTGTTGACTGTAATTGCACAACACTGGCTAACAGGAGTGAGATCCTGTCAGCATCTAACAGCTTTGCTCAGAGGCCTAAACTGGTTGCTGATTTGCTGCTGGGCCCCATTCAAGACAACTTGGGACCAGTTTACCTGTGAGATCACCTTGCTCCATATAGGTCTCCTCAACTGCTTTGATCTGCAGAACTGCCACTGCTGCAGGTGCCACATAATACTTGTTCTACATTTGTAAGAAATTGCTCTTTTAGCTTGATAGCACCCACACTCTACTGACATCTGGCAGGTGCCTTCACTGTACAATTTTTGGTGCCTGCTAAAACAGACTTGCTTAGGCAAGCCTATCCAGAGATGCTTTAATGTTTTAATCTGACTTTTAGCTAGTTGTTGATTTTATTTTTTTTAATGAATTAAATAGCTTTTAGTTGTTGTTTTACTGGTAATCTCCCCCCTTTCATTTCATTTTTTTGCACAATCAAGCGGTTTATCAATTTTGTGCAATTGTTTCCAGGCTGCTTGTATTTCCGTTTGGGATTCAAATACCCAGTGTCTTGCAAAGCTCATCTGTGCAACTGAGCGACAAATGGGAGCGAAATGAGTTGCTGGGGATACCTCCAGACTGCTGGTATTTTACAGAAGGAATTCAAGTGTATATAGGGAGATGCTCATTCGCTCAACAAATCCACTTTCAAAAAAAGAAACTAGCTTTTTGCAGTTAGGAAAGTAACGCGGAAAGGCATTAAAAAGTCTCAGATGGATTAATGAATAGCAGGAAGGTATATAAGCGCCCTGCAAGCAATTCAGGACGAAGGCTTGATAAAGTCTGGATATAATTTTACCTTTGTGCAAGGAAATCAGGGTGAATGCTTAGTAATTTATAAATTATACTCCGTTTTTTGCTTAGCTGGGCACAAGTTACGCGGCATATAAGGAAAGGGTTGTTTGAAATTAGGGGTTTGGGTTTCTTTTGAAAATAGTTTGATTTATTGGCTTTAAGGACATCTAAGAAGAGCCCTGCAGGATCAGGCTAATGGCCCATCTAACCCAGTATCCTGCTCTCACTGTGGCAGAGCAGATTTCTCTGGGAAGTGTGCAAGCAGGACGTGAATGCAACAGCACCCTCCCCTCCTGCACTTTCCAGCAACTGGTGTTCAGAGGCATACGACTTCTGACTGGAGCTGGAACATAGGCATTGGGGCTAGCAGCCATTGATAGCCTTCAGCTCCACGAATCCCAAAGACTTCTGGCCTTCCCCTTGTAAATGACGTAGGAAACCAGAAGGTCTCCCTTTCATCGTGCAGGAGTCTGGCCATCTGGAACTCTCCAGTGTGATTCCCATGTGCTTGAGAAATGAGCTCTTTTTCGAGTTTGATGAAGCATAGCACACCAAGCTTAGACACATGTTACAAAATGAGCACATTAAAAAGGTCACCTTATCAGTACTGCCTCCATTGTTCTCTGGGTCTAACCAAGCAACTAATCTGTGGAAATACGCTGACTTTTGGAAATAGCTATGATCCCACGGCCTTCTTAGGTTCTTTAAAGTACTGTAGTTCCTGACCTACTGCAGCCAGTAGATTCAGGCAGGATTTGCTGCAATGCCTTTGCTACACCCTAGTGGCCAACTGGTTTTTTACAAGCCCTCTGAACGTAGGGTTGTTGCATCACAGTGTGCAGGCTGGGCTTAACTTTGCACCTCAGCCTGATTCCTGCACATCCCTTGACCTTGAATGACTGTTCCTGAGCATGTGCAGAGTGTATTTTGTAATATGAAACCTGGGGCTCTCTGCATGCAAGCAGGTTTTCTCTTCCACTGACCTCCTTCCCATCAACAACCCCATCAGCGTAACAGATTTGGGGGCTTTGACACCAGGCTAAGAGGGGAGGGCAGGTGTGCGTGTGTTGAAGTTGCCCACCCAGTGATTCAAAATATCAGAAATGGCTGCTGAGCAGCAACCCTTTGTCACTTGACATTTTCTCTCTGGGAATGGCCTTTTCCATCCTGTGCAGCAACCGCACACAATAAATTTTTCATCTTGACTTCTTTTCCACTCTCAAAGAGAGAAATCATTTCTATGTTGTTTTTGGAGGGGTGGGGCACCAGGTTCCATAGAAGATACAGATTGTATGGGATGTTATTTCTTCTGTATTTAAGACAACTGCTTTCAACGGCCTCTTTTGAGGAGTGTACTGGACTCACTTTCCTTGGAATGGGAATGGGCCCCAGGCCAAATTCCTTTAATCTCTTGCCCTTCAGCTCATACCTCTGGCAAGCAGGAGCTTTTAAGGTTACCTGGAGAGGAGAAGGACAGCCCCAATGAGCTTAACAGGCAAGACTGGCTTGCTGAAACAGGGACATGCCACACAACTAAATTTTGTTACACGTCCCCACTTGCCCATTATATTATACCTGTATATAATATAATGCTTATATATACAAGCATTTATAACCCACTCTTTAAGTGGAAAAGGTCCCAGACTGGCCTACATATCAATTAAAAGTAACAACCTCACAGCCCCTGGTTTCAGGCTCACAATCTACAAATATGTGACACATATTTGAGGAAAAGCTCAACCTGCTCTCTCGTTCCAACCTCTTTCAGCAGTCTTTACATCATTAAAATTTCCATGTGATTTACAAAAACTGTAAAACTGTAAAAACAAACGCGCCGGCGTAAACTATAAAAGCAGCAGTAATGACAATAGGTAATAGGAAATCTATAGGACAATATTCTTATTATATTTATTTGTTGCTTACTACAAAAAATAGTCTCAAAGTGACTTACCATTTAATAGCACACACCAAAAAATATATTATAACAAAAAATACGCATCCATTGTAACTGACAATCTGCACCTTTTCAATATGAATTGTTCCAGAATGCTTGGGTGATCAAGTAGGTTTCCCTGCTAGCCTCTCTCCTACAGTGGTACCTTAATTTGTTCCGGAGGTCCGTTCTTAACCTGAAACTGTTCTTAACCTGAAGCACCACTTTAGCTAATGGGGCCTCCTGCTACCGCTGCACTGCCGGAGGACGATTTCTGTTCTCATCCTGAAGCAAAGTTCTTAACCAGAGATACTATTTCTGGGTTAGCAGAGTCTGTAACCTGAAGCGTATGTAACCTGAAGTGTATGTAACCCAAGGTACCACTGTACTTTTTTTCTTCATCTTTTTGGGGGTGTGAGAAGAGGCTCAGATGCAAAAGAAAGTGAGATACACCTATTTCAGGGATAAGGACTCCTTCAGGTTTCTCTATATGGCCTGCAGGACTCTCCCCACGCCACACCCCTTTGCCCTGGCCACACCCCTCAACCTTTGGCCACACCCCTCTCCCTATGCCACACCCCTCCCGTTCCTCTTTTGCAATCGCCTGCCTTGGGGTTAGGCTGTGTCCTCGAACTCTGATAACGCTTTTTGCTTGTTTTGCTTGCGTGGATGGTGGCTAGAGAGGGGTGTGCCAGTATGTAGAGAAACGAACTTGCTGTTCAAAGCATATAAAGAGCACCCGCTGCTCCGCCCGCTTTGGCTTCCAGCCCCGCCCACCGCTGGCATGTGGCCCCTGGTAGGTTGCCTGGAAGGGAATGTGACCCGGATCTCTTACCTACCTGCTAAAAAAAAAATTTAAAAATCAAATAAGAACCGCAGCCACCGGGCGACCTTAAGGCTCCTTGTAGAAACTCGCACCCCACAATTGAGGGAAGCAGGAAGAGGTGGGCTAGTCACATGACGCCCCCCCCCTGCTGATCGCGGAGGTTTCCGCTCGGTGCTTCATACAACACCCTCAAACGCGTGTCTGGACGACCGGGGCGACGGGAGCGTTTTGTGGCAGGCGCCTCTCCTGCTGGATCTCACCTACGCGCGGCGCAATTGTCCCTGCTTGCTGCAGCTGCTCCTGCGCGCCTTTGGAACACGGGCGCGCCTTTTGCCCGCGGACGGGGGGGCGCGCGCGGTTGCAACAACAAAAAAACCAAAACCCGAGCCGTGGCCCTTTAAGCTGCGTGTGTTGGGAGGAGACTGCCGAGAAGAGGAGAGGACTTTGGGTATAGAGAGAGGGCATTTGTGCGTGCGTGCCGAGGAGAGTCCTCTGGTTTGCAGTTTGGGGAAGGATCTCTAGATTCCGCCACCCTTCCTCTTTATACCTCTCCGCCAGCAAGCCCGCCTTTGCAAGCCAAAGAGGCTCTTTAGATCTCTAGGTCGATCTCACCGTTGCAACATTTTCTTCTTATTAAGTGTCATTGCAATAAACCAGGATTTTGTGTGTGTGAGAGAGAGAGATCGGATACCGGGGCGTTGGGGAAGGCAAGGCTTACGCATCTCCTTTGTGGGTCTCCGGATTTTGGAAGCAGGTTTGCAAGGCAAGGCGGGGAGAGGAGGTCGATTTTGATGCTGTAAGCATCCAGCCCCCAACGTTGGGGATAATGCATTCTGGCGAGCCCACCTCCAGGTGCCTGTCTCCGTCTGTGCCGCTAAGGGGCGGTGTGGGGCGTGACAACCCTTCTGCGTATGGCTCGCTACGGTAGCATTCCGCAGACACTGACATTTCCCTTCCTGTTTGGAAGCAAGCCTTGCATTGTAAAACGAAGGATCTGAGGGACTGGCACCTTGAACTTGGCCTTGATTCCCCCCTCCCTCACCCACCCACCCCCTTTCTCTCCCCCCTTTCTCTCTCTCTCTCTCTTTCCTCCCCCCCTTGGCAGATCTCCTCACACCCCCAACCTTCCCCTGTTCCCCCCTCCCCTTCCAACCTCCCCCAACACCCCTTCCTTCGTCCATGGCGGAGACAAAAATAATCTATCACATTGACGAAGAGGAGACCCCTTATCTGGTGAAATTGCCCGTCTCCCCGGAAAAAGTCACTTTGGCAGATTTTAAAAATGTCCTCAGCAACCGGCCGGTGCATAACTACAAATTTTTCTTCAAATCTATGGATCAGGATTTTGGGTAAGTTGGCATTCTGTTTTTATTTGGCGTTAAAAAAAATTTAAAAGGGGGGGGGGAGGGAAAGGACGTTTGGAAACCCAGATCTGCCTTGCCACGTTCCTGTGTGTTTGCATGATTGCCTGAACGCGGCGTGACTTATGCCTTTCTTAAAATGTGGCGAGCTTTCAAATCTGCTGGGGTTTGTGAAATAGCCCCCATTCGCCCCTATCACCAGGTTTACGCAAATCTACCCTGAATCCACACCAGAGGCTTCCCTCTGCCGTTATACATGTCAACCTTTGTGGGGTCGGGGGGGGGGGGGAAGAGAAGGGTGGTGTTTGGAAATGACATACATTAATATCATGGTTGTAAAAAAGGAGGGGGGTGACATATTCCACCCTCCCCTTTGGGTGTCAAAGGAAAACTGGATCTGAAATTGTGGATTTCTTCCTTTCTGGTGGCTTTGATCAGATAAAGGGGACTCTCCGGGAAAGGAAAAGGCTCCCGATTTTACGTGGTTTACCGTTCTGGAAGCGGTGGGCAGTGCTAGGTTGGTGAAGGTTTAAAGCCTGGAGGGGATGACTGTGGGGCGTCCGGATTTCCCGAAACACGGGTCTCTGGGGAGAATCGGTGGGTCCGCGATGATTATGGCTAAAAGTTCTGGGAGCAAAAAAAGGGGTTGCCTCCAACTCGGACCCTCCTCGGAGTAGACCCATTGAAATGAATGGGTCTAAAGCTGGCCATGTGCCGATCAATTCCCATGGGTCTGCCTCTGAGCAGGAGCAGCGCTGGATCCAACCCAAAAGGTGTGAGGGGCCTCCTTGCTTTACCTGCTCATAAAGGTGTTGCTTTCTGAAATCTGGGTTGCCAGTAGGGGTTTGTGTTTGGCTGTAGACTTCTGGGGTCAGCTGTTTTTTAAGAAGATGCTAAGCCCCTCCACTGGGTATTTCCTGCTTACAAATAGAGGTTTAGGGAGGCTGTGGGTGTCCCCTCTCCCAGATCTTTTGGAGTGGAAGGGGTGTGTGAATTTCTGTAGGCGGTTGGTGGGTGGGTCCTTTTTTCTTCCTTTTTCACTGTTTCTGCCTTGGCAGTGCCTCAGAGATGAACAAATTGTAACCCAGGGAACGGCCATGGCTTTGGGGTACAGCATCTGCTTTGGCCTCAGAAGGTCCCTGGTTCAAATCCCAGTGGCACCCCCAGATAGAACTGGGAGAGGCTTCCTGCCTGAAACTCTGGGGAGCTGCTGCCAGTCAGTGTAGACAATACTGAGCAAGATGGACTAAAGGTCTGACTCAGTTGCAAGATAGCTTCCTATGTTTTGGTGTGGGGGCATATCTCTTAAATTTCGCTTGCCAAGGAGAACTGGGAATGCCTATTCAATTCATTTTGGCTCTCTTGAGAGTTGGGGAGACTTCCATCGGGAAGCACTGGAGTGTCTTTCTATTATTATTTTTTGCTCCCCCCCCCTTCCTGTTCATCCTCTCCCACTTGGGCAGCTGCAAGGCCTGGTATATGACGGTGGTCCTCCTTTAATGTCTGGGGGTCTCTGTGAAGTGGGCCTGATTGCCCTCTTTTGGGGTGGGGTAGGAGCAGGATATAGAATCATAGAATTGTAGAGTCGAAAGGGACCCTGAGAGTCATCTAGTCCAACCCGCTGCAATGTAGGGATCTCTACTAAAGCATACCTTTAGAATCACAGAAGTAGTTTGCATTAGACCAATCCGTAAAAATGGAGACATTTCCAGGTGTGCTGGTGGTTGGGACTCCCTTATTGTTTCATTA
This sequence comes from Podarcis vaucheri, assembly GCF_965113315.1. Classification (NCBI taxonomy): domain Eukaryota; kingdom Metazoa; phylum Chordata; class Lepidosauria; order Squamata; family Lacertidae; genus Podarcis; species Podarcis vaucheri. The sequence continues at coordinate 75,399,423 of NC_138765.1, forward strand.
CTGACTGGTGTCAGGAGATGGAACAGAAGAGGGATGAAGAGTGTGCACAATTTGGGGGACCCGATAACCACTGGAATTGATAATACAACAACAACAACAGGAGGTTGTTCCTCAGATAGGTAGAAGGAGGGACCATACTGCTTATGGTTTTTGAGAGGAGGGGGCGTATCGTCTTGTCTTGGGCCGAATTGATCACCCCACCCCCACCAGCAGTAGTGGACAAACATATATAAATGTTAGCTGGCGAGAGCATGGCAGTCTGTGTTCCCCTGTCCAACGAAGGGGGTTAAAACAAGGGGTATTGTGGGTGCTGTGCCTTTTTGCGCCCCCACAATGCTTTTCTCTGGGTGGTGGGTTCCAAAATCTCCCTGCAGGAGGTTGAAGAGCTCTTTGCTTGTCTCTGGGCTGTGGAGAAAGTGGCCGAGGTATGTCCAGAGGGCAAAGGGCTCTGCCAATGCCTCCCTTGTTGTTTGTGCATCGGGAAGGGAATTAAAGAGCCCTTTGTGCTGTGTCTCAGCTTGGGAGAAATCGGGTGAGGTGCATAATAGTTCATGTGCGCGAGGTGTTGATCTTTGGAAACATCTGTCTCTTTCGCTTACTTATCTGTAGTCTAGGGACACCTGTTCTGGGTGGTTCTAAAATTGCACACTTTCTAGAAAAAGAGGCCTTTCCCTCTTTGAGGTGGGCAACTTGCATGTCTGAATGTTTCTGTATACATTTTTTTTAAAAGCCCCGCTCATAGGAAACTAGGCTAGGAAGGTTCTCCCTGATATGCCGGTCTTCTTGGGGCAGGGGATTATTATTATTATTGTTGTTGTTGTTATTATTATTACTTTGCATCCAGGTGACTTCAGTCATGTGCAACCATGCCATCAATCTGGTCAGACTCTGTTGCCTGCACCGACCGGCAACAGCTCTCCGGGGCTTCGGACAGGGGTTATGTCCAGTGTTACCCAGAAATGCCGGGATTTGCATGCGAAGCAAGTGCTAAAACCACTGAGACAAGCCTTTTTCCTTAAGACATGAGAACATAGGAAGCTTCCTTATATTGAGTTAGGCTATTGGTTCATCTAGCTTGGTGTTGTCTACACTGACTAGCAGTGGCTCCCCAGGGTGTAATGTGGGGGTCCCTCTCAGCCTTAATTGGAGATGACTTTGAAACTTGATCCTGGCATCTTTTGCATGCAGTGCCGATGCTCTGCCACGGAACTATGGCCCTTCCCTGCATTTAGGGACTAGATGAACCTTTGAGCTGACACAGCAAGGCTTTCCTTACGTTTCTACGACGCAGACCTTTTTTAAAGAATAAAAATAGTAAGAAGCCCACCTTAAGGCCTTATGATGGCCCACACTCCCCCCAGTCTCTCCACCTCCAAGATCTGTATTGCCTGGTTTGGCACACAACCACTTGTTGGCATTTAGATAATTAAAAAAGGAAGAAAAAAAGCCACAGGCCTCATCATCTCCAGCTCTTTGGATGGCAACCATGAATCAGCATTTGAAATCTAATAATCTCTTGGAAACAAGCCTCCCCTCCCCTCCGTGTCGGACGGCTCGTACCTGTATCTATTTCCGGCACTGCGATCTTGGTGTTGTGTGTCGCCTGCAAAAAGGTCAGACGGAGCGGAGGGAAGTGGAATGATGCAAGAGAGCCCCATGGAAAACAGATTTGTTTTATTCTGAGTGTTTTCCTGGACAGAGTCCTCTCAAGGCAGGGCACGGCGACATAAACCCCAAAGCTGGAACAATTTAATGTTAGACTGCATACACACACGCACTATATGTTTAAAGTGCATTTACCCCCCCCATCAATAATTCTGGGAATTGTAGTTTGTTAAGGGTGCTGGGAATTGTAGCTCCATGAGAGGTAAGCTACAGTTTCCAGGGGGTTTTTTTTTTTTGGGGGGGGGGCTGTTTTACATTCATGGTGTGTATGTGACTTTTGTTTTTTTAAAAAAATCATTTTAAAGATTTTTAAGATCCATACGAATGTAAGACAAAGCCTGCTGGATCAGGCCAAGAGCTCACTTACCCCAGCATTCTTACCCCCAGATGCCTGTGGGAAATCCATCAGCAAAATTCAAAGAATAAGCAACAGCATTAAAAAATATAAATGAGCCAGCATAAAATAATGACCATGAACCACAGCATTAAAACAGTAGCATATTCAATATAATCACATCAGTTAAAATTCAGAACCCTCAAGTAGTTGCTGGAGCTCAGCTCCCCTCACCGTCTGTGACCATTGGCCATGCTGGCTGAGGCGGGGTGTGTGTGTGTGGAGTCCAGCAACATCCCACGGGTCAGAGGTCCCCCAACCACTGCAGAAGCCAAGATATTCAGAGCCTTTTTGTATACTGAAGGGGCCAACTGTGCATCCCTTGGGAGGGAGTTCCACACAGTAGGGGCCACCACTGAGAAGGCCCTGACCCTAGAAGTGATGCCACCAGGCCAAGACTTTGGGGTGCCCCCCTCAGCAGAATAGGCAGGAGGGGCCCCAAAAGCAACACAGGTTCAAGTAAGTGAAGTAATTCAGTGTACACCTGTGTTGCTAGGTGTTCCCAGGCTAGCTGTCAAGTGGAAGGCAGGCTTCCACATTTATTTATTTTTTGCTTGCCGTGGTAAGTGCGAGTTTTGCTTTCCTCCTAACCTTAGAGCTGTGAATCATTTCAGCAGTTGTGGAGGGGAGAGGAAGACTTGGATTCACAGTGGCCGAACCAGTTAAACCCCCTTGTCCACTTCCTTCAGTCTTCAAATTCCTCACCCCATTTATCTATTTTATTTTATTTTATTTTATTTTATTTTATTTTATTTTATTTTATTTTATTTTATTTTATTTTATTTTATTTTATTTTATTATTTATTTATTTATTTATTTATTTCATTTTCCCCAAGGAGCTCAAGGTTGCATACATGGGCCTTTTTCTCAATTTTTATCCTTACAATAACCTTGTATGATAGGCCAGGCTGAGATACAGCAACAGGCCCACGGCCACTCACTGGCCGAGTGGGGGATTTGCACCCTGGTCTCCTAGGTCCTAGTCCCACACTCTGGCCACTGCACCACACTGCCTTTCCCGTGCGGAACTGTTGCAACCCAGAAGCATCCGGGAGCGTTAGATCCTCACACCCAGCAGCTGCTTATCTTAATTTCCCCTTCCCTCTGGCAATTAAAGTGCCTTAACCCTGCTGACATCCAGCACCCTGGGGGATAGTGATGGTGTTAACCTGCATCAAGGAGACGGTTGCCTTGTTGATTGCCTTGCTTCTGTGCATCAGCTGGATCGCCCTGCTGTCATTAGGAGTTCCTGCTCTTTGCTTGGGGTTAGGGACATGGCAAGCTGTCTTATGCCAAGTCATTTATCTGACTCAGCATCGTCTACACTGAACGGCAGTGGCTCTCCAGGGCTTCAGGCAGGCAATCTTTCCCAGCCCTCTCCTGCCTGAACAGCCATTGCCCGTCGGTGTTCGCAATATTGAGCTCAGTGGTCCTATGTCTTACAGGAAGGGCCATGGCTGGGTGGTAGAGTATCTGCTTGCATGGAGAAGGTCCCAGGTTCAGGCTCCAGTATCCCCAGATAGGGGTGGGAACGGTCCCTAGCCTTAAGCCCTAGGCAGCTCCTGCCGTCCGTGCAGACAATACTGAGATAGATAGACCAGTGGTCTGATTAAGCAGAAGATCTGCCTGTGGTTATTTCTATGACTGACAGTGAATCTCGGGCACCCCCTGCTTCCTGATCCTTTTAAGTGGAGATGTTGAGGATTGAACCTGGGACCTTCTGCATGCAAAACCAGGGCTCTACTGCTGAGCCACATCCCCTCTTCAGAGCCCCCAGTCTCCCCTGGCAGGGCTTGCCTAGGATTTGAATCCCAGGATTTGAATCTCCCTGCTGTGAGGTTCTTGCCTCCTAGACCATGGGTAGACAACCTAAGGCCCGGGGGCCAGATGCGGCCCAATCGCCTTCTCAGTCTGGTCCCCGGATGGTCCGGGAATCAGCATGTATCAACGGGACCGCCTCTCCTGGTATGCCCCACAGAGGAACTTACGGTCCTCAAATAAAAACATCTTGAAGGTCCCAGGCCTCAGAGAGGTTAGGCTGGCCTCAACTAGAGCCAGGGCTTTTTCGGCTGCGGCTCCAACCTGGTGGAACGCTCTGTCACAAGAGACAAGGGCCCTGCAGGACTTGACATCTTTCCGCAGGGCCTGCAAGACAGAGCTGTTCCACCAGGCCTTTGGTTAGGGCACAGCCTGACTCCCTCCTTTGGCAATCTTTACAATACTTTAGTTTATGGTTGCCATCAATTCTGATTTTAATTAATTCTTATGATGTTTTTATAATGTTGCACTATTTTAGTGTTGTTAGCCGCCCTGAGCCCGGCTTCGGCTGGGGAGGGCGGGATATAAATAAAAATTTATTATTATTATTATTACTTGAGTAGAATGTGTCCTTTTATTTAAAATGCATCTCTGGGTTATTTGTGGGGCCTGCCTGGTGTTTTTACATGAGTAGAATGTGTGCTTTTATTTAAAATGCATCTCTGGGTTATTTGTGGGGCATAGGAATTCGTTCATCCCTCCCCCCAAAAAAAACAAAACAGTCCGGCCCACCACATGGTCTGAGGGATGGTGGACCGGCCCACGGCTGAAAAAGGTTGCTGACCCTTGTCCTAGACCAACAAGCCCCATGCCTTGTCTGGCGTGAAATCCCACCACCTTGGGAGAGCGGTTTTGAAATTCACAGTCCAGACCCAAAGGTTGTTTTCTAAGCTGCTTGCAGGGGCGGCCGTGGTGTTTTTGATTGCAGTTGTTTGGAAGGCTAGCAAAAGCCAGGATCTTGTGAAGGCTGTTAGATGGGAGCTTGTATCTCATTTGATGTGGTGGCGGTACAGATTTCAGGAGTCGTTCTCTCTCTCTCTCTCTCTCTCTCTCTCTCTCTCTCTCACACACACACACACACACACACACACACGCCTTATCTGCAAGCAGAAGCCTGGAAAGACAGACACCCTTAAATTTCTAATTAACGGCCGGATTATAGACCGTTGTTACAACTGACTTGGGAGCCACTGTAAAAAATTGGATTTACAGCTGGAACAGCCGTAGGCAGCTCTAGGTTGCTGATGACCTCCAGCTGCCTGGAGTCAGGCGAAGAGAGGCTGAACGTGCAAAGTGTCATTATCTTCCTGTACCAGAGTCTCCCTGATGGAATCTCAGGGGCCGTCTCCAGTGCTAGCCCTGCTCAGGGTAGGCCCATTGAAGTTAGTGGGCATGACCGACCTGGGCTCATCAATTTCAATGGGACTTAGCTGGATACAACCTGATTTATAATCGGAAGAGCCTTCCAGATCTGAGCCAAGCTCCATTTAGGCCAGTGTCCAAGAGAGGCCAACCAGTTGTTTCTAGGAAGACTACAATGCAGAGCAGAACCATCATGGCTAGTAACCGTCAATAATAGCCTTATCCTCCAGGATTGTCCAGCAGATCCTCTTGCCTATGTAGTTCAGCAGTCCCAGGTTCATTCCCTGGCATCTCTGGGTAGGAATGGAGAGCTGCTGCCAATTAGTGTACAGTGGTACCTCGGGTTACATACGCTTCAGGTTACAGACATTTCAGGTTACAAACTCCACTAACCCAGAAATAGTACCTCAGGTTAAGAACTTTGCTTCAGGATGAGAACAGAAATCGTGCTCCGGCGGCGCGGCGGTAGTGGGAGGCCCCATTAGCTAAAGTGGTGCTTCAGGTTAAGAACAGTTTCAGGTTAAGAACGGACTTCCGGAACGAATTAAGTTCTTAATTCGAGGTACCACTGTAGCGGGAAGGCATTGATGACTGGTAACTGCTTGCTATTCAGCACATTCCCATCTGCTCAGGCAGGAACTGAGCAAAAGTGGAGTGCAGTGGCCTAGCTGATGGAAGTTAGGCAGCAAAGGAAACAGAAATCTGGACTTTGTGGCTGGTTTGAAATACATCTGACTGAGAGTTCCTGCTGATTTTTGTTGTTTGCTGTGAGCTTCCTCCTGCTTAGTCTCAGTGTTGCCCCTTGTAGAACTCAGCAAGGAGGAAGAGAATGGGGACCAAACTAGAATAAGTCTGGCTTCTCATTGGCTCTGTCTCTGCCTATCATCGGCTGTGGCTCTGTCCACTGTTGGGTTTCTTGCCTTTTGCCCCACCAGCCACTCATAGAATTAGGAAATTATAGAGTTGGAAGGAACCCCAAGAGTCATCTAGTCCAAGCCCCTGCAACGCAGGAATCTCAACACATGGTTCCTCATCCAATTTGAAACCACACCAGACCCTGCTTAGCTTTGCAAATGTGCTAGCTAGTGAGGGGACCTCTGCCTTTCTCCCTGGCCTGCAATGTTTGGAAGCTGCTGGCACAGAGACATTTTGTGCGTGTCTTTTCCCGCTAAAGAAAAGAAGCCCAGCGGACTTGAGTGTCCTGGAAAATATTTCTTAATATTTTTTTCTCTCTCCCTCCGCCCCACAACCGCCCCAGCCCGCCTTCTTCCTTGTAAGTGGTAATTAGATTCCCCATTGCAGCTTGAAATGTAAAATGCAGGCTTGCTGCAGACTCCCGTTCCTGGCTCTCTTACAAGGTGGCTGTGTAGGGCTGTAATTTGGCAAGTGGTTTCCAACTTGGCAAGCGGCCTTTTTGCCACTGAGCCAAAACAAGAAGGGGGTGGGAGTGAGAGCTTTGTGTCAGGGAAGCAAATGGTGTTGTTGACTCTCTCTTCCCGCAACACACTTTTTTGGGGGGTGGGGTGGGGGGAACCGAGTCTTGCAGGGAGAGCAGCCTGTCCGGATCTGACTTAGCAGTATCGCACATGTTGTCACAAGGGCACGGCCCTTTTCCTGGATCCTCCTGAAACAATAACCGAAAGACGTAATAAATAAACCCGCAGCTTGGGAATGAAATGTGCCGCTGAGTTTGCTCCCGGGCCGGAATAAGAGAGGCAGAAAGAGAGTGGAGCAGCAAGCTGGAGCGTGGCCAGTATCTGGGCGCAGCACAGCGACTGCCCCGTGTCAGTTTCCCAAAATATATTTATGTATGTATTTCAGCGGAATACTTGGCCAGGACACCGTAGAACCAGCATTGCGGAGCTGGCTGCTTGCAAACTGTCCTTGTTGCGGTTCTAAGCTCTGATCCGCTGGCAAAGATGGCGTAGCAATGCGATTCTGTGCCTTGGCAGGTGGAAGGTGGGGGGGGGAGAATCCCGAGTAGCTGCAGTGGTGCAATCAGGTAGTTTTCAAACTCTGGACTTTGTGGGTTGCAGCCAACTAAGTTTTACTCTGAGTGGACCCATTGAAAATCATGAACTTCTGTTAGTCCTGGCCGTTATTTAATTTATTTATTTCCAGCATTTGTATCCCACTCTTCAGCCAAAAAGACCCACAGTGTCTTACATACACTCCAAAAAAGACCGTCCTTACAATCTTAAAAAACGTGACACACAAGGGAAAAGGGACAGGGAGGGAAGAGGAAAAGCAAAAGCAAAAGCCAGGCATCAGTTTGTAAACATGTGTTCCTATAATGAAGAAAGGATGACACGGTTCAGGGGCAAAGAGGGGCCTGATGGAGCTGGGCCTCCAGCAGAGCTGAAGAAACCAGCCTTCTGCTTCCTGTCTCCCACTGATGCAGCTCTGTAGAATGGTTGCCCCCAGATGACTGTCGAGGGAGAGGAAGCCTGATGGGACTAGCCTGTCACAGCAGAGCTGATGGAGGGAGTTCTGCTTCCCAGCTCTCCCAGTGCTGGAATCAGTGGGCCTGCTCTGAGCGGGACTAGCATAATGGTCTTATTGGACTCCCTCTTCTTTCGATGGGTCAGAATTGCTTACTTCAAAATTGCTACTGGTGTGGGGAGGGGGCGCCCAGCTCATTCTGCAAAGTGGGGTCCCAGGCCTCTGCCCCATAATCTGGCACCCTTGGGCTGCTGTTGCTGTAGTCCTAGAAACCCCACCAGCGCCCACTGTCTTGAGGAGGGTGGCCACACATTCGATGCTGTACATTTGAAGCCCATTCAACGCACATTTAAGCCACTTGCCTCCCCTCCTGGCAAAGAACCCTGGGAACTGTAGTTTGCTAAGGGTGCCGTGAATTGTAACCCTGTGAGGCTGGAACTACAGTTCCTGGGATTCTTTCGGGGGCTTTAAATTTGCATTGAGTGTTTTTTTAAAAACCATATGGTGTGGATTTGCCCTTGCTGTACAGAAGACAGCTCTGTCTGACAGCTGTGTTTCCCCTCCTCTGGATACATGTTGATGTGAGTCACAAGTGGGGAGAGTTGCTGTTCAGGTTCTCCCTTTGGTTTTCCCACCAAGGCATGTGCTTGGTCCCTGTGAGAGCAGGATGCTGGATTAGATGGGCCTTTGGCCTGATCCAGCAGGCTCTTATCTTCTTAAGGACTGCCTAGTTCAGGGGTAGTCAACCTTTTCATACCTACTGCCCACTAATGCATCTTTCTGGATGGTAAAGTTTCCTTACCGCCCACCAGTGTGCGATGGAAGGCGGATTCAGCTTGTGCCGTAGAACCCCCTAGCGCCCACCTAGAATCCTGAAATGCCCACTAGTGGGTGGTAGGGACCAGGTTGACAACCCCTGGTCTAGTTTAAAGATGGTTTGAAGTTGCCCATCAACAGTGAGTATCTGGATAACAGACTGAACAGGCACACAACCCACCTGTTCGCAGGCATCCCAACTATATTGAGATATATATTGTGTCCCTATTTAAATCAGAGTAGCTCTTTTACTGCTTTTGCATCTGTACGTCTCAGAGTTTGCAAATGTTACACAACACTGACATCCTCTTTCTCTCTCATTAATTGGTCTGATTGTTATTTTTAAGTGTGTGCGTGTGCATATGTTAGACTTCATTGTTCACTTGATATGTTGTGAGCCACTTTGGGCACAGTTTTATGGACAAGTGGCATACAAATAATAAAATTGTAGAACTGCAGAGCTGGAAGGCCCCCCCCAACTCCCTGCAAGGCAAAAATTGCAGCCAAAGCATCCCTGACAGATGGCCCTCCAACCTCTGTTTAAAAAGAACAGGTGATTATGATGTAACCTGGAAAGAAGGCAAGGCATGGCTGGCCGGCATCCTGAACAGGAGGGCTCCCCAGGGCAACAGTTCGTTGCAGGCACTACTTTTCTCCTTAAAACGCCCAGAGGGGACTCAGAAAACCAGGACTGTGTTTTGCAAGGCTTCAGAAACTAGAGGCTGTTCTTGGTAAACCAGGGCAGTTGGAGTGAGTGCATACAAATGGGGACCGGGTGAGTTTTTGGAACTCCCCCACCCCAAGAACTGTGGGAGCTCTAGTTGAGATCTTGCAAAGCTACAGTTCCCAAATGACCCTTGACAAATGACAGACTTCCCAGGCTTCTCTGTGTATGTGAGTGGGGAGTCATGTTCTTTAAGTGGACGGTGTGTCTGCTGCCTGTGGCTAGCCTTCGCAAACCATTTCCAGTCGTTTCTCCTTTGCTGCCTCCCCGACAGCCCTGAGCAGGAACAATCTCTCTCGTGGTCTGGGTGCGGCATGTTCCTTTATTACCTGTGGATGCTATGAAAACACAGCCAGGGGATGCAGGGGACGGGGCCTTTTTCCTGTGGCTTTTGTGCTCGGGGGGGGGGGGTGGAGAACAGCCAAGCAAAACAATTGAATCAGGGGGCTCTGATCTGTGTGGCCCTCCCCTCCGAGTGAGCTCCCAGGCAGCTCCGTGTGCAAAAAAGGTTGAACTCCAGGCATTGAAGAGGTCCGGGTATGTATGGAGAAATATACAGTTTATTGTCTTTGATGCTTGTTCAGCTTTGAATCTGCACCTGATATGTGGACAACTTCTACTGGTATTCTGCAGGGAGTAGGATAGCTCAGTGGGTAGAGCATGAGACTCTTATTCTCAGGGTTGTGGGTTTGAGACCCATCCTGGGCAAAAGGGGGTTGGACTAGATGACCCTCGTGATCCCTTCCAACTCTTAAGATTCTATGATTCAACCTTGATTCTGTCTCTATGTTAGCAGTAGAGAAACTTCTGGGCAACCCTTGGGAGAGGGCATGGGTGGTGGACTCTCCTTCCTTGGAGGTTTGTACACAGAGGTTGGATGTCCCTGTACCAGGGATTCTTTGGCAGTATGATTCCTCCATTGCATGGGGTTGGACTAGATGACCCTCAGGGTCCCTTCCAGCTCTACAGTTGTATGACTCTGTGGTTGGAGAGTTGCATCACAAAATTCAGACAAGAGCAGATCTTGAGGGTTAGCCGTGTTTCAGTTCACATATCATTTCATTGCTCCCACTGAGTTCCTTGCAGTGAACGGAAGCTGGCTATATTGGAAGCTGACTTCTACTGAGACAGGTGACTTCTCCATCTTATCTCTGTTTCAGCAGCTCTCCAGGGTTTCAGGCAAGGGGAGTCTCCCCCAGCCTTACTTGGCAATGCTGAGAATTCAACCTGGGACCTTCTGCATGCAAAACAGATGCTCTACCACTGAGCTGTGGCTCTTCCCTCTGACTGCCACCAGCCACGGCTCACGTGGGATGATGCGAGTTGTCCTCCAACATTTGCAAGGCACCAACTCGGCTACCCCTGTGTTAGCGATAAGTCCACTCAATTAAGACACAAAACCGGCTGCCACAAGATGTCTTGGGCTGCTTCAAAAGAGGGATCTGGCCAGTTCATTTAGCGGGCAGGACTGGTTTATCAGTGGCTATTGGCCATGACAGCCCAGTGAAACCTCTTTGTTCAGAAGCAGTTTCCCTGTGAATACTCCGTGGTGAAAAGCAATGTATGAGGAGAGGGCTGTTGCCTCCCTGCCCTGCTTGGAGGCTTCTGGATTGGCCACTCTACAAAGTGGAATACTGCGCTTAGATAGGCCTTGGGTCTGATCCAAGAGGCCTGGGAATGAGCTTGGAATTGGGAACTTGGAACTGGGAGCATCTCTCTTGTGAACTCTCGGTAGCCTCTGGCACTCCCCAGGCAAGGGTGTGTGGATGGACCACCTAGCAGGCTCACATTTCGGAAAATATCCTAGTCAAGGAAGCATCTGTTGAGTGTAATGCTTGAAACATCTGCCTTTGGGGAACTGATATATACCTCCAAGCACCTATCAGACACCTTTTCTTTTCCCATGTAATGAGGGCGGGGAAAAGAAATATTTCTTTCTCTCTTCTCTCTCCAGTGCTTGTAGGCTGACAGCAGGCAAAAGAGGCAGAAGAGGTCAAGCACACCCTGTAGCTGTAGGTGAGAATCTGTACCCTGATTTCTCCGGAGGGAGAATCCTCATGTTCACACCCCCCGTTCGTATTGGGCTTTTAGAAAGGAAGAAAGCTAAACTCAGGAAGAAAGCTAAACTCAAACACTTCCCCCTAGCATGCTATATTTCTGTGTGCAGAGAGAACTGTGGGTTGTCCTCTTCCCCAGTAGAACACTCAAACAAGCTTCCCTGCACATAGAAATCCAGCATGTTAGGTGGGGCCAGTCAGAACTAGCCCGCAGAGCAGGGAAGAAGAACCAATGGTCTTTCAGATGTTGCTGAACCACAGTTCTCATCAGCTTCAGCCACATCAGCAGCAGTCAGGGATGATGGGAGTTGTAATCCCACAGAATCTGGATGGTTACAGGGTTCCCACCCTTGCTATAGAGCAGTGTTTCCCAAACTTGGGTCTCCAGCTGTTTTTGGACTACAACTCCCATCAACCCTGACCATTGGCTCTGATAGCTAGGGATGATGGGAGTTGTAGTCCAAGAACAGCCAGAGGCCCAAGTTTGGGAAACACTTCTCCGGCCTACATTCCTGACTGCCTCTCCAACTCTGGGCCTCTGCCCACTTCCTGGTTCAGCTGTCTAAGAGGGGATACCACCTCCTAAGGAAACACGAAGTAGTAATTTAATTTAATTACAATCAATCAATCAATCAATCAATCAGATGTTCCGAAAAGGAATGTTGCAGAGATTGGAAGGCCTTCGGAAAACAGCAGCCAAAAATGATCAAGAGGTTGGGTGTCTCCCTTATGATGAAAAGCCACAACATTCGGGGCTCTTTAATGAACATTTGAACATTTAATTAATTAATTAATTAATTAATGAACATTTAATTAATTAGAGAAAATACATAGGTAAGGGAGACATGAGAAAAGTGCATAAAATAATTCACATTGTTCAGAAAGTGTTTCTCTCGTAACACTAGGATTCCTGGCCAACCAATGAAGCTGAATGTTGGAAGATTCAGGAAAGATAAAAGAGATTATTTTTACACGCAGTGTGCAAAGTTAAGTTTAGGAATTCGCTCCATCAGGAGAGATAGCAATGGCCACCAGATCGGATGGCTTTAAAATAGGATTAGAGAAAATTTGGGGAGAGAGAAGAAGGCTTTCAGTAGCTACTGGCAGCAATGGCTATGTTCTGCCTCTGCTGTTGGCACCAGTACGCCACTGAAAGCCAATTACTGGGAATGGCAGGTGGGGAGAGTGGCTGTTTCGCTCAGGCCATGCTTGCGGTCTTCCCACACAGACATCCAGTTGAGAACAGGGTGAAGGGCCTATGGCCCAATCCAGCAGGGCTCTTACAAGTAATAAAATGTGATTAGAATTCGAGCACCAAAATAGCTCCAAACATCTGAAAGGCTGAAGAGTGGGCAGACATGTTCCGATGCCTAGAGGCCTCAGGAGACCCATGGATCCTTTTGGCTCCATTTGAGATCTCTGGTGGCCTCACCCAGCTGCCCAAACAAGGACCACTGTGACAGGGCTTCCTTCAGAGTCTGGGCTGAAAGTCTGGAACGGTTGGTGGTCTTCTGACAACTGCCATTCAGCACCCTCCAGTTCTAAAGAGTTTTATATTATATAGCATGCAAGAGAATCGATACGGATTGATTTTTCTTTTGGTGTGCGCAGTTGTCTGAGCATGCAATTTTCTGACTTGGGGGTGTGAGAAGGGTGTGTTCGCTGCCTTTTGCAGAGTTGGGCCATGTTATATTTTTGAGATTGCAATGGATTTCTCCCCAGTCGCTTGCCTCTTCTGAAATGCAATTGAAATGTCTAGCTGTCCATCTTGGGGTAATCTCCCACCGCACCTTCATAGGAAACTGCCTTATACAGCATCAGATTGGTCCATGTAGCAGCTTTCCAGGGTTTCAGGCACGGGGCATTCCTAACCCTACCTGGACATGTCTGGGATTAAACCTGGGACATTCTGCATGTAAAGCAGATACTGTACCCCTGAGCTAAATCTCTCTCTCTCTCTCTCTCTCTCTCTCTCTCTCTCCATCTTCTCAGCTTCCTGGAGTTCCTCACTTCAGAAATTATTTTTAAAAAACCTTGCCTCCTCCCCTCTTCCGCAGCTATAGATAAATGCTCTTTGGAGAGAGAACCATTTTATTTCATCCTGCCTCTTTAAGTATGAAAAAGACTTCACAGCTCCTCTCTTAGGTGTGAGAGGAACTCCCCCTCCCCATGTCTTGTATCTGGGGATGGAGTTTTCCATGTGGGGATATGTAGCTCACAACAGGAAAAGCAAGATGGGCTGCGAGAAGACATGTCTGAATAGGAAGGACTTAACCTGCCTGCAAAAGGATAGCAAAGAGGGAGCCAATCTCGCCTTTCTTGAAAGGGAATTCCACAATCTGGGAGCAGCCACAGAAAAGGCTCTTTCTTGTGTCACCACCAACCATGCTTCCGGTGTTGGTGGAATCGAGAGAAGGTGCTCACCTGAGTATCTTTGCACCTGGACAGGTTCATATAGAACAGGCTTCCTCAACCTCAGCCCTCCAGATGTTTTTGGCCTACAACTCCCATGATCCCTAGCTAGCAGGACCAGTGGTCAGGGATGATGGGAATTGTAGTCTCAAAACATCTGGAGGGCTGAAGTTGAGGAAGCCTGATATAGAGAGATATGAATGTTAGGAGTTTTGTGTGAGGATCTGTGCCCTCCTATCAACTCAGATATTGACTTATATTCGCATAAATAGCTTATCTCAGTGTATGTGGCTCCTGTGCCACCATGTTGCATTTGAGGTCTTATTAAAAGAGGAGCGCAGACTTGACAACCCTGGAATCTGCCCCTCTCTTCAGGACCTGGGAAATCAGATGTTTCTCTCGGAGTCCAGATCTGGATGATTCAGTGGGCTCCTCAATGGATAATCCTGAGTCGAGGTCATTATTGGAGGAATTGCATTGGGCGAGCGGGCACACAAAAGAGGGTTTGGCCTGGTTCCCACTAAGATGTCAATAGCGGCTTGTATGCTAATGAATATTGGCTCTGTGTTGGCAGGGGTTGAGGAGGGACAGCAGCGTGGCCTTTGGCTCAGCTCTGTCTGTCTCCAGCATATTTTCATTGCACAAGGGTGTTCTGTTCTCAAGTGCGGGTACATCCACGCGTGTCTGCCCCTTAACAATTAATTGGAGGCGACAAGCTGGTGAGCAAATACAGAAGTGAAATGTTCATGGAAGGCCTACGTCCTTGCCTTTGGTCACATGCTCAGAGGCCCTAGGGTGCTGGCCGACCGCTGAAGTGGGTGGTTGTGTAAGGTATAGCCACGGGAGACGGGAGACGGATGAAGTATGCTGCAAAAGTGCGTGGGCAGCTTCCTAGCATCCTGAACAGGAACTCTCTGTACAGCAACATTTTGTTGCAGATCCCACTTTTGAGCCTAATAATAATAATGGGATTGTATCCGTTGCTCATTCTACTTAGAGAAGTTCATAGACGTGGCTAATTAAGGCTCATTAATTCCAATGGGTCTACTCCCATTATGATGGTGAAATGCAGGAACCACCCCATGAAGTACCCCATGATACAAATGAGTGTGACACAACACATCACATCCGGGGTGGGAAGCCTTTGGCCCTCCAGATGTTGCTGAACTCCAACTCCCATCAGCCCCAGCAAGCATGGTCGATGGCCTGAGGGTGGGTTCAGCAATATCTGGAGGGCCAAAGGCTCCCCACTCCCAGCATTATGAAAATAATCAGCTTTAGGCTGCCATCTTAACCTCGTACCTACGGGACCACCTCTCCTGGTATGCCCCATGGAGGACCTTAAGGTCCATATATAGCAACACCCTAGAGGTCCCGGGCCCTAAGGAAGCTAGATTAGCCTCAACCAGAGCCAGGGCCTTCTCAACACTGGCTCCGGCCTGGTGGAACGCTCTGTCTCATGAGACCAGGGCCCTGCGGGATCTGATTTCTTTCTGCAGGGCCTGTAAGACAGAGTTGTTCCACCTGGCCTTTGGCTTGGAATCAGTTTGATTCCCTCCCCCTCTTTCTTTTTCCTTTCTCCTCCTATGAAGAGATTGCACCCTAATGTTTTAATGTTGTATCTTAATCTTTTAAATTGTATTTTAATCAACTTGTTTTTATTATTGGTTGTTAGCCGCCCTGAGCCCGGTCTTGGCTGGGGAGGGTGGGGTATTAATAATAATTTATTATTATTATTATTATTATTATTATTATTATTAACCTCACTTACCTGGGAGGAAGCTCCACTGAATTTAATAGGACTTATTTCTGAGTAGCCTTGCTGGCTTTTGAGCAAATTGCTGCCTGCTGGCCACAACTAACCAGACTGCAGAGGGAATTAAAAAAGAGGAAAAGCATTGAAAATAATTATTGGGGGGGGGGGCAGACTGTAATGCCACTAGATAAATAAGAGAGTGAACTGTTGTGAACCCACCAAGTGACTGAAGGTGCTGCTGTCTTCACTGCCTACAATAGAAGGAGGATGATAATAATAGTGGTGGTCCACCTTGCAGGTATGTTGTTAGGGTTAAGTGATTGATGGCCCAATCATATACATGCTTACCTAGGAGTAAGTCTCACTGTACTCGGCAGAGCATACTTCTAAGGAAATGTACATGGGTTAGGGCTGTCAGAGCCCTTCTCATGCTACTTAAAATGCACAATATACATGCTGCTTGTGAATAATGCTTTGTGCATCTTATGTGATTGATTTTTATAGTGTGCTCTCTCCAAGGTCCCATGGATGGGAAGGCAGTATTTGGAGCTAAATTAATGATTTACTTCGCAGGCCAATATGGAAAGCCTGCAGGCAGGACCTGAGTGTAGGTGCAGTCTTCCCACTTGAGATTACCAGGTTTCCTTAATCCAGTGGTGGAGGGAGAACATAGTGATTGAGCTGTTTGTTTATTTACTGCATTTCTATCCCACCTTTTTCTCCAAGGAGCTCAAAGTGGTGTATGTGGTTCTCCTTGTTTGACCCCTGCAACAACCCTGTGAAATGGGTCGGGCTGAGAAGGTCACCCCAGTTAGCTTCATGGCTGAGCGGGGATTTGAACCCCAGCTTCTCAGGTCCTAGTCCCGCACTCTAACCACTACACCACACTGGCCATTGACAACATTATCCTCTGTGTTCACTGCATCTGAGTGACATTGGAACTGGGCCCCAGGCTCCCGCGTCCTCCTCTTCGGGGCATATCTAGGGCGATGGGAGTGTGGCATGGAATACATTCCCTGTGTACCGTGGTTAATTGGTTCCTCTTTGTCTCAACGCTCCTTTCGCCCTGCAGTAATTGTGGGGGTGGCCCAGGTGTTGTAAGATGCAGGCGCATAACACATTGTCTGCCAGTAAGCTCTGGTGCTCTTATCTCAGCTGGCTGGGGAAGGCTCCATTGTGTCATTTGCGCTGTTGAAACCCTGTTCAATGTGCGTCCCATGAGGAAGCGTGGGGCAGGGGCAACAGGAATCAGATGGGAGTGGGGTCACACAAACTGCGTTCTGAGCCTGTGACACTGTGGTTTAAGTTCCTCCTGTTGTGTGTATGTGTCCCAGAAAGTTCCTTTCCATCCAGTTGGGTCTTGACACGTTTTAATGAGTCATGAATTTATTTTCGGTGTACGAAGAATTTCAGAGGTGTTGAAGACGGGGTGGGGTGGGGGAGACATTTAGAGTGCCACAGTTCCCCCCACCATCTTAAGGAACATGTAGTGGGTTGTTGTTTTAAAACATAAAGAGGGACAAAAGCGACTGAAGAATGTTGGAACAAAGATCTCAATTGGATAAAGGAGAGTGTCTTTTGTGCCCGCAACCGATCGGCAGAGCCGGGATTGGTGAAGCTGACGAGCCTGTGACATAATTGATTTTGCCAGGCTTGGCAGGCTGATGGAAAGCGACTCCCGGTGACGGCTTTTAGGATCTGATTGGTTTTGACAGCCTTGAGTCAGTCGCTGCCACCCCAAATGAGGCACATCGCTCTGGATGGAAGCAGCTCTGGTTTCCCCTTCTCTTCCTCTCTGCACCAGGAGCACTCAGCCTTCAGTCCTCCTGTCTTGACCCCTTGCCAGTTTTGCAGTTTCCTGGATGAATCTTTTTGGTCAGCCTGTAATGAGGCTGCTCTGATTCATTGGGAAGTCATGCATCCTTGAGGCCGATTGGAAGCAGGGCTGGAGAAGCATTAACTAGGGGAGAAGCATTAATTAACATTAGCATTAATTATTAGCATTAATTAACATCCCCTAGCATTAACTAGAGGAATCGACAAGTTTGTCTCTTCCCTGGTCAGCACAGGCCAAACACGAGGTTGCTGGCTGGTTAGCTATCCTTGTCAACTCTGATGTCTTATCCCTAGTCTGTGACTCCAGGCTACTGGTAAAGGTAAAGGGACTCCTGACCATTAGGTCCAGTTGTGGCCGACTCTGGGGTTGCGGCGCTCATCTCGCTTTATTGGCCGAGGGAGCTGGCATACAGCTTCCAGGTCATGTGGCCAGCATGACTAAGCCACTTCTGGCGAACCAGAGCAGCGCACAGAAATGCCGTTTACCTTTCTGTGGGAACAGTACCTATTTATCTACTTACACTTTGATGTGCTTTCGAATTGCTAGGTTGGCAGGAGCAGGGACTGAGCAATGGGAGCTCACCCTGTCGTGGGGATTCGAACCGCCAAATTTCTGATTGGCAAGTCCTAGGCACTGTGATTTAACCCACAGTGCCACCCGCGTCCCTCCAGGCTACTGAGCCAACCTCAAAAGATCACAAACTTTGTAGGAACGGCTTCACACTCCCTGAAGTGGACAGTCCCAGTCAGACCAGAAGGCTGGATATTCTGGTACTGGAGACTCTGCAAGTCACACCTTCATTGAGTGTTCTCCCCCCACGCTCCCGCTGGAATGCGTCCTTTAATTCTGATCATGCCTCTTCTTTGCCTGGATAGAGGATAGAGAGGGGTATGTGAGTGGGTGTAGAAACTGGCCTTCTGCACCAAGGTGAAATTTGCATTCCTTGCTCTGCCCACTTTTTCCTCTGGCCCTGCCCCCCATGCCATGTGGCCCCCGGAAGACATCCCAGAAGGGAATGCGGCCCTTTGGTTGAAAAACCAATCTGTGTCTTCTCCAAGCTGCCAGCAAACTGATGCTGTCTCTTTAGCAAGCCTTGGCATGCACTGGGAATCGGCCAGCCTGTGCGCTCTTGAACTTGGGAAGGCCGATTTGGCTTTCAAGCGAGCACAAGGCAAATAAAATTCTGGTGATGGCTGTGTAAACAAAGCAGGGAAGTTTGTTTTTTTAAAAACCCAGAAAGCCTTGAACATGTAGCATTCCAAGAGTCTGAAAGAGGCCTTATCTGCACTGCACATTTACAGCAGTGTGATACCACATGGAACAGTCATGGCTTCCCCCAAAGAATTCTGGGAAGTGTAGTTTGCCGAGGGTGCTGAGAGTTGTTAGGAGACCCCCATTCCCCTCGCAGAGCTACAGCTTCCAGAGAAGTCCAACAATTAATTCATCTTCACAGGGAGCTCTGGGGATAGCATACAAAATACGATAGCGTATGAGGTCAAAGTGCTGGCAGAGCTCCAGGGAAAATGTGCACCAAAATGTTAAATGAGGCAAAAATTAGAAGTTGGAGCAGACAGGTTCACCCACTGCCAAAATCTGTATCGAACTTCCTTGAAAGTGGCAAATGTTAATCGAGGGATGAGAGAGCTTCTGCAGCTCCGAGCTGAGGAGCTTGCCTTGTTTATCGGAAGATCTTGGGCCTGGAATGTGTGTTTGGGGTGTGCCAGGAGTGCAAGCAGATGGCAGTGCTGTTTTAATGAGGGCACGGCCTTCCCTGCCGCAAGGAACTCGGGGAGCTCTCAGGTGCTGCCTTCCTGCGTCGGTTTTGCATTAGGCAGCTACCAGGGGACACCTTAAACGACTCCTTCTCGAAGCAGACCGGCAGAGGCTCAAACCAAACAGCCCAGTAGAACGAGGCGAGTGAGCCAGATGCCTGTTGCCAGCTGGCTGTTAAGTGCCCCACCTAGTACCTTTAGGGCTCCGCTGAATGCAAAGGGATGGCTGCGTGGTTCGTCCTTTATTTATTTATTTTTTAAAAAACTGTTACGGCACTGTGTTCTCAGGGCAATTAACAAGTTGGGCAATTCATTAAAGAGGGAGGGAGTCCGGCCAGCGGAAACAGGATTTGCGTTTTAAATTGTTTCAGGGCCAGACCGGCTTAGGAAAGCAAGGCGACGGAATATGTCGTGCCATAATAGCAGCACGTTTTGTTTTGTTTTTCGATAATATGCCACTGTGTACCAAAGCTCACTGTTTAGTCGTGCTTTGGCAGATTCAGTTGCCTCCCGCTGCTGGCTGCGGTAGGTGGCGCTGTGGTCTAAACCACTGAGCCTAGGGCTTGCCAATCAGAAGGTCAGCGGTTCGAATCCCCACGACGGGGTGAGCTCCCGTTGCTCGGTCCCAGCTCCTGCCAACCTAGCAGTTCAAAAGCACGTCAAAGTGCAAGTAGATAAATAGGTACCACTCTGGTGGGAAGGAAAACAGCGTTTCCGTGCGCTGCTCTGGTTTCACCAGAAGCGGCTTAGTCATGCTGGCCACATGACCCGGACAAACGTCTGCGGACAAACGTCGGCTTCCTCTGCCAATAAAGCGAGATGAGCGCCGCAACCCCAGAGTCGTTTGCAACTTGACTTAACTGTCAGGGATCCTTTACCTTTACCTTATAAGACTGTTGCAAGACTTCAGGTCACATCCACATAATAAGAAGAGCAATGCTGGATCAGGCCAGTGGCACATCCAGTCCTGTGTCTTGTTCTCACAGTGGCTGACAAGCAGGATCCAGGCACAGGAGCCCTCTCCCCTCCTGCATTTTCCGGAAACTGGCATTCAGAAGTGTTGCTGTTGCCAATCATGGAAGCAGAGCATAACTATTGTGGCAAGTAGCCATATCACACATTTAAAGCATATTTAAAGTGCACTGGTACCTCGGGTTAAGAACTTAATTCGTTCTGAAGGTCCGTTCTTAACCTGAAACTGTTCTTAACCTGAGGTACTACTTTAGCTAATGGGGCCTCCCGCTGCTGCCGCGCGATTTCTGTTCTTATCCTGAGGTAATGTTCTTAACCTGAAGCATTATTTCTGGGTTAGCAGAGTCTGTAATCTGAAGCGTCTGTAACCTGAAGCGTGTGTAACCCGAGGTACCACTGTACATGGATCCCCCGCCTCTGCAAACCTAGGAACTGTGGCATATTAAGGGTTCCAGGAATGGTAGCTCTTTGGGGGGTTAAACTATAGTTCCCAGGATATTTGGGTGGAAGCTCCATACATTAAACGTGTTTTAAATATATGGTGTGGATGTTCTGTTGGTGAGAGCCCTTCAGCTCTCACTCCTCAGTTTTCACCAAGCTGCAGATGGCGATTAGGAGCCGAATATGGGTTAAAACAGCAGGGGCATTGCAGTGATGCTGTGCTTTCACCGCACACCAGAATGGTTTTCAACTGGTGCCAGCTCCTGCCACTGACTCAGCAAGCTTTGTTTGGGTTGGCCCCCGCGTGGACATGCGCACAAGGCAAGGCGATGTGTCACTGAGCACTTTCTCCCTCGCTCTTGCCAACGTGCACTACGCCACTTGGTTCCAGAGCCTCATTTTTATTTATTTTTTTGGCACCCAGCCCCTGACATCGCAAGCTGCAGGCAGAACCTCTTGCTCTGTGACTCATGGCTTCTTCTCAGAAAAAAGAAGGTGGGGCTGCAGCTGCAGATGAGGCAACAGCAAGACCAGTATCTTCCGCACCTGTATTTTGGAGATGGGTCTCACCTCTCAGGGCAATACTAAGTGCTTATAGTGAACTCCATCTCCATGTGTCTGAGAAATCGGTCAGTTGCTTGCTGCTCTCCTTGAAGGAGCAGGTGCGCAATCCAGCAATGCTTCACTTGAACGTCCAAGTAGCCTCAGTGGCTGGAAGCACCCTTTTCCAGCTGTGCCAGTCATGATCGCTGTCATTCAGGCATTGGTAACTTCTAGGAGGGACTTCCCTTGTGTTTGATCCAGTAATCATCATCATCATCATCATCATCATCATTATTATTTATACCCCACCCATCTGGCTGGTTTTCCCCAGCCACTCTGGGCGGTTTCCAACAAAATATTAAGGGTAAAGGTAAAGGGGACCCCTGTCCATTAGGTTCAGTCGTGGCCAACTCTGGGGTTGCGGCGCTCATCTCGCTTTATTGGCCGAGGGAGCCGGCGTACAGCTTCCAGGTCATGGGGCCAGCATGACTAAGCCGCTTCTGGCGAAACCAGAGCAGCGCATGGACACGCTGTTTACCTTCCCACCAGAGCGGTACCTATTTATCTACTTGCACTTTGACATGCTTTCAAACTGCTGGGTTGTCAGGAGCAGGGACCGAGCAATGGGAGCTCACCCCGTCGCGGGGATTCGTACCACCGACCTTCTGATCGGCAAGCCCTAGGCTCTGTGGTTTACACCGCAGCGCCACCCGTGTCCCTAACAAAATATTAAAATACGATAATTCATCCAACGTTAAAAACTTCTCTAAATAGGGCTGCCTTCAGATGTCTTCTAAAAGTCGGATAGTTGTTTATTTCTTTCACATCTGATTGCACCTAGTGCAGTAGTCTGCAGTACGGTTGGTAACAAGAGGGAGATCTTCTTAGCTTGTAACACCTCTGCTCAGAGATCTTAACCGGCTGCCAATTTGTTGCCAAGACAAGTTCAAGGTGTTGCTGTTAGTATGTAAAGCCCTTAACAGCTTTGGACCAGTTTACAGCTGGGATCGCCTTACCCCATATGTGCCCGCATGAGACTGCTTTGATCTGTGGAACTGGCACTGTTACAGGTGCCATGTAAAGCATCCCACACTTGTAAGAAATCAAACTCCTAGCATGGCAGCACGTACCCTTTGGAACTTCCTGCCCATTGAGACCAGGCAGCTGCTTTCACTGTACTCTTTTCGGAAACCTGCTTAAAACATATTTGTCTAAGCAAGCCTATCAAGACACGTAGAATGCTCATCCATCTTGGTCCAATAAGTTGCCACAAAGGATAATTTACTAGTATTTGTTTTACACTTGATTGCTTTCAGTATTAATGTGACATTAATGTGAAAATTCTCAAGGATTTTGTGCTCTTCCTTTCCCCACTCCCACAACGCAGACTTGAGGTGGCCTACATTTCTTGCCTTTCTGCACTTGGTGCTCCAGCTGAGAGGCCTGGGAGTCATTCTCTTGCGGAGGGCAACTTGATGGGTTGCGGTTTTCAAATGGAAAAAATGTATTTCGAGAGTGCTCCTTCCCGCCCCCCTCTGCCTGCCTTTTCTTTGCCTGGACAGCTCTGTTGCTTAGAGTGCAGTGCTGATAACACCAAGGTTGTGGGTTCAATCCCTGTATGGGACAGCTGCATCTTCCTGTATTGCAGGGGGGTTGGAGTAGATGATCCTCAGGGTCCCTTCCAACTCAAATGATTCCTTACAGGACCTGCACACATGGGGTGCCCTTTCTCCTGTTCTGCCCCAAATCTTCCAACATTCAGCTGCATTGAATGCCCCTGAGTTCTAGTGTTAGGAGAGAGGGAGAAAAATTTTTCTCTACTCACTTTCTCTAAGCCAGCCATGATGTTATAAACTTCTCTGATGTCACCTCTTGCTCACCTTTCCCCTAAACAGAAAAGTCCAAAATACTGCAGCCTTTCGTCATACGGGAGTTAACTCCTTGCAGGCTACGCTTGCGAAACATATGAGCGTGCCAGTCCATGGGGTGTGTGTGTGTGTGTGTTGGAAATGGCAAATCTAGGAGGGCTTTTTCTGACAGAAGATCCAGATCAATCAGGTGTCACCCCACTTACGCAGGGGTTGCATTCCTGCTGCCTTACTTCATACTAAGGGCTTCAACACATAAAGTAAAGGTAAAGGGACCCCTGACCATTAGGTCCAGTCATGGCCGACTCTGGTGTTGCGGCGCTCATCTCGCTTTATTGGCCGAGGGAGCCAGCGTACAGCTTCTGGGTCATGTGGCCAGCGTAACTAAGCCGCTTCTGGCGAACCAGAGCAGCGCACGGAAACACCGTTTACCTTCCTGCTGGAGTGGTACCTATTTATCTACTTGCACTTTGACGTGCTTTCGAACTGCTAGGTTGGCAGGAGCAGGGACCAAACAACGGGAGGTCACCCCATCGTGGGGATTCGAACCGCCGACCTTCTGATCGGCAAGCCCTAGTCTCAGTGCCACAGCGCCACCCGCATCCCATTCAACAGGTAAATGGAACCAAATACTGCAATACTCCCCATGTTCTGCCCTGTGAGTCCCAATGGGCACCAGCTTCCATAGGGCACAGGCAGCTATAACTTAGTGTTCCTAGTGTCACAAATTCTCTTTTCAGATCTTGGGGGGGGGGTGTCATAGATTTGAGCGCTGTCATAGGCCAAGCGCAGGAAGAGGTGGCCCAGGGAATGTGAGTTCTGGGATTCCGAAAGAAATCAGTCTGTCAGTGTCCGCAGCAAACCAAGAGGGAAGCTATGGGAAGTTGGAGGAGCGTTCCTCTTCAGCCCAGAGGACTGGCCCTTTAAGGCTCCGAAGTTCTTTCAAAGGGGTGGAGCCTGGAGGAGGTATAAGAGACCCCAGTCTGCTCCCAACCTCTGCCAGAGCAAGTGGAGCTCTCCATTAGCCTTGATGCTTTCCCTGTGAAGTCTGGCGTTGGGCCACAATGCAATAGCTCTCTCAGGCAAACTGTAAACTAACAAACCATAGAACAAATCTTAGTTACGGCTCATGGTTAATTGAGAGAGAAAGCTAAACCGGGAGCAACACGCTTGGGTCTTGCTAGTGTGGAGCAGCAGAACGACCAGGTAGGAGGAAAGCCAGAGTCATCTATCCTGGAGCTCATGTGTTCGTGCTACGCCATGGTTTGGTTTAGCATCCTTTGCAAACCATGGCCAGAAGAACGGGCTCCTTTGGATGGTGATGGACTCCCCTTCGCGAGAGGTATCTATGCAGAAACTGGGTAGCCCATCCCTCAGGGCTGGTGCAGTTGCAAGATTCTGGCGCTGAGTAATGGGTGAGACTAGATGAACCTGCAAGAGGGAAGGACTGTAACTCAGTGGCCGAGCATTTGCTTTTCTTTTCTCCCCCCCCTTTAGTTTTTATTAAATATTACAAGAAAATAAAAAGAAAAAAAGAAATAGAAACAAAAATCAATACATTGCACTGTAAACACATTTGTCTACGTATTTTCCAACATACAGACTAGAAAAGAAAAGAGACAAAAGATAAAAGGGAAAAAAAATACTTTTCATATTCAACACTACCAAATTTATACATCAAACATTACAATATATAATGCATTTGTTTTCCATGCAGAAGGTCAAATCCCACTATCTCTGCCCAAAGCCCTGGAATGCCGCTGCCGGTCATTGCAGAGTTGGATGAATATATTAGGCAATTTCCTATGTTCCTGCAAGGTTTCTTTCCAACACCACGATTCTGTGCAAGGGGTCGGGGGAGAGGAAGCCGGTGTAAGCCACACCCACCCAGTTTAAACTGGCGCTAGCTTTTTCCTGTGCCAAAGGTCCCGACCAAATATCAGCTTATGTTTTGAACCAGCTCCTCCTCTTGTCTGGAATTTCTGCCCAACCCTCGTCCTCCAGAGGGAAATAAAACAAAACAACCTTGCTATTTTAAGAGTTGGATGTTCCAACAGCTTGTGCATAATTGCTCCCTGGAGAGAAGGAAAGCCAAGCCAGCTGTTCTAGGGGGTCTTGTGGGGGGGGGGCTGTGGTGTTCGCAGCCCCCTAGCAGTTTAAAGAACCTCCAGCCCAGAGTAGTTTTGTTTTCTGCTCTTGGAAACGAGAGAGAGAGAAATGGGCTGAGAGTGCTGGAGTTAAGCAGGCCTGAGAGACCAGGATTCATTGGTCCTGTGAGGTCGGCTGGTTGACCTTGGGCCAGTTGCTTGCTTTCAATATATCCCGCCTTGCAAGGTTGCTGTGAGGTTAAAGTGTTTGTGTGTGTATGTGAAAGAGAGAGAGATAGATGACGAAGGGGGGAGACTCTTGATTGCATTTCAAGCCAAACTTGCCTAATTTTCACTTCCCGAAACAAAATGGGAACCCAACTGCAGCCATCTTTCAAATCTCATGGTTCTCTGAATTTCTGCTGTGTGATTCGCCGGCCGAGCCATGTGTACAAAAATGCATATACTCGGGTAAAGTGTGCATGAAAATGCACATATTAACGGAAATAACATAAACAAATGCATTCGGATGAATTTGCTATGCACAAATTGGTACATTCTGGAAAAATTAGTGGGATTAAAATGAATATTTAGTTTAATGGGGGGGTTGGTCAACCATTCTAAGCCTGCTAATGGAAAGATGGGACATGATAGTATGTGATATTGCAGAGCCCTATAAGTGTGCATGTGTATGCATGCATGCGCTCCATCTAAGCCAGCCTAAGGAGTTTCAGCTTCACAGTGCAAACATGAGATGATAAAATCTGCAGGGTGTCTGTTTATTTATTTATTTATTTATTTGATTTGAGAAGGTTTATCCACTGGCCGGAAGCAGGCATACTGGGAATTGCAAGTGAGGAGAGTGGCTGTTGCGCTGGAGTAACTCTTTGGGCCACTGTGAGAACAGGATGCAGGACTATGTGGGCCTCTAGGTGGCCTAATCTAGCAGCCAAGCTCTTCTTAATGTTCTTAGGACATATCAGGATTAACGTTAGATAATGCCTTGAGCGTTATGTGCATCTTCAGTTTGGTTAAGAAAGAGCTGCTTTTCCTTGGTAACTTTTTAGCTCAATGAAGGAGCAGGAGTGGACACCGTGGTTTTTTTTTGGTACCACTTCCTGTCTTGTTGGCCACACTCTAAATACAAGATTGCCCTTCCTTAGCATGGAATGTGCCAGCACAAGATCAATAACGCCAGTTGTAACTTGAAGAGCTTGAAAGAATGGTTGCGGCAGATCTTTTATTTATGATGTGCCAAAGCATTTGATGTGAGGATATTCCGCTCTCTTTGGACCCCCGCCCTTTTCTTACAAGCACTTTGCAGAATTTATATGTTAAAAGATGGTGCGTGTATGTATATGGAGCCCCTCCAGATGCACACTTGATTGTGCATTCATGGTGATTTGTCCTCGTGATGCTGTTGGGGTGGTTATACATGATCCCACTTTCAGTACTGCAAACGCTTTGGGGCGAACATATTGTTTCCTTTCCAATGGATGCATGTCCTGTAGCTTCTTGCTGAAATCCTGTAACTTTTATATGCTATCAATAATATTACGGGAGCAGGGGGAGGTTGTCCCGCTTTCATTGTACTATAGCACCAGAGTAGCAATATTGATGGCAATAATCTGCTAACATTGGGGAGGCATTGTAGAACAACTAATAAAGTGGAATTACACGTGGACAGTCCAGGACAAATCCACCACTAACACACTATCGGTGACATGCTGCAGAATCTACAGTAGCATCAAACAAAACCAGCAGCCAGGAGATTGTGTGTATAGATGTGCATGGACACACACACACACACCACACACATACATAGACCTCTTGCCCACGTGGCCATCAAGCTTTGGAGTTGGGTATTTGGTGTGTGTGTTGGGGGGGGGGTCACTGCGCCATTGCCTGGACAACCTCTGCGGATTCAAAGTTGGATGGAAAGCTGACGTCACATCACACTTGCCAGAGGGCTGCATGTCACGTTCAGTGTGATGAGCATCTTGTCGATGCCTGCTCTGGATAAAGACGAGTGTAGTCAAATCAGGTTCAGCGCCTAACTGCTGAAAATTGACTCTCTTGTTTGCTTGGTTGCCTGGCAGAAGCCCTCACTCTCCACAGGCGAGTGGCAATTAGCCTGTCCAAATTTGCTACTTGCCACGGCCAACCTGTAAGAAAGGAGATAAGTACTGTTGAAAGAGATGACGATGATGCTGTACTAATTCGCTGCTCAATCTCTCTTCCCCACCCCACCCCATCTTAACCTGATTTGTTTTCCCCCAAGGCGACTCTTAAAAGGCTTCGAAAAAATAAAAACAGAGGGGGAGCAAACTCTCTTTAACTCATTCTGCTGATTAAATTGCTGCCAGGAATGTGTGATGCAATAAAAAAAAATGTGGAGCATTGAGAGCGGAGCTATCGAACTCAGTGTTTTAATAACTAACCACCCGAAGCATGTGTGAATTAGAGGCGCTGTTCAAATTCTATTCTGCTTGTGTGCTGGTGGGACAAATAAACAACCGACACGGCCTTGCAGTGCAAGCCCAGTATTGTCTGCTCTGGCCAGTAGTGGCTCTGGAAGATCCGAGCTCAAGCCCGAAGCATGACCTGCAGGACCTAAGCACAACAACGTTTGCCCCGTCTGTGGTTCCTTGCAGCTAATATTCAGAATCATAATGCCTCTCTGTCCATGGTAGCAGAGCATATCCGTCATTATCTTCTTCTTTGGCGATCACTCGTAGCTGAGTAAGATTGTCTTCTGTGAACACAGTGTTAACAGTGAGTCTGTAAGTGACTGTGGAGGCCAATTCTGGATCCACACATCCTTCCACAGTGGGGACATAGGTTTCTGGGCAGGAGTTGATCAAGGTGAGGGTTTGCCAAACATGCCTTCCTCTTAGCATGTTCCTCCCTTTCATCCTGAGTTTGAGCGTCTTCAAAGTCCATGACACCTTTGGTAAAGGCTGCTCTCCAATTGGAGCGCTCACAGGCCAGTGTTTCCCAATTGACGGTGCTTCTGGTTTTTTAAAAAACAAAGGTTATTTTAAACATCTTCATTTCATTATATAGCATTTCCCAATATTTCTTAACAATTTTACAATCCCACCACATATGAAAAAAGTTTTACATTTCCAACACTTGCTTTCTTTAGTTTTGTACATTTTGCTAATTTGACAGGAGTTAGATACCATCTGTACATCATTTTCGTATGCTTTTCTTTAATCGCCACACATGCTGTAAATTTTATGTCATTCTTCCATGTTTTTCCCATTCCTCCATCTGAATATTATGTCCCACATCTTGTACCCAGGTTGCAAGGTGGTTCGATTGGTCTCAACTAGGGCCAGGGCCTTTTCAGTACTGGCCCCGACTTGGTGGAACGCTCTGTCACAAGAGACTAGGGCCCTGCAGGACTTGACATCTTTCAGCAGGGTCTGCAAGACAGCTGTTCCGCCTGGCCTTTGGTTTGGACTTAGTCTGACCCTTATGTTTTCCCTCCCCTTATGGTTTTGATCTATGGGCTACTTTTAAAATGAGGCTGCATTTTAAATTGCATTTTAACCTGTATTTTAAATTGGGGTTTTTCTCTCTCTCTCTTTTTCCCCTATTATGTTTTTACTGCGATTTTATTGGTGTTAGCTGCCCTGAACCGGGGAGGATGGGGTATAAATAAAATTTATTATTATTATTATTATTATTATTATTATTATTATTATTAATCATGACTGACCTGCTCTACAATCTGGATCCAATACTGATAAAGCCTTGTTACACTTAGGTTCTCTGCAAGTAGATTTCAGATGTCTTATCTGCAAGCGGGAGAGAAACACAGTCCTCGGTCTGATTTCCGCCTTCTGCAAACGCATGTGGGTTTTTAAGGGTACCTTTTTGATGATGCTTTGAAGACTCACTCCTTCCTTTGTGCCCCCCACCCTCGCATGGCAGGAGAACCACGGAGGGAATCATTAAACAAACGGAGGGAGTGGTGTTTTTAAAGGAAGCAAACAACGCCAAGAAGCCAAACCACACAACACCAGATTGATGAGGTTTCCAGTTGGTGGTGTCCCCCCCTTGGGACCAAAATGGAAAGATCTGAAGCGAAGCAAGGAAACAAAATTGTGTTTGTTTTATGAGGGGAGAAGCAGCTCATTTCCCTCTCCGGAGATGAATTCTCAATTTGTGGGCTAGAGAGACACTAATATGGGCTGAAATATTGCAGGTGTGCAGCCAGAAGCAAGTTAATTAACTAATTAAACTCACACATGGGTACAAAGGATCAGTCCTAGAATCATAGAGCTGGAAGAGGGACCCCAAGGGACATCTAGTCTCACCCCCTGCAATGCAGGAATCACAGCTAAAGATATAGGTATATCAGTACTCAAATCTGAATTGTTAAATTGTGTTATTAGTGTTATTGTGGTTTTTGTTGTATGTGTTTTTTGTGGTTGCTGTTTGTATTGAAAAAATAATAATAATAATAAACAGCTAAAGAATCCCTGACAAGCGGCCACCGGATCTCTGTTAAAAACAACAGCGACAACAACCAGTGAAGGAGAGTCTATCACCTTCTGAAATCCAAAATTGTCAGTTTTTTGAAATTCCAAACATTCATAACTCAAAAATGGGATGAGATGAAAAATTAAAATTTTAGATTTAAACTTAGTTTTGCTCATTCAACGAGTGTACAAAATATTAAGAAAATTGGATGACATGAGGTAAAAAAGAAAGAAAGTTGGATCACTTGAATGACCCCTCTGAATCTTGTCTTTTCCAGGCAAAACATACCCAGTTCCCTCTATGCCTAGAGAAAGCTCACTGCTCAATCTCTGTGTGGGGGGACTGCGTTGCTCAAGAGGGAATTTCCTTTGCCTGCAAAAGGTCTTGGGTTCAAATTCTGGCAGCTCTAAGTTCCTTAAGAGAGAGAAAGAGAGAGAGAGAGAGAGAGAGAGAGAGAGAGAGAGATCAGCTACAGTACTTGGCAAATAGTTTGAGTGGGAAGGACCTTGGAGGTGATATAGATCATGGATAGGCAAACTAAGGCCCGGGGGCGGATCTGGCCCAATCACCTTCTAAATCTGGCCCGTGGACGGTCCGGGAATCAGCGTGTTTTTACATGAGTAGAATGTGTCCTTTCATTTTAAATGCATCTCTGGGTTATTTGTGGGGCCTGCCTGGTGTTTTTACATGAGTAGAATGTGTGCTTTTGTTTAAAATGTATCTCTGGGTTATTTGTGGGGCATAGGAATCCGTCCCCCCCCCTTCAAAATATAGTCTGGCCCCCCCTACAAGGTCTGAGGAACAGTGGACCGGCTCCCTGCTGAAAAAGTTTGCTGACCCCTGATATAGATGAAGCCCCCTCCCCAGTGAAGGAATTTTCCAACCACAACATCACCAACAAATGGGGCTGGTTAACTGCTGGTTGTTGTTAAAATGTTTTTGATTACTCATTTTAAACAGTTTTTTGTAAACCACTTGGGGCTTTTGTTACACTCAAGCAGGGCATATATTGTGTTAAATAATGTACCGGTAAGTAATGCTGTCCCGCCCACCAGGGAAGCCCTCTTTAACCCTTTCCATGCCAGCCTTCCAAGAAGACTGTCAATACAGTCATTTTTATTTTTCCTACTTTTGATACTGCTGGTCGTGTGTGTGTGTTGCTGTTTTAGTATCTTTGCTAGGTTATCTGTCATTTATATATATTAAAAAATGGGCTACTTGCATTCTGGGAGGGGTTAACCCCTTAGGGCTGATGACCAGCATCTTTAAAACAGTTTGAGACCAGTTTGCCTGCAAGATCACCTTGCTCCATATACGCCCACTCGACTGCTGCAAGATCTACAGACCTGGCACTGTTACTGGTGCTGCATCGTATTCGTTACACAGTTG
Source organism: Podarcis vaucheri (assembly GCF_965113315.1). Classification (NCBI taxonomy): domain Eukaryota; kingdom Metazoa; phylum Chordata; class Lepidosauria; order Squamata; family Lacertidae; genus Podarcis; species Podarcis vaucheri. The sequence goes on from NC_138765.1 coordinate 75,430,272, forward strand.
TAAGAAATTGATTCTTTAGTGTGGCTGCACCTACACATTGACATCAGACACTGTCCTCTTCACTGTGCTCTTTTCAGCTCCTGCTAAAAACATTTTTGTGTAGGCGAGCCTGTCCAGATATGTAGAATGTTGATGTGCATTTTAATCTGGCTTACAGCTTATTGATTTTAATTTTTATTATTTTGAATATTTTAAGTTGTCGTTTTTAACTGTTTTTTATTGATGGTTTCATTGTTTTCTTCTAGTTGTAAACCACGCTGTGGGTTTTTAAAAAATACAAGCAAGCAGTATATAAATTTTATGAAATAAATACAGTGGTACCTTGGGTTACATACGCTTCAGGTTACAGACTCCGCTAACCCAAAAATAGTGCTTCAGGTTAAGAACTTTGCTTCAGGATAAGAACAGAAATCGGGCTCCGGCGGCACGGCGGCAGCAGGGGGATCCATTAGCTAAAGTGGTGCTTCAGGTTAAGAACAGTTTCAGGTTAAGAACGGACCTCCGGAACGGATTAAGTACTTAACAGGAGGTATCACTGTAGATAGAGATAGATAGATAGATGGATAGATAGATAGATAGACAGACAGACAGACAGACAGACAGATGCTTTCCTTCTTTTCAAAGCACTGCACATTAAATTGCCATTCTCCAATATGAACTCCTGATGTCTTCTTGTTTCTCTCATCTTCATCCATCTAGGGTTGTGAAAGAAGAGATCTCAGACGACAATGCAAAGCTGCCCTGCTTCAATGGACGCGTCGTGTCTTGGGTATGTAGAGGCCTTTCAGTTGTACGATCGGTAGAAATGTTCTGGGGCCCTGCAGGAGCCATTGCTAGATCTAATAACATCCCTTCTCTTGGAAAACTCAACGTTTACACAATGTTAGAACAGTTCAAAACAATTCCCAAAATTAGGCCGTTTCTCATTAAAATCCCATCAGATATTAACTGATAGCCAATCCAAACTATTTCTGCCCCATACCTAGTCTGAGAATACCACTGTGGGTGCGCAGTTGTTTTGCTGATGTGTGCTTGCATTGCTTTGGAAAATGCGAATTCGGATAATTAATGGCCTTTAAGTGCGAGCTGTTTGGATGTGGGTGGCACTGTGGTCTAAACCACTGAGCCTTGGACTTGCCGATCAGAAGGTGGGTGGTTCAAATCTCCACAACGGGGTGAGCTCTGGTTGCTCGGTCCCTGCTTCTTCCAACCTATCAGTTCGAAAGCACGTCAAATTGCAAGTAGATAAATAGGAACCACTCCGGCGGGAAGGTAAACGGCGTTTCCATGTGCTGCTCTGGTTTCGCCAGAAGCGGCTTAGTCATGCTGGCCTCAAGATCCGGAAAAACTGTCTGTGGAGAAATGCCGGCTCCCTTGGCCAGTAAAGCGATATGAGCGCCACAACCCCAGAGTTGTTTGCGACTGGTCTTAACTGTCAGGGGTCCTTTACCTTTACCTTTAAGTGCGAGCTGAATCCAATTCCTACCTCGCTTCTAATTCTGATGTCCAGATTGTAAGTTATGATTGCAGCACCCCAGTACTATCTTAAGACCTGGCTTCTACACTCTCTCTGTTTGGCGTGGGCCTGGTTCCCACCTGTGTGCTCGCCTCTTAACAGTGGCTGCCGCATAGCCATTACAGGTAAAATATCTCAGGTACACCTTCCACATTCCCTCATATGCCTTTGTTTTTCTGCACAGGCTGTGTGCTCAAGCTGCATGGGGCACATGTTGAAAAATCAAGCGATGGTGTTTTTTTGTTTTTAGCCGACAGGTGCTTTGCTCTAATGCTTAAAAGCCTGCAATCACACTATTATTATTTTTATTATTATCATTATTGTTATCATTGTTATTATTCCACTCTGCAAAAATTCCCATGCTTGCCGGCAGATTCTACAGGCGCTACGCTCTTAGCTCTCTCTGTGTGTGTGTCCTTTGCCGTTTATTTTGTATTGGGAGGTTTATGAGCGGTTTGCCGCGATTCGGCATGGCTTTACGACTCTTGAGGGTGACTCACAGCGCTAACGTGCCTTTAAGTCAAATGGGGGTGGATTTATGAGTGCTTTTAAAGCTTGGTGTGGATATAATCATTTTTCTAGGATCCTTTTACCAAACATTTCTTCAGACCTGTCCTAGGTCTTGAGTTGTATCCCTAGCTAGTTCTACTCAGAGAGTAGCTAGCGAACATGGCTAATTACGGTCCATACATTTCAGTGGGTTTACTCTTGAGTGGAGTTAGTTGGCTGTAACCCCTTGTTCCTAGCCTCATTACTTGACAGTTACTGAGGGCTGCTGGGTAGACTTCAAACTCATTTGCTAAGCGCTTTTATGAAATAACGTGTGGCAGTTTTAGAAACTCAGTTTATATAAGCCAGGCTCCAAATGGCTCCTTAAACCAGGGTTACAGTCACAAACACAGAATCCCTAGTTGCCATTTTGGGGCTAGATGGCTTGAAAGTCGTATTTTTCAATACAACTTCTTGGTTCCTGAAAGTAGTTCTGATTGTGCAGATAAAATGCAACAGATAGAATTCTACAGGATGTGTTGCTAGTTTGTGAAAAAAGTCAGGATCCAAGGACCCCCAGGCATGCACCTCTAGGTGGAGGAGACATCAGGCACCATCCTGGTACCCGGGCATCTTCACTTGGTTGCAGGTGGCCAATAGCCAGGTGCAAAATGCTCAAAATGCGAATTTTGAACACTGATGTGTGGTTTATGGCAATTGCACACAAGGACTTTGTTGTGTCTGGTACTCCTTGCTTCAGCGGTGGGCAGCCTTGTGGTCCTTCAGATGATGCCCAGCTTCCCATCAGCCCCAGCCAGCATGGCTAATGGTCAGGGATGATGGGAGTTGTAGTCCACCAACTTCTGCGAGAGTCATGGATTCCTCATCGCTGTTCTGCTTTGAACAAAGGAAGTTGCCTTATTCCAGGCCAGAGGCCCAGCTAGTCCCGGATCCTGTTCTCACACCGTGGCCAATCAAATTCCTCCAGGCATAGCATGAAGGCAACAGCCCTCCCTCACTGTTAGTCATAAGAACCTAAAAGGAGCTCTGCTGGATCAGGCCAGTGGCCCATCTAGCCCAGCATCCTGTTCTCACATTGACCAACCAGATGCCCCAGCCGAAATCCCACAAACAAGACCAGAGCGCAACAGCAAATCTCGCCACTTGTGATTCCCTGCAACTGTTATACAGAGGCATCTTACCACCTGACAGTGGATACAGAACATAGCCAGTATGGCTAGTAGCCATTGGTAAGCCTTGCGTTCTATGACAGTTCCTGCTGGCATCGTAGATAACTTCTCCTTCTTCTTCTGCTCAGCACCACAGACAAAGCCACAATGCCTCCTGTGCTTGAAGGAGTTAGTGTGCCTTCATGACTCACGGCGAGAAGCATCTGCAACTGAAGATCAGGTTGTCTCTGTAGTTTGTGCCTTGCATAGGAGCTCTAGGTGGCGTCATCCAGGCCATTTTGCAATTTGGACTCCTTGCCCTTGGTTTATTCTCCTCCCTTCATGTTTTGAAGGACCAAGCGGTTTGCCAGAGGCTGAGTGTCATCCTTCACCCATAGTGGGGCTAATAATAATAATAATAATAATAAGAAGAAGAAGAAGAAGAAGATTTGTGGAATGAAATGTTATAGGATTTCGGCAGTGAGAATTATAGGACATTCGCTGGCTGGAAACAAAGCAATGTGTCGTCCCTGAAACATTTGCAGGCTCAAACAGCATCGAAAGCGGGATTGTGCACCATTGTGTGCTCAAATAATCACAAACCCACAATAAAGAGGAATTTTGGAGGAGATCTGGGGGTTGCCCATGTGACTATTTTCTGTAAGAAGGCCCAAAACATAATTGGCCCCAGAGCAGCGTCAGGGAGGGAAGATGGAGCCAATGAATGAAATGAAAAGATTAAAACGTTCGCCTAATTCCAGGGGAACTGCTTTTCTCATCTGTCCAAAGCAGTAACTTGGGGTCAGAAATCAAGATGACATAACGTTGCAGCGCCAAGTTGACTTCTAGAAGAGAGTGCTAGCTTCTGTAGTTAAATTTTAAATTACCCTTTCCCCCAGGATCTTAACGATTCACCCGTATGTGGACTTTTTTGGTATTGCGTAAGTTTATTTCGATCACTTCACTTCATCAGCTTCTTTTTAAAGCTGCTCTGTCAATTACAAATATGTTTTTTTTAAAAAATCATTATAATATCCCTGCAGAGGACTGCTGTCAGCAATAAAATATCTCAGAGTTGTATCCATTGCTAGTCCTACTCAGAGGAAGCCCATCAACATGCCTTAAGGACGGTCTGGTTTCTTACGTTCCACCTCAGTCACTGAGACCCTCCGAAGGCCTGCTTTCGGTGGTCTGGTCTTTACTAGGAACTGAGACTTTAGTGGAGCAGGCCCTGCCCTGTGGAACTCCCTGCCAGTGGATCATTGGCAGAGAATCATCCAGGCACGTTGTTTAGGTAGGCTCTTTGCAATCTTTTCAACCATTCAGCATTTAATGGTGTTTCATTGATTGTAGGGATGCTTTTTGCTTATTTTACTGTATCTTTTAAACCCCTGGGTGGATATATTTATGAAAGTGCATATTATAAATATTTAAATAAATAACTCGTGTCCATCAATTTCAACAGGTCTACTTTGAGTAGAGCTTAGTTTGACACAGATTGTTTTGTCCTACGAAGACTGGTGCAGATCGAACTTTGCTTGGTTAGGAGACGCTAGTGTGTGTTCCTAAGCCTCTTCCTCTCCCGCTTAAAAACTTGCCCCTTAGCTTTCATTCTTGGCACTATTTATATACCCTGCTGATCAGGTGAAAAAAGCTCCCAGAACAGTTTTCAGATAAAATGAAAACAATCAAGATAGTCCTTGGCCCCTCAGGCTTAAGGAAAGAAGTGGTGGGGAGGGAGGGGTGGGGAAGGCAAGGACAGGGACTGGTTCTGTTTAGCATGCTGTCTGCACTGGTGTGAGGCCAAGTGGCTAGTTCCAAACCCACTTCTAACTACAACTGCACGCTGCGGTTCAGAGCGAACCATGGTTTGTGAAAAATGCCACAGCAGATGTTAAGCATTATTAGCGGCGGTGGCGGGGATAAAACAAAATGGACATTCATGTGCAGAAATGGGCAAGGGAGCTGCAGAGAACTCCTCGTCTCCTAACCGTGAGTAGGCGTGCAGCCAGCCAGTGTTATATCTCCACCAGTCCTTAATTCATGATGCTCACCAATAAAAAATTCTGAGATCACAAGCTTTACAGTTCACCTTCCATTGTTTTTCCACCAAGTTCATGATCAGTTCGTTAAGCCCTCCTTAACTTTGGAAGTTGGCCTAGCTGGCAGGATCAAGACCACCATGCCCTTCCATCATCGAGGGCTGTGTGTGTGTGTGTGTGTGTGTGTGTGCTCTGTTCACAACCTCCATTGCCTCTTGATAGCTCCTGAAAAGGCAGCCCCATTTTCTTTCCTCGGACAATCCAGGCCCAGCCACCCTGCTGGGGCCGGCTCTTTCTCCTTGTGAAAAGAATTAAGCTGGCTCGCTGCGTGCTGATTCTGAGAGTAGCCGAGTCGCTGGCTGATGATGGCAGGTTGCGCACAGTGGGTTGACCATTGTAGGCCATTCTGCCTTATTTCCAAAGGAGGCACCGCATTAACGGCGCATCTCTTCCCCGATTGGCTTCCTTGGGATTGACACGGCTCCCGATTGGTTTGTGGTGATGTCATGCTTCATTTTTCTCCGGCTCCGGCATTCTGATGCCCATTATCAGAGGCGTTTAAAAAACCCAACGATATATACGTGGTCTCCTTTTGTGCACATGGATGCTTAACAGGCCCACTGCCCCATGCGGTTGTGATTTTAATGAAAATAAAATTTTAAAAATCCATTCAACTTTGTATCGGATTGAGAGTCGCCACAGGGAGGGGCCCGCTAAATTTGCTTGGGTAATCCATCACTTGAGCGTCAGTGCTGGGCGAACACATTGTGGAAATTGTATTTCAATGTAAGAGGTGGGTGAAAGTCTTCATTCAGGAAGGACGTCCAAAACACACATTACGTCAAACTGTGGCTCGTCGTGGACTGTTGATCATGTTAAGCACCCAGCCCAAAGCAAGCCACATACAGGGTTTTATCCAACTAAGCTCACATTCACAGCATACATTTAAAGTATATGATTACCACTTTAAACAGTCACGGCTTCCACTGAAGAATTCTGGAACTTGCAGTCTGTTAAGGGTGCTGAGAGTTGTTAGTGACCCCCCTATTCCCCATATGGAGCTACAATTCCCAGAGTTCCCTGTGAAGAGGGATTGATTGTTAAGCCACTCTGGGAATTGTAGTTCTGTAGGGGGGTCACCTAACAACTCTCAGCACCCTTAACAAACTACAGCTCCCAGAATTCTGGGGAGGGGGTGAAGTCATGGTTGTTTAAACCAGTGTCATAGTGCTTTAAATATATGATGTGAATGCGGCCTAATGTCCCACTTAGAATAAACCAACTGAAATTATCGGTCTTAGGTTAGTCATGGTCAGTATGTCTACTCAGACTAGGACTAGCACTGGGTACAAGCCAGGCATAAAATGAAAAAAATGTGAGGTGAATTCTCTATGTGTGTAAAAACACAGAAAGCTGCTTTATATAGTCCGTGACCATTACTCCATTTAGCTCAGTCTTGTCTACACTGACCGGCAGATGCTGTCCAGGATTTGAGGCAGGAGTCTTTTCCCAGCCCTGCCTGGAGATACTGGGGAATGATTGTGCCTTTTGAAATAAGAGTACGTTCAGGCCACAATTTACATGGGCCTTACATTCCTGCGATCGTACCTGAAACCCAAGTTGAGTGCAGTTGTATCTTGGTTCTCGAACAGGATGTGTTTCGGGAGTCCGTTTGACTTCCAGAACTGTTCGAAAACCAAGACGCAGCCAATTAGAAGCTGCAGAAGCCACACTTCCAAAAATTGTTCGAAAACCGGAACACTCACTTCCGGTTTTCGATCCTTTGGGAGTCGAGCTGTTCCAAGGCGTTCAGCAACCAAGGTACGGCTATATAATCAAAACCTGTTGGGTTCAATGGTGGGTGGAATTGCCAAAGTCATTTTTCCTGGAACCACATGCCCTTTCTGCCCCTTAAAAAAAATCTACTCATATAAAACTGAATGTGCACAAATTAAATGTGCACATGTTGCAGGCTTACTGTGAGGAGGAAGGATCGATCAATTTCACTTCCTTCTGTTTCTTATTTTTCCAATCTTAAATTCAATCTTAAAGTTCTCCTTTAGCAATTTGCTTTTTTTAAAAGTCCTCATTTATTATCCTAATGCATTTTTTGTTGCAATCTTGCCTAATGCACACTTTTGTAAAGCAATTTCTCCTCATTGTGCATTTTTGTATCTTTTTTTTTTTGCATTGCAACATTTTTGTTGTGGTTGTTGTTATTTCACTTCACCTAAGCTTCCAGGGCAGCTTGCAACATGAAAACACAATATTAAAAACATTTTAAAATAGCTTATGATCACGAAAACAAGGTGGGTCCTCAAAATATACACCTCAAAAGCTAGGGTGAAGAGATGCGTTTTCAGTATTCTCTGGAAGAATTTCAGTTTGCAAATTGTTTATGAAAGTGCAAAGTTGGGGAATTTGGCTCTGCTGGCTGGGGCCGATGGAAGTTGTGGTCCAACCACATTAGGGGAGTGCCATGTGGGGTTAACCTTGCTTTAAGCTGCCTCAATGCTTTTCGTCCTTCCTCCTCCGTCTTTTTCTGCTCTTGACGAAGGCAGGCAACGTCAGCAGGAAAAGGTGCCTGTCTTTCTCTCCAAAGCAACAGAATGTGATGTCTTAGAAAAGTTTTTCTTTTTAGTTTCTGAGATGAGCCCAACAGGGAGGAAAGTCACTTGTGTGACTCCTGCACGATCCTTCCCTTGATTTTCTCTTTTTAAAAGATTGTACAGCTATTCTCATCAGTGAAAGAGCACCTCGGGGAGGGACAGCCTTTCCTGTTTTCTGTTCATCCGTCTCATCAACCTGCCTCCTTGACTTACCTTTTCCCCATTAACGGTTCCCTTCTGTGTCAGCTACAGGATTGCCAATTTCACCAAGGGCCGGCCTAATCTTATTCTTTCCCTGTTTCCCTGATGGCTCTTATTTTGAGAGATGGGCTTGTCTCTGATGAGAAACATATTGCCATTTTAGGCTATTCTAGGGGGAACGAAAGTCTCCATAATTCATGTTTTTTGTGGCTGCCTTGTCTGTGTGATATATTCTTATCCCCATCCCTTCCTGCCCCTTGGCTTTATGCAGTTAGCTTTCCCCCAACGGCTTGCTGTCATCTATGATTTCACTTTGGGAATGTAGCTGGTTGCCGAACGAACTAATTAAAATTGGGGAAATGTGCCAGTCGACAGAAGCTCAGCCCCTCTCCCCTGTTGCAACTTGGTGGCCGACGGAGGTGGGCATTGGGGTACCTCCCGGATGGCAGTATATTGCAGGTGTGTGTGTGTGTTCAGGCACGTACTAGAACGTTAGGTTTGCACGTTCAAAGTGTTTTGAAGTGCTCTGTTGTCCTAATGCAAGAAATCTAGGTAAAAGTAAAGGGACCCCTGACCATTAGGTCCAGTTGTGGCCGACTCTGGGGTTGTGGCGCTCATCTCGCTTTATTGGCCGAGGGAGCCGGCGTACAGCTTCTAGGTCATGTGGCCAGCATGATTAAGCTGCTTCTGGCGAATCAGAGCAGCGCACGGAAACGCTGTTTACCTTCCCGCCGGAGCGGTACCTATTTATCTACTCACACTTTGACGTGCTTTCGAACTGCTAGGTTGGCAGGAGCAGGGACCGAGCAACGGGAGCTCACCCCGTCGCGGGGATTCGAACCACTGACCTTCTGATCGGCAAGTCCTAGGCTCTGTGGTTTAACCCACAGTGTCACCCGCAGAATTTTTATTGTTGGGAAATGCACTGGAAAGTGTGGGATGCAATGAAAAACCCATTATAGTGCATTGAAAGGTGTGGACTGAACATATGACTAATGGGAAGATGTATAAGCGCTTGTCAAAGAGCGAGCAGGGAGTAAATCACACCATTCAAAGTTGGAGTTAACTTTTTATTAGCAAAAACACGATCTTCACAGACTTGGCTGGGTGTCAGGACTAAATGAGCACAGCAGCTCATTCCCTGTAGGTCTTACCCCGTGAATCAGTTGCCAAGACTGTAAGTCCATGGCTTCCCACAGCCATCCAAGTCCCCTCCTCTCCAGAGCTTTCCCCCAGCAATTGGAGACTATGCCTGCATGCAGCCTGCCGCTGCTCCACCTCTTTCAGCCCTCTTCTGGTTCTGGGAGACAAAAGGGGGAGGTGAGCAGCAGAAAGGAGAGACACCGGTGACTCTTCACCAGCCTGACACATCTCTATCTCTTCGCCTCCTCCTCCCATTCACCAACTTCAGCTTCTGCCTCTGATTCTGGACTTCTCTCTGCCACAGAGTCACCCAGCTCACTAAGCCCTGTTACCCCTTCAGCTTCCAATACGTCCTGTTCCCAGTCTTCCTCCTCTGATCGCCCTCCTCTCTTCTCTGTCCAGCCAGTCCATGACAGCGCCCTGCAAGCAGATCAGGATGAATGTACATTGGACCTCCCATGAGGTCTGCTGCAACGTGTTGCTAAGTCAATCATAGTGTATTAAAGGTAAAGGGACCCCTGACCATTAGGTCCAGTCATGACCGACTCTGGGGTTGCGGTGCTCATCTCACTTTATTGGCCAAGGGAGCCGGCGTACAGCTTCCGGGTCATGTGGCTGGCATGACTAAGTGAACCAGAGCAACACAAGGAAACGCTGTTTACCTTCCCGCCGGAGCAGTACCTATTTATCTACTTGCATTTTGACGTGCTTTCGAACTGCTAGGTTGACAGGAGCAGAGACCGGGCAACGGGAGCTCATCCCGTCACAGGGATTTGAACCGCTGACCTTCTGATCGGCAAGTCCTAGGCTCTGTGGTTTAACCCACAGCGCCACCCCCGTCCCTTAGTGCATTAGGCGTGGGTGCATAGTGCATTGGGGTGGGTTTATACTGGGCTATCCACATATAATTCTGCTTTATTAGTTGTTCTGCAGTAGTTCCCCAATGTTAGGAGCTTTATTGCCATCTGGGAGGGGGCAATTCTTGTACTTAAAAGCAGGTCAGAAAGGAACCTCTGTGGTATGAAAAGTTACAGGATTTCAGCAAATGGGACGCGCCTCCACTCACCGTTCTTTCTCTGGCCTCTGCACACTTCCTTTTCCTGCTTTACTGTGACTGAAGCAAAGGGCTACATACGGTGTTAAGTTTTTCTGCAGGGATGCATTACTGTTTTGGGGGTTTGGGGTGTGTGTCATTTTTTTAAACAAAGCATTTCCCCACGTTTCTGCAAACAGGTGCAATTGAAGAACTGAGAAAAGCGTTGCACTTTTGGTGGTTTAAATGCAAACTGTGCCCCTGCTTCTGACTCTGTCTCCTCTCTTGACTCTTCCAGCTGGTCCTGGCCGAGAGCTCCCATTCGGACGCCGGTTCCCAATGCACCGAGAGCCACACAGATCTTCCTCCTCCCATCGAGAGAACAGGAGGCATTGGAGACTCCCGCCCCCCTTCCTTTCAGTACGGCTCTTTAAAATATATGTATATGGATGTATTTATTAATGTTTTTTCCTTTGTCGCAGAATGATCTAGGTTCTGTCACTTCGTGTCAAGCTTTTGCTATGGCTGAGAGGTGTACTTACTTTCCAAAATAAAATTGGAGCTTTTAAGCACAAAAAGGCTCTTTAAAAGAGAATATAAATCAGTTGTGGGGAACTTGCAGCCTGTGGCTTCCCCGTTTAGCTCACAGAGCCATTTTGGCCAGGCCACGGAAACCTGCCTATATCTGACATCATATAGGGTGACAACACCATCTGACATTATCTATGATGATGACATCATCTGACGGTACATATGATGACACCACCACCTGAGATTATATATGGTGATGACATCATCTGACATCATGTATGATGTTAAGTGTGGAGCAGGTAAAGAGATGTCTGGGCCAGGTCACAGGTCCCGCAAGAGCCCTGCACACACACCCTGAGGGACCAGCTGACAGTCAGCTGGTCAGTGCTTGCAAAGCACCACCCACAGAACTACTCAAGCCCCAGTAATCAGCTGATAAATCAGCTGACACCCTTGTGATGTCAGGTGATTGACAGGTGGAGGCGTTCTCTAACCCCGGTATAGACATAAGAATATCCCATCCTTACAGAAGCTTTCACTTCTTCATTTCTGCCTGAGTTCCTTATCCGTGTGAGCCTTCCTGACTGGCAGGTGATCATTACTTGAGTTTGGATTATTCATTCCCTGCTGCTTTGCACACTAAATTTGTCCCTCCCCATCCCTACTAAGTCTAACAACCTGTGGAGGGCCTCAGGTTCCTCTGTTCTTCCTTACAGGCAGAGTAAGAACAGATGCTTGGTTTGGGGTTGTTCTTGTATTGCATTGGTGACTAGAAAAACCACCTGAGTGTCACCCCTTAGAAAACAAAAACAGAAGGTTCAGCCTTGCAGAACTGGAAAGTCAAGAGCGCAGAGATTTTGTCCCTTCCTTGGCCATCTCTCCAGCTTTTGCTTTTTCTTCTCCTGGAAAGAGTCACAGCCACTTCTGTGCCTACTTTCTGCCGGCCTCGTGAGGGGCAGGGAAATGGAGGGCTTGTGTTCCTGCTGCTGCTGCCAGGCCTGACTTCTATCCTCTCGTTCTCTTGCTGCCCCCTTGTGGCTCTCCCTTCTCCCAAGTGCCTGGGCAGCTGCCGTCATGTGATCGGCTGGTCTGACTCGTTCTTTGTCTCCCTCTCACACGTCTCTGTTTTCCTGGGAACACAGGGAGCCTCTGGACACCGAGTCAGGTCACTCGTCAGTAGCTCACTGGTGTCTACACTGAACGGTAGCATCTCTCTCAGCTGTTCCCAGCTCTCCTTTGGGGATGGAAGCTGGGCCCTTCTGCATGCTACAGTTCTTCCCTTCAGATACCGGAACCTGGAAGCTGCTTTATACTGAATCAGATCATTTTATTTAATCATCATCATCATCATCATCATCCAGCTAGCTCAGTATTGTCTGGCAGCAGCTCTCCTGGGTTTGAGATAGAGGGCATTCCCAGCCCTCCCTAGAGATGCAGGCCACCCTGCTCATATTTTACATTGGAGGAGCCAATGAACTCACATTTTGGACCTTCTGCCTGCAACCAATATTCTATTCCGGGCATAGGCAAACTGTTTGGGACTACAATTCCCATCATCCCTAGCTAACAGGACCAGTGATCAGGGATGATGGGAATTGTAGTCCCAAACATCTGGAGGGCCAGAGTTTGCCTATGCCTATTCTATTCTACATTTCTATCCAGGAAGCTCAAAGTTGCGTACCTGGCTTCTTCCCTCTTCTCCTTTTTGTCCTCACAGCAGCCTTGTGAGGCAGGTTAGTCTGAGAGATAAGAGCGGCCAGCCCGAGGTCACCCAGTGAGTTTCATGACTGAGTGAGGACGGGATTTGAACTCTGGTCCTCCCAGGTTCCCGTCTACGATTCTTAACCGTTGCACCAAACTGACTACACCAAACGGACTGAATTTTAGATCTGCCCTCTGCAAAAAGACAAAAAAGAAATGCATTTGTTACCATTGTGAAAACTGACCTACTGCAAAGCCTTACCCCTGCATGTTAGGGTTAGCTCACTCGCCTTATCCCCACATGTACCAAGTCTACAGGGCTAGCTGCCCAGTCCAGCCTGAAAACAACTTCTGGTCGCTAGATGGCTCTGCTGAGACAGGTTGGTTGCAGGGTTGGCACCAAGAGAACAACTCTGGTCTTTTTGCATGAGATGAAAAAACGGGCCATATCTGTAGGGGTTAGAACATCATTTTAGGACTGGGGGAGCTGCAGCATGCTGCATCCCTCGCGAGATATGTATTAAAATATGTTTGCCCGCCTATAAGAAACAGCTGCCATTCTCTATCCACACCTGAGATGGCACTGTATGGGGAGGACTGTACCATATGCCCAACTGAATGCTTTTGAAACCATTTTGGATCCAATTGCAACAGACAATCAAAATGAACCCCGCCAGGGTTTTGGCAAAACGGTATATGGGCTTGTTTCAAACGCCGGTCACGTCTTGTGCTCTCTTCATTCTTACAGCCCAAACGCCGCAAGCAGCCGAGATGGACTGGACAACGAGACGGGGACAGAGTCCGTCATCAGCCACAGGAGGGACCGACACCGGCGGAGGAACCGAGAGGGCCACGAAGACAGTAAGTTGGCGCTTCCTTGCTTTGTTCCCTTTGAGGGTCCCTTCGGTCGTTGTCGCCAGCTTCTTTTGCAGAGACCGATCTCAAATATTGGCTTGGGGATTTTGCAAAACACAAATGAATTGCATCACACCGGCAAGCATCACATAGCGTTCCATGGGTTGCTTATTTGCACTGCCAAGGACGGGTCAGCTGATAGCACATCACTGCCGGTGCTGCCTGGTTGGCTGCCTGGTGACCCAGGACACGGCCTTCTTGGTGGCAGTTTTCTGTTTTGTGGACTGCCCAGTCAACCCAGTGAGGTGCGCCCGTCTCCCTCATTATTAACGTTCAGGAGGAATGAAGAAACATTCTAGTTCACCCAGGAATTTGACGGCTGGGTGAATGGTTGGGAGATACTGGGGCTGTGTCCAGTGCTAACCCTACTCAGAGTACACCCTTGAAGTTAATGGACATGACTAACTTGGGCCTATTAATTTAAACAGGCCTATTCAGAGTCAAACTCCACTGGATACAACTCATTGCTCTTAGCGGTCTTGAAATTATTAGTTGGGAGAGTGTGTTGTTGTTCTCAAATGTTTTAAATACGGCTTTATTTCATTTTTAACAGTATTGTTTTATGTGTTTGCCACCTTGGGCACCTTTGGGAGAAAGGATGGCTTATAAATTATTATTATTATTATTAGAATGATATATTGCAAGTTCAGTTGTGCTATTGGGGGGGGGGAGAGTTGCAGTGTATATGTGGTGCCCACAACAATTCCATTGGTCTGCAGATGCAACTATGTGCCCAAAGATTTGCAAGCCCTGATCTGTCTGCCAAGATGTCTGTCTGCCCAGATGTCTGTCTGCCCATGTCTGCCCAGAAGCTTCCATTTTGCTTTACCTTTACGTACTTCCTTTCTTACATTTATTCCCCCCCCCTCTTCTCCAGGGAGTTCAGGGTGTGGCATGCACAGTTCTACCCCCTCCTCATTTTATCTTCACAACAACCCTGTGTGGTGGGTTAGGCCGAGAGGCAGTGACTGGCCCAAAGTTGCACCTCCTTTCATGGCTCAATGAACCCTGGTCCTCGTCCGGCACTCTAACCACTACGCCACACCGGCATTCCGGGGCAGAGAGCGGTGATTGTGGGAAGCATGCCCTGTGTCTAATTCCCATCACAGTGCATTAAGAACTCTGCCCATGCACCTTTTATTCCCTTTCCAGTTTAAGTAGCAGATATTCTGCCTGTCGCTCTGTCAGGACAGTAAGAGCTATTCAGCAGTGGAACAGACTCCCTCAGAAGGTGGTGGACTCTCCTTCCTTTAAGCAGAGATTGGACGGCCATCTGCCAGGGATTCTTCAGCTGCGATTCCTGCCTTGAAGGGGGTTGGGACTGGATGACCCTCGGAGTCCTTTCCAGCTGTACAATTCTACAATTTGATCAGTGGAACTAGTGAAAGGATTCCTGTGGCTGTGATCCGTTGCATTCTCAACCCCCTTCCCTGTTGTGCGTGTGCCGTCCTCTGAAATACACACATTTGCGTTGACCTTCTGCGGCTTCACCTGCAAAGCAAGGTTCCCAACGACTGCTAACAAAAGATTTATTTTGTCCTCCCCCCCGGCTTGGAGGGAAGTTGGCCTTTTGCAAAGCGGTTTCCAAAACAGAGCAGGTGGGAGGTTGGACAACAGAGAAATAATTACACGGAGCTGGGGTGGGCAGGCAGATGGAGGGGGGAGCGATTGGGGGAAGTGTATGCCCTTGTGGGAACCCCATGTATTTCCCCTTTTCAATTTAATTAGTAGATATTCTGTCTGTAGCCCTGTCTGCTTTTTTTGACAATGCAAACGAGAGACACCTTTTGTCCCACAGAGAAAATGAAGGGTGTGTATGTCCCGCCTCCTCCTGAAACAACATGGATGGTTACTGGTTGGAAAAATTGACCAGGTCCTGTTAAAAAGGGGGAGGGGGCTTAATTAGGAGCATGGGAGGTCTATTCTTGGGACCCCTTCCTTGCTAGGAGAAAGATTTCTTTTTCTTTTACCACTACCACCACTTCCGTTTGCTAAGGATGAGCAAGAAAAGAGGGACTCAGTTAGGGAGGTAATAAAGAGGAGGGGTTCTCCCCGTCCGTCCGTGCTCAGAAAGTTTTAGAGTCTCTGCTGTGTGGTGTGTTGTTCATTGTTTCCACCCCTTCCAAGTGTCAAGTGCTAACGTAATTGATTGGATGCTGGCAGAATGGCCCGTTCCGTGGGAACCTAGGGAGCTGCCTTCTACAGAGTCAGGCCATCGGTTCGTTTATCTCAGTATTGCCTACACTGACTGGCAGCAGCTCTCCAGGGTTCCAGGCAGGGGACACTGACTGGCAGCAGCTCTCCAGGGTTCCAGGCAGGGGACAGTCCCAGCCCTCTCTGGGACTGGGAAAGTGGAGTAATGCTCTATTATTACATCAATAAAAGGCAAAGGACCCCTGACCATTAGGTCCAGTCGTGGCCGACTCTGGGGTTGCGGTGCTCATCTTGCTTTATTGGCCGAGGGAGCCGGTATACAGCTTCCGGGTCATGTGGCCAGCATGACTAAGCTGCTTCTGGCGAACCAGAGCAGCACACGGAAACGCCGTTTACCTTCCTGTTGGAGCGGTACCTATTTATCTACTTGCGCTTTGACGTTCTTTCGAACCTATAAGTTGGCAGGAGCAGGGACCGAGCAATGGGAGCTCACCCTGTCGCGGGGGTTTAACCCACAGTGCCACCCACGTCCCATTGAGTACATCAATGCCCTGATGCTAAACACAGACTCACTCACTCGCTCGCTCCATTTTGGGGACCTCCAAGCAAGATCATGGCGGAAAAGTCTCTCGGTGGCTATGTTCCAACTCCAGGATGCCTCTTGAGAAACCAGTTTTGCTGGTGAGCATTGGTGGGAGAGGGACATTGGCCTTTCTTCCAACTTGTGGGCTTTCCAGGGGCACCTGGTTGGGCTGCTGGAACAGTAGGCCTCTGTTCTGACCCAGCCAGGGCTCTTCTGTACTTTTGAGTATTGGGTAGCACCTGTTATTCACAGGTATACTTCCTCTAAGTATGGAGGTTCCATTGGGATACCTTGGCTGATGGAGTTGCCCGCCATGACTTATCAAAGCGCTTGTCGCATCAGATCCGAGTTCCACCTTGCCCAGCATGCTGCTAGCAGCTCCCCTCTGACTTGTGGACACCTCTGCCTTCATTCCTCTATAAAGCCGGAGCATTAGGCTGTCCTTCCTAATTAGGCGTCACTTGCCAAATGGCTGGGGCTGTGTTTGGCATCTTAATTAACTCGGATTGTCAGTTCAGAACAGAAACGCCTTCCTTGATTTCTCTCTGCCCTGGCCTTTCCGAGGTCCTGCAGGATTCGCACTCAGAAGCATTTCCTTGACCCCCTCGGGCTGCCCCTGCTTCTTCCGATAAAAGCGACAGAGGCTGCGGTTCGGCCCCAGGAGAGAAATGCCTTGCCTTAATTGTCACGGCGGATCGGAAGGCCCTTTTCTCTGAGAGCCCTGGCGGCCTTTTCCATTCTCTGATGCTGAAGTGTGAGGTGATGAAGGTCAGGCGGCCGAGGAAAGCCTTGGTCATTATCGGGGAAATCTGACTGAAGTCCGCAATTGGTACGGGAGAAGTGGACGCCCCGGAGGCGGAATGATCGCCTGTCTTGCTTTGGAGGGTGGGAAATGTGATGGAGACATCTCTTGTCTTCACAAAATGAAGGGGCAGCAAAGAAGGCCAAAGGGGCCAAGAAGAAAGGCTGGTTGTGATTCCTCCCATCACAGAATTTGCTCGTTCGGAAGGAACAGTGTTTCAAGCCACTGCTACAGGAGCTTGTGGAGTGGAGTGGTTCAAGGCCCAGGCCCAAACCCTCTTTTTGCTCTCAGGCTCAAAAGGTGGTAGAGGGTCCTCCATCAGAGGTTTTTAAACCAGGCATAGGCAAACTCAGCCCTGCAGATGTTTTGGGACTACAACTCCCATCATCCCTGACCACTGGTCCTGTCAGCTAGGGATGATGGGAGTTGTAGTCCCAAAACATCTGGAGGGCCGAGTTTGCCTATGACTGTTTTAAACCGAGACTGGATGCCCATCTTTTGGGAATTCTTTGAGCTGCGATTCCTGCATTGCAGGGGGCTGGACTAGACAACCTTTGGGAGAATCCCTCTCAACCCTACAACTCTATGATTCTAAGCTCATCGCGAGTGGCTTGAGGCCAGTCGCCACCTCTCACCCCAACCTGGCTTTCAGGGACATTTGTGAGGATGAGATGGGCAGTTTGAATCAGGAGAGTGGCCTGATCTGAATTGCTTCCCCAGCCATTGAGTTTCCCTTCCTGTCTGCCTTCTGGATCCTGGCTCCCCTCCATCCTAATTCCTGTGGGCATGCTAGTGGGCAGCAGTGGTGGCAGTTGCTGGGGTGTGAGCAAAGGCTTATGGCAACAGTGAGCAACTTTTTTTTTAACACGAGGACCACATTTCATTGGGGGTTATCTGCTGGGGGGCCACAGGACAGGCTGCAGCTGATGAGAAGCCCAGGAACCTGCCTTGTACCAAGTCTAACCAGCCCACCCACCTAGCTCAGTGTGGTCTACACTGACTGGCAGCGGCTCCCCAGGGTTTCAGACAGGGGTCTCTCCCAGCCCTACCTGGAGGTCCTTGAGTTGAGCACCTTCTGCATGCAAAGCGAGTGCCCTAACCAGTGAAATGCAGCCCTTGAGACAAATGAGCATTGGAAGCTGCCTATCGCCCGCCTAGCTCAGTGTTGTCTGCACTGACTGGCAGCGGCTTTCCAGGGTTTTTAGATATGGGACATTCCCAGCCTTACCTGGAGATGCTGGGAACTGAAGCCAGGACCTTCTGCATGCAAAGCAGGTGTTCTGTCTGCTTGCCCTGGCAGTGGGCAGAGCAAAGGCAGGCATAACCTGTTCTCTCTCTCTGGCGCCTTATCTGGTGACCCCCCAAAACTTGGAGTTGCCCACTTCATCTCCTCCTTGCTCTTCACCCTTCCAGTGTAGCCTAACCAGAAGACTGCAAAGCCGTCTCTTCCCCTTGTCCTCTCACCCGTTCGTCTACTCTAAAGGACACCAATTCCAGACCTCCCCAGCTGCCCTCCATATCCTCCTAAGCTGTTAACGTGGCCCAGCCAATCTCCCTGCTCTTAGCTATTTTCATCTCCCTTCATAATCCACCCCCAGCCAAACCCCTTCTGTTGCAGCCCTCTTGAGCAATTGACACACACGGTCACGTTTTCCTCAAAGTGCCCAGAAACCAAATGCCAGGCTCCACGGTTGACTCCCTCATGGGCCCTGCGAATAGTCACGGCAAGTAGACTGTGGATCCTTTTCATTAGCTGTGAGGTGGCAAGCCCAGGTTTGTAGGGGGTTGTCGGAAGACTACGACAAAAAACTGGAGAGGAAATCGCCGATGCGCTCCTATTTGCCGCCTGTCTGGAATGGATGAATGTGAGTGGAATTTGCTGCTGCTGCTGCTTCCCATCTGCGATATGTACCGTATTTTTCGCTCTATAAGACGCAAAGACGCACCAGACCACAAGACGCACCTAGTTTTTGGAGGACGAAAACAAGAAAAAAAAATATTCTGAATCTCAGAAGCCAGAACAGCAAGAGGGATCGCTGCGCAGCGAAAGCAGCAATCCCTCTTGCTGTTCTGGCTTCTGTGATCGCTGTGCAGCCTGCATTCGCTCCATAAGACACACACACACTTCCCCTTACTTTTTAGGAGGGGAAAAGTGAGTCTTATAGAGCAAAAAATACGGTAATCAATACGTTTCCCTCCGTCATTTGCATTGTGTTTCCTTTGCATTGAGATGAAAAGGGCGGAATAACGTATAAAGAGGACACAACTTAGGTAGATTACATGAGTTACAAAATTTCACAGTGGAAATTTTTCAGTGGAATATTTGAATTTATTATTACGGTCACAGACCAGTTCCGACTCACTTACAAGATCAGAAAAATCATAAAACACAATGGGAATAAATTGAATTGCAATTGGGTTTAGCAGAGATAATTCAGATTTAACAGCAGTTAACAATATACATTAAATCTTGATCACTAAAATATAACCTAAAACTATATCATTTAAATCCTTAATCATTTTGGTAGTACAGCTTGTTCCCTAAGTTTTATGGCAGTCGCACAGAATTTGGCCACGCTTAGCGTGATCTCTACATCCTTGTCCTCTACCAGGAGTTTTAGACATTGGGGTTCGGATCCATTTTTCAGTGGAATAGAAAAACAATGCTGTGTGCGAAAAATACAGAGCGGAACAGAAAACAATGCCTTCTGGCATCCCAAGGCCTGAACTTGATGGGGACCTACAAGTTGTCCTAACTCTTGCATGGTTCTGCACGTTCCCAAGCATTCGCTCGTCCTGTTCACACATTACCTTTTGGAAGTGTACATTAAAAAAGAAAAGAAAAGCACCAGCTACTTTGTTGGTCTGCTGCAATGAAAGGGTCTTGTGGCTCCTTATAAAGACCAGGACATTTTTTTTATAGCATTATATTTCATGAGCCAAAGCCCACTTTGATGGATGCATGGAACAGTATTTTCACTTGTAGCATCACAGAGCTGGAAGGGAACCTCAGAAACCATTTAGTCCAACCTCCTGCGCAGCACAAGAGTTAGTGGGTGCACAGTGGTTCAGTGTTAGAAGCTGGAATTGTGGGGCACCTGCCAAGAAGCCTCACATCCCAAAATGTAGCCCCACTGCTGACCCCTGGGGCATCGTGAACATTCTCTGCTACTCCTCCCTGTTCTTCATTTCTTCTCAGTTTGATGGCAAGTCATCTACTGTAGCCTACATTTATACACGATTGTGGCAGTGCTGATATTTTGCTTGCTGTGCCTATTTCCGCTTGCTTATAATCCTGTGTGGTTTTGCATTCGGACATCTTTTATTAGCCTTGCTTTGTATGAAGGCCATGCGTTGCCCACAGTCTCACTGCAGAAGGCAACCGATCACATAACAAGCTAGTTCTTTGTGCAGCGTTTGCTTGGCTCTGTGGTGGGGACAGGTGAAACTTGTCACTTCTGGTTCCCCTCAGCTTCTCACTCTTCCAACCTTAAGTTCTTTTGGCCACATTTCTGCATCATTTTACAATTTAGTTATTTTTTTAAAAAAACAATTCCTCACAATTCCTTATGTTCTTTTTTTAAATAAAAAACCTCACCAAAATTTATCCATTTTGTTGAAGCTATTTTGCCTAACGGAATGCATTTTTCTTTGCTGTTTTCATGGACAGACACCCCCCCCCCGTGTGATTCCTCCCCCATGTTTTTCCGGTCGGCGAACTGCGCCGCGAATTCCAGAGACTTGCAGATCGTGAAGGAGAGTTTTGTGCGCACGCTTCGGTTTGGCGTGTGTGCTTTACGTGTGTGTGTGTGTGTGTGTGAATTAGGTAGGCTCTCATGAAAACAACCGACCAAATTTCTTCCCCCGCCTCGGACCTGCGGTGGCCTGTGACGAACTCTGGCGAGCCAGGAAATGGTAGGGAACGTGACCATTGGGAGACAGTTTTGCATAGCTCCCTCCTCATTGGCCTAACGCCGAGAGGGGGACGTGGCTTGCCAGAGGCAAATCTGCATATGCCGGCTGGGGTGTCTTAAGGTATCTCCTAGCACAGGGAGCCTGGGCCGGGGGCTGGTTCAAAGAGACATTCGAGGCATCTCAGCAGGCGAAAGTTGTCCTCCATTCCGGATGAACAGGTACAATTTTGCTGTGTGGACGGAGGTGCTTCAGGTTGTTTGTCTGGAAGCTGCAATTTGGGAGGGATGAGAAGCCTCGGGGGCAATTTCCCCTCCTGCTTTTCCCCCTTTGTCGCTCTTACAAACAAACGAGATCCTTGAAAGCTGAAATACTCGGTTTTAACTCTTGTCTAATCCCACAGAAGCTTATGTTTCCTGAAATCCAAAATCCAAGTGCTTTGGTTTGAACCGGGGCTTGAGGATTAAGCTGCCCTGCAAAGGGCTTTTTAATTTTTTTTTTTACACTTTGGGCAACCATTTTGTTATTCCCAAGGAGCCAAATAAATCCTGCCTCCCTTCGTCTGCTAAAGGGGATCGCGGCAGTGGCTTAGCACAACTCAGGGAAGCTGAAATGCAATACTGCCCGAAAGGGAGGCGGCGTTCGCACGCAAGTGACTGAAGGCGCAAGCTGGATGGTGGCACATGCAGCTGCCAGCAATTTCCACAGATGTGGCGGTGCTTTTTCTAGCCGCCTTAAGGCTGGGAATCCCCTACTGCAGAGATACCCATTGTGGCAGGCACCCTCCAGGATATTGCTGGACTGCCTCTCCCATCAACCCCCTATGCCCACAAGAAAAGATCAGGCTGATAGAAATTGGGGCAGAATTCAATTTGGTTTGCCTGCAAATGTGAGCATTTGTACTGTCTGAAGTGGTCTGCAAACCGAAAAGCGGCAGCCCTTCAAAATTCACACTTCTCCGAATTTTGCAATCTGGTTCTTAAGACCCAAGTTTTGTATACAGAAGTGTGTCTATTAAGGCAAAGTGTGAACAGAAATGCATTCGTTTGTGAGAACCGTACACACAGAAATCTGTTACTTTGGAGGAAATTGCTTTGGAAACACCTATATATTAGGGGAAAGCGCTTATAAACTTGCATGTTATTAGGGAAAATATGCTGGTGGGTTTTTGGAAAGACTCTTTTTTAAAATGTACAAACTGAGGGCGTTGAATGTTGAGAATTGAACTTAAAAGCTTGGGGAAAATTAGAAAGAGGGAGAAAACCGAAATGACAGATTCATCCATCCCCTTTCAGACATGAGGGGAGCCACATCCCAGCCCCATCTGAGTATATATGTCCTGCCAGCCACTGCCTTGTTCCTTAATGATGGTCTGAAAATCTAATCTCATACAACTTTTTGGGCCTTCATACGGCAATTTTTAAAAATGCACACATTTCAATAATATCTCTCCACCAGCACACCACTGCCCCATGCCTCCTATCACTATAATCCAGCACAGTTAGTTGTAAATAATCATGCAAATTTGAAATGGCTTAGGGATGAAGAGCCTTTATCCTGTGCATCCCAGGATCCCAGTCTTTAAAAGGATTTGGGGGGGTTGCTGGGAATAATTACAAAAATGAAAGTGACCCCTTTCATAACGACCCCCCTTTATTTGTGGCTGCAAAGTGTTTTATTCGTGTTTTATTTTCTGCAGCTTCGGGGAAGATCCGGCGCTTGGCGGTAGACTTTGTTCCCTGCGCGAAATATCTTCTTGGGATTCTCTCCAGGAGCAAAGAGGCTTCCTGATCTCTCTAAGCGTGCTTTGCGCAGTCTCTGAGTCTCTTTGGTGTGGAGTTTTGCTTAATGCTTCAGCGGGGTCGCTGAAGATCTTTACGTGGTCTCCTCCTCCTCCTCCCAAATACACCTGGGATAGCTTTGTTCAGAGCGTTTGGCTTCTCTTCCTTAAACGTACACCGGCTATGAGCTGAGAGGTTGACACCTCAACGTGTTGTGGTCGCTGCGGATTTGCTGGGCTTTTTGCATCGAGTGGTGCACGCCGCAAGCTGGCAACAGCTGGTGCTCCCTCTGCCCGAGATGGTGACTTCTGCGTTTTGGGAATGTTTGGGCCGTGGTCGGCCGCAGCAGGATGGACCCTGTGTGGTGCCACAGCTGCGTCCATGCTCCCCTCTGAGACCCGCCAGCAGCAGGAAACACTCTCCCCCCTGGGGGTGTCGCCTTCTGAGGCCAATCAAATGCTACCCAGAAGCTCCGCCTCCTGTACATCACTGTAGGTATCGGGCTTGTTAAGAACTGCTTCCGGGGGGGGGGGGCAGGTGCCAACCACTTGCATGTGGTTCTGTCTTCCAAAAGGAGTTTCCATTGATGCATTGATGCGACTGCTGCAACCTTGGCTTGCAAAAATCAGCTGCGCACACACTCACATCCCTTCCCCTTTCCAGATGACGGTTAAGTCCAAAGAGCTCTCTAGCTACAGTGCAATGATTTTTTTTAAAAAATAATACTCTTTAATTCTAACCCAGTCTATGAAATGGAATTGGCAGGAGATTCAGGATAAGGAAGACTACAGGTCAGTGCTGGAGCATCTGTTTTAAATGCAGGCAGTTCAGTGTTCAATCCCTGGCATTTCCTGGTAGGACTGGGGAAGGCTCCTTGTCTGAAACCCTGGAGAGCCAGACAATACTTAGCTTAGATAGACCCAGTGGTCTGACTCAGCGTACATTCCTATATCTTAAGGGAAAGGCTGTAGCTCAGTGCTACAACAGCTGCTTTGCATGCAGAAGGTCACCAATAGCATCTTCAAGTAGGGCTGGGAGAGACTCCTTGCCTTGAAAACCCTGGGGAGCTGCAGCCAATCAGTGCAGACCCAGTAGTAGGCAAACTAAGGCCCGGGGGCCGGATGCAGCCCAATCATCTTCTCAATCTGGCCAGCGGTCGGTCCGGGAATCAGCGTGTTTTTACATGAGTAGAAGGTGTCCTTTTATTTAAAATGCATCTCTGGGTTATTTGTGGGGTCTGCCTGGTGTTTTTGCATGCGTAGAATGTGTGCTTTTATTTAAAATGCATCTCTTGGGTTATTTGTGGGGCATAGGAATTTGTTCATTATTATTTTTTCATACCTAAGGGACGAGGTTGGCGCTGTGGGTAAAACCTCAGTGCCTAGGACTTGCCGATCGTATGGTCAGCGGTTCGAATCCCCGCGGCGGGGTGAGCTCCTGTCGTTCGGTCCTAGCTCCTGCCCACCTAGCAGTTTGAAAGCACTCTTAAGTGCAAGTAGATAAATAGGTACCACTCTGGCGGGAAGGTAAACGGCGTTTCCGTGTGCTGCGCTGGTGCTGGCTCGCCAGCTGCAGCTTCATCACGCTGGCCACGTGACCCGGAAGTGTCTTCGGACGGCACCGGCTCACAGCCTCTAGAGCGAGATGAGCACGCAACCCTGGAGTCGGACACGAGTGGCCCGTACGGGCAGGGGTACCTTTACCTTTATTTTTTCATAATATAGTCCGGCCCACCACATGGTCTGAGGGACGGTGGACTGGCCCACGGCTGAAAAAGGTTGCTGACCCCTGGTGTAGACAGTACAGTGATACCTCAGGTTACATACGCTTCAGGTTACAGACTCCGCTAACCCAGAAATAGTACCTTGGGTTAAGAACTTTGCTTCAGGATGAGAACAGAAATTGTGCTCTGGTTTCAGGTTAAGAATGGACCTCCAAAACGAATTAAGTACTTATCCCGAGGTACCACTGTACTTAGCTAGGTGGACCCTGTACAAGGCAGCTCCCCTATGGCAGAAAAAAGGAAGTACTTTCTAGTGATGCAGCGCATGACTGATGCATGGAACTTGCTCCCACAAGACGTGGCGACAGATGGCTTTGAAAGGGGATAATCCTGTGGGATGTCTTGCTGTTGTCTGTTAGCCATGAGGGCTGAATTGAGCCTCCAAGTTCAGAGGCAGTCTACCACTGAATAATAACAGCAGCCGGGGAGCAAGAACGTGGGCACGAAGTTTCCTTCAGGATCTGCCTTCAGACTTCCTAGAAACAACTGCTTGGTCAATGCGGGGAAACAGAATGTTGGCCTATCAGGGCCACTTTTACGTTGTTTTTTTTAAACCTAAATTTATATACAGCTTGATTGTAAATAAAACCACCAAGCAGTTTACAGTGGTACCTCAGGTTAAGTACTTAATTCGTTCCGGAGGTCCGTTCTTAACCTGAAACTGTTCTTAACCTGAAGCACCACTTTAGCTAATGGGGCCTCCTGCTGCCGCCGCGCTGCCGGAGCCCAATTTCTGTTCTTATCCTGAAGCAAAGTTCTTAACCTGAAGCACTATTTCTGGGTTAGCAGAGTGTGTAACCTGGAGCGTATGTGTCAGAGCTGCTTCCAGATCCTAGCTCACAGAGGATCACGCTAGCCAGCGATCATTAAGTAAAAGTCTTTATTGAGTTACAGTTTCCACTCTCAAGCTGCTGCGTGCAACTCTACGTCTAATGGCTAGATCGGCGAAGTCCCGTCTGAGTCTCCGCCCCTTGCGCACCAACTTAATATCCTAGCCCTGCTCCACCTTTTCCGCCTGACTGTTCTCCTCTGGGTCCCTCTGCCCCCCGGGGTCTCTTCCTTCCTGGATTCTTCTGACGCCGACCCCCCGGACTCTCCTGTCTCCTTGCGCCGGGCTTTAGGACCTGGCTCTCTTTCAGGGCTGCCTACTGCGTCACTTCCCTGTGCATTTGAACTTGGCGCGCGCGCCCAACCTTCCACTTTCCGTCTGACCGTTTCTTCGCTCCCCGATGGAGGTGTGGCCACTCCTGACTCATGCCCTCCCCCCTGTTGTGAGCTGCCAGCGCTTGATCCCTGGCTCTCTTCCTCTTCCCTGCTCTCTGGCGGTGACGCTGGTCCCGATTTCCAACTGCTCTCCTCTGAGTCCCCTCTGGCTCTATCTCCCTGGGGTGTCCCCCTAGGCTCCCCCCTTGCCCTGGCCACTGGTGCTCCTTTCTGTGAATCTTCTGATTCACTGGAAAGACTCGGAGATCTCGGGTCGTCGTCATCACTCATCTTTTCCTCTGCCTCCTCCCCCTCGCTCTCTGTTTCCTCCCTTGCCCTTGCCTCTGCTCCTGAACCCCTGACAGTATGTAACCTGAAGCGTATGTAACCCAGGGTACCACTGTATATATAAAAGCAGATATCAGGTATTTTTTTAAAAAAACATCTCAGTGCAATTTAAATCTATTATAAGCTAAAACCAGGTTAAAGCAAATGCCAGCTTCTGCACACGTGGCTGGGCTGGCTCAACCAAAAATGTTTTAAGCAGGTGCCGAAAAGAGTATACCGGAGGCACTGATGTCAATAGGCAGGGAGTTTCAAAGGGTTAAGTGCTGTCACACTGCAAGGTTGATTTCTTACCAGCGCAGAACAGATTTCATATAGCATCTGTAACGGTATCAGTTCATCAGATTGAAGTGATCGAGTGGGCAAGGGGATCACGCAAGGGAAGTTTGCTAGCTGCTCCCTGGAGGAATCCCTCCCTTCCTGCAGAGCCTCGCCATCTTCTGCTTACACAGTCCTGCTTCCCCCCAGTGCTGCGCTGAGAACATTTGGCTTGAAGAAACACACGCCTGAAACGTTCTTGTGTGTTTTTTTAAATAAATTTTTATTAGATTTTCCACAATGATAACAAAAACCACAACGCAGAGTGGTACACAAAAACAGGAAAAAAAGAACAATAAACAGATAAACAATAACAACAAACAATTATTCACAAATCGAACCTTTTCAGCATCTTAGTTGACTTCCTCAAGCCCCTCCCTTCTGAGTTTCCTTGTAGCTAAAAGTAACAGCTTTCCAATATCATTATTAAACTAAAACAATTTCCAGTTATAGTCCATCTTACTCACTTTTCTTAACATTCTAAATCCCATTTAATTAATTATAACTTAATTTAATCCTAGGCCTATTTGTTTTCTTTCAAGTAATTTCTAATTTTTTATGTTACAATATTTATTCAAATAGTCCTTAAATTTCCTCCAGTCCTCTTGGATCTCCTTCTTTCTGGTCACGGATTCTTCCAGTCAGGTCAGCTAGCTCCCAAAAGTCCCTCATCTTCCGCTGTTGGTAGTTCTTGTGTTTTCCAATTTTTAGCAAGTAATATTTGGGCCTGAAACGTTCTTGAGAAAGTTTGCCTAATCTCTCTCTCTCTCTCTCTCTCTCTTTCCTTGGGGTGGGGAACCCTTTTCAGCTCCGAGGGCCACGTTTCCTCATGGACAAATTTTCGGGGGCCGCATACCAGTGGTGGGGCGGGGCCCAACGGTGGCAGATCAACACTGTATAGCAGACTACATTCCAGCTCTGCAAAAGTTATGCTTTTACACCATCCAGGCAAATGAGAAGTATACAGTGGTGCCCCGCAAGACGAATGCCTCGCAAGACGAAAAACTCGCTAGACGAAAGGGTTTTCCGTTTTTTGAGTCGCTTCGCAAGACGAATTTCCCTATGGGCTTGCTTCGCAAGACGAAACGTCTTGCGAGTTCTTGCAAGTTTGTTTCCTTTTTCTTAAAGCCGCTAAGCCGTTAATAGTCGCTAAGCCGTTAATAGCCTCTAAGCCGCTAATAGCCGTGCTTCGCAAGACGAAAAAACCGCAAGACGAAGAGACTCGCGGAACAGATTAATTTCGTCTTGCGAGGCACTACTGTATCACAGCTCAACGACGCATTCTAGTTCAAGCTAAAAAAGCAGAGCAGAGTTATTGTGGAGCACACTTTGGGATCTATGGGTCACAGCCTGGGGAGGGTTCTCAATAGCCAGACAGAGCTGGTGGGCCAGATTTGGTCCCCAGGGCTTGTCATCTCCCTTCACTGGCCTAAAGCAATATCAGAGATGCGGCAGAAGAATATTTCTTCCCAAGTTGATGGGTGTGGGGAGTGAACTTTTTTTGGGTGGGGTCTCTTCTTCCGCCCTTGTTTTCAGAGTTGTCTGTGTGAATTTCCCTCTCCCCTCCATCTCTCAGAACCAGTTCACATAAACATCTGATGTGGGCCATTAGTTCTTCATAATAGGTGGGAGTGGATGGGGGGGTGTTTACTTTGGGGGATCAATCATTGACCTGGCAATGAATGAGGAATCTGTGCTCAGGGTCTATATCAGACACCTGGGACTTGCTACTCTTTTCCACCGAGGGGTGTGTGTGTGTGTGTGTGTGTGTGTGTGTGTGTGTCACCTTCCTTCCCATGCCCATAGGTTTTCAGTTCAGAATTTGGCAGTCAAGTCTGACAAGGGGAAGCCGGGTCAGCAGAAGATATTTGGAGGTGCCCAAACATGTTTGCTCTTTATTGAACATGACGAAGTAATCTGGAAAGAATTTTCTCCTGCTAGGTGCTAATCCTTACTCAATTCTCTCTCTCTCTCTCTCTCTCTCTCTCTCTCTCTCTCTCACACACACACACACACACACACACACACACACGAGGCGAAGCTTCTGGTCTTGAAAAAACCTCCAGTTGTGTTCTTGAATCTGCACCCCTCTGTACTGGCATGTGTTTGTTTTTGCTGGTATCTTCTGCAACATGCCAGTAAACGCAAGGATAGCGCAACCCACAACCACTATGCACAGCTGGTGAAAAAATTAACAAATGGGTCCTTGTGCACATTTGGATGAAAGATGGATACTAGTCTGAAAAGGCTGAAGACGGATACACTAGGGGTGTGACTGAATGCTAGGGAATAGCATTTGCTGTAAAGAATTCTCTTTTTTAAAAAAACAACGGAAGTAGTTGAATCCCTAACTTGTGTGATTCTTCCAGGCCTCTCTCAGTGTTGTGGTGCAATCATTTTTTTGTTCCATTTAGGAATCGCTTCCCATTAAACATCATGGAGTGATTGATAATGAATACATCATATAACTTATATTACTATACAGTGGTACCTCGGGTTACATACGCTTCAGGTTACATACGTTTCAGGTTACAGACTCTGCTAACCCAGAAATAATGCTTCAGGTTAAGAACTTTGCTTCAGGATGAGAACAGAAATTGTGCTCCGGTGGTGTGGCGGCAGCAGGATGCCCCATTAGCTAAAGTGGTGCTTCAGGTTAAGAACAATTTCAGGTTAAGAACAGACCTCCAGAACGAATTTAGTACTTAACTCGAGGTACCACTGTAAATATAACAACAACAGTGCTCTTAGTGATGAATAATAGCCGCATTTACACTCCACCCTTTCAGCCATGAGCTCAGGGTCGAATACATTGGTCTCCTCCCCCTTTAGTCTCACAATAGCCCTGCGTGGCTGTTTAGGCTGAGAAATACTGATGGGTTCAAGGTCGCTTAGCAAGTTTTGCATCTGACCGTGGATTGGAACCTGAGTCTCCTTGTCCAGAGCCCTTCTCAATGTAATGTTGCCTTCCTTCCCCTGCAGTCTCCCGCATCAATGGGCACCCAAAGCTGGACCGACACCGGGAGCACCCGCCGGGCTACGACAGCTCTTCCACCATGATGAGCAGCGAGTTGGAGTCCAGCAGCTTCATCGACTCCGACAATGACGAAAACACGAGCAGGTAATGGGCCAGTGCGCGAGGCAAGGAGTGCAGGAAGATGCCTCGTAGCGAGTCTGCCAAGGGTCCACCATTGCTCAGGGTTGCCCTCTGCCTGAAGCCCTGGGAGCTGCTGCCAGTCAGTGTAGACAATACTGAGCTTGACCTGGCTTGGAATTTAGGCACCTTCCTTTGCTGCTGTGCCTCAAGGGAAGGTCCATAATTCAGCAATTGTTCAGTCCCTGCCTCTGCAGGTAGGGAGAGACCCCGTGGACAACACTGAGCTGAGATGGAACAATGGTCTGGCTCAGCATAAGGCAGCTTCCTTATTTCCCTTAAGAGATTCATCATGAAGGACTTTGTCATAACGGTTGTTGTCATCTGTCAAATGGAACAAACAAATGGCAAGACTTTAATCCAAGTTATACCCTGCAATAAACTGCCTTCAGTGGTTATGCACACATCTGGCAACCCCACCGTATACAAGGCTTTCCACTTCCGACAGTTACCTTATTAAGCCTAGGTGGGTGGCGCTGTGATCTAAACCACTGAGCCTCTTGGGCTTGCTGATCAGAAGGTCAGCATTTCGAATCCCCGCGATGGGGTGAGCTCCCATTGCTCTGTTCCAGCTCCTGCCAACCTAGCAGTTCAAAAACATACCGGCGTGAGTAGATAAATAGGTACTGCTGTGGCAGAAAGGTAAATGGCGTTTCCGTGCGCTCTGGTTTCTGTCACGGTGTTCAGTTGTGCCATAAGCGGTTTAGTCCTGCTGGCCACATGACCTGGAAAGCTGTCTGTGGACAAACGCCGGCTCCCTCGGCCTGAAAGCGAGCTGAGCACTGCAACCCCATAGTCGCCTTTGACTGGACTTAACCGTCCAGGGGTCCTTTACCTTTTTATTATTATTAAGTCTAGGTAAAGGTAAAGGGACCCCTGACCATTAGGTCCAGTCGTGGCCGACTCTGGGGTTGCAGCGCTCATCTCGCTTTATTGGCCGAGAGAGCCAGTGTACAGCTTCTGGGTCATGTGGCCAGCATGACTAAGCCGCTTCTGGTGAACCAGAGCAGCGCACGGAAACACCATTTACCTTCCTGCCGGAGCGGTACCTGTTTATCTACTTGCACTTTGACGTGCTTTTGAACTGCTAGGTTGGCAGAAGCAGGGACCGAGCAACGGGAGCTCACCCCGTCGCAGGGATTCGAACTGCCGACCTTCTAATCGGCAAGTCCTAGGCTCTGTGGTTTAACCCACAGCGCCACCTGCATCCCATTAATAAGCCTAGGAGGCATTAAATACCAAAGAAATAATAATTTATGTCCCTCCTGTGCCACTAAGGCTTCGTGATGCCTTCCACACCTGTCCTTTTTTATTTTTTAAAAAGCCAAACTTGGACTGTTCTCAAGGTGGCAAGAGATTGGGATGGCAGGGTTTTTCTCCACGTGGGAAGGAGGGTGCTCTGCCACCAACTTCCTAAAGAACACCCACCCTCCGCTTGCCCAATGAGATGGTTCTTTCTGATCCATTTTCTTCTCCCCCACCACCCTTTTAGGCTTCTCTAAGGAACACGGCACCTTTAACCCCCACCACTTTCCTCTCCCATTTTTTAAAAAAATAAGTTGAATATTTCTGTAGCGGTGGACGATCCATGCTGGGATTGGATTAAGAGCAGCCCAAAGTGGGTTACTGGAGCGTCGCATGCTGGATCCAACTAGATCCAGCCCCAGTGTACATTTTCATAACACCCCTTTCCCCGCCCCCGCTCCAGATTTTTATCCTTCCCCGTAGAAGAATAAATAAAATACAACGAATGGCTGCAGAGGCTGCTATGGAGGGCCCCTTTCCCCCTTTTCCCTTTCTGAGCTGAGGGAGGGAGTCTTGGCACAAGCGAGTGACTGGCTGGCTGGCCATCCAGTGCGTCAGGGTGGAACGTGCCAAGGTATGTTGTTTAATATTACAAAGATGATGTTCATAAGCGGATGAGACATTCCGTCGGTGGGGGAGCTTGGGGAAGGGGGGCGGCGGCGGCAGCAGCTTCTGAGATGTGGAAGGGGATGGATTATTCTGCACCAACAGCAAGAGGACAGAATAACAAAGCTTTTTGTCTGGCATTGCGAAAGGACACACCGGCACAAGTGCACTTGTGTTCTCAAGTCGGGCACCAGCAACTTGTGCGGGGGGGGGGGCAGGAGGGGGCATTGTGGGGCTGAGAAAGGAGGCCTGGAAATTGTGTTAAGAGAGGGGGCACATTCCTCATGCCCCACCTGTGCGTGAGTACTCTAGTCTTCTTTCTTCTTTGAGAAATATGCGTCTGCGTACAGTTGAAGCACCCCCCTCGAATCCCAGGAACTGTCGCTTACCCCTCACAGAGCTGCAATTCCCAGCATCCTTAACAAACTACGGTTCACAGGATTCTTAGCGGTGTGCTTTAAATGTATGCCATGCATGCAGCCAGAGAGTGAGTACTCTGTTTTTTTCTTTTCTTTTCTGGATAGATGTAGAGTTGCATCAAATGCTACACCTGCTAGGGAACCTTCTGGGTGCAAAGGGGATGCTCGGCAGCCGAGCCACAGACCTTTCCTTTTCATGATGAATGGAGAAATCTGTCAATTCCTACCAAACACTGCGCTCCCTTGGCAAAAAGTAGCTATTAATCAATTCGCAGGCTTTCTGGGGGGGCGGGGGGAAGAAGGAATTATTCATATCTGGGAATGCAGTGCCAGGAGGGTTCGCAGGTTTAAAACTTCTTTCCCTACATTGGTTCTCTTAAGTTACTCATTTTTGCAGTTCTCGACATTTCCACAGCAATTTGTGACTTACATTTTCACAATGACTTTTTTTTAAACGAGCATTTTAGTGCAAATTTCACTATATATATATATATATATATGCGCGCAATTTTGAGTCATGTACACATTTTTGTTATTAGTTTCCCCTAATATAGTGGATTTTTGTAGTATCTTTATTGAATCAATGCATTTTTATGCACTTCTCCCCTAATACATGCATTTATAAACATATTGCTCCGTTGGACAACTGCATCGTAAAAATCAAAGAAGTGTGACTTTTCAGAGAATAGCCATGTTTTGGTTTGCATATTGGTTTGTGAGGCAGAGTTTCTCGTCAATAGCAAATGAGTTTGAATTTCTCCTCCATCAATTGCAACAGATTACAGGTTCCCACAGTCTGGCTTAGCTTGGCTTGGTCCAGTCAGTGGCAAACCCGGGTTTGCAACCAAATAACAGAACTGCCCTTTCCTATTTGGGTTGCTTGAGTGAACCACAGTTAATGCGGTCTGTGCAATAGCGCTGACAATCCCTGAGCTCTTCCCCTGTGAGATAAACGTATTGAGTGAGATCATTGTTTGTGGGATGCCTAATTTAAACAGCACATTGTTTCCATTCCGCTTTCCTTCCCGTCTTTTTGAGAAACGAGATTGTTTTGGAAACTTCGGGAGTCGAGAACGGCTGCATCACCCTGCGGCTCCCCCTTGTGGTGAGCCACTAGACAGCAGGTGACGGCTTCTCAGTAGAGTCTCTTTAAGGACCAACTGCACCTTCCTAGTCTGCCCTAAGGGTCTCCCCTTAAGATAGACTTCCCTAGTGGCCTTTCAAAGCATCTTCCCCATTGCTTTGCTTAGGGGAAAGAGCATAGCTCAGTGGTAGAGCACCTGCTTTGCATGCATAAGGTCCTGGGTTCATCTCCAGGTAGCAGCTGTCTGAAGTCCGAAGAAGTGGCTGCCAGTGTTTAGGCAATATTGAGCTAGCTGGACCAATGGTCTGGTTCCACGTAAAGCATGTTCCTATGTTCCTATGGGATATGCTGGTGTAGGAAGACCAGAGGCAGGGACGAGGTCTGTTTGTCCCTTCAATTCTGCTCTCAGCAGCTTTTCACCATCCCTCAAGTCAGCGGTTCTCAACCTGTGGGTCCCCAGATGTTGTTGGACTACAGCTTCCATCATCCCTGAGCTCTGGCCTTGCTAGCTAGGGGTGATGGGAGTTGTAGTTCAACAACAAGGGGGGACCCACAGGTTGAGAAAGGCTGCCTTAAGTGGGTGGACATGACTAACCTAAGCCCATTGATTTCTGTGGTTTATTCTGAGCAGAGCACCCTATCTGTACAACCTAGCAATTCCAAAATATAGACGTGCTTTTACCCTCGCAAGACTGAATGTGTAGCCCTCGGCTATACAGTGGTACCTTGGGTTACATACGCTTCAGGTTACAGACTCCGCTAACCCAGAAATAGTGCTTCAGATTAAGAACTTTGCTTCAGGGTGAGAACAGAAATTGTGCTCCGGCGGCGCAGCAGCAGCACTAGGCCCCATTAGCTAAAGTGGTACTGCGGGTTAAGAACAGTTTCAGGTTAAGAATGGACCTCCAGAACGAATTAAGTACGTAACCAGAGGTACCACTGTACTTGAGGGACGATTCCAACAGATTCCACACAAAAAATGCTTATGTCCCTGCAGAGATGGCAGCACTGAATCAGTGGCGCATGCCCTCCTGGCGTGCACTCTTTACAAAGACCTGAGGAACAAGATTATCACCCCTCTTTTATTGTCCATTCCAGGTCGTCCAATCACTGCCATGGTGTCTTTTCTCCTGGCAGATGACAGCAAAGGTTGCAAGGTTTTTTAGCTGGGGCAATCAGTATAAGGTCCACTGTTTGACTGCTGATTCAGGATCCTAAACTGTGTTTTATTATAATCGACTTTTTATTTTGTTCTGTGTATATCACAATGCTCTTTTGTTGCTATGGCCGATGTCTAACGCAAATAAAGTTTTAGCCATTCATTCTGAGTTGGATACAACACAGTGTGTTTTCACCGGCAGCAGGCTCAACTCTGAGGGCAAAAGAAAGCAAATTTTGCAACCTGTCAACATGTGTTCTGAATTTTCTCTTGATTTCTTTTTTTGGCCCTCTTTCTACCCCTCCCAGGTTGAGTAGCTCCACAGAACAAAGCACTTCGTCCCGTCTCATCCGGAAACACAAACGCCGTCGCCGGAAACAGAAGATGCGACAGATCGACCGGGTAAGCCTTTGTGGTTTGGAGTTTGCGGCCTTCGTTAAGAGCGTAAGGGGGGGGGGACAGGACCTGTGGGGCTCCAACTCCCATCAGCCCCAGCCAGCATGCCTGGTGTTCTAGGATGATGGGAATTGTAGTCCAAAAAATATCTAGAGAGCTGCAGGTCCCTGCTTTAGACAAAACTGTAAATAGCTGTTGCCTGGTCACCTGTGGTGAGTAACAACTATCCCCAGGCAATGAAAGAAATGTCTTCTTTTCCTCCTGTTTTCGAGGCTAACATAGGTACGTGTGGGCTAGCAGTCTCATGTTGTAGGCTTATTTATAAGGATGCCACAGAAGTTGGCCTTTGAACCATTTCTTGGCTTTGTTCCTATGTCATTGCCCATCCAACTCTTGCAATCACCACGTTCTGAACTGCAGAATCTGCAAATTATTGCCAGCTTCTTCTTTTTGTTTTTCAGTCGTCTTCCTTCAGCAGCATCACAGACTCTACCATGTCCCTGAACATCATCACTGTCACCCTCAACATGGGTAAGCCCCATTGGCTGAGCTGCTGTTATGTCATGGCATGCTCACAAGGAATTGTAAACGCAGTCGCAAAATGTGCACATTTGTGGCAATGGCAATGACTCTTTACCCATCTTGCCTCTACCAAAGCAAGCTAGGTGCGCATAACCAGTAACTCCGTACCTTGGAAACTAAGGGAAGTGGCATGGTGCCGTCAAGATCTTGTTGGGCTCCAACTCCCATCAACCCCAGCCAGCATGGCCAGTGGTCAGGGATGATGGGAGTTGGAACAACTTATGGAAGTTCCCTGTCCCTGAACTGGGAGCAACATCCAGAAAGGAGGCTCCTGGCTGTGTCTCTGCATGACTGGCTGCTTGGGTGGTTTTTTTGTACATGAACAAAACAAAGACATAAAAAGTTGCAATTAGGGGATATATTTCAAAACACAATTGTTATAGTGGGCATTGGGAGTCTGACAAAGCCATTTCCGAGCTTGGGAGGAGAGGGGGTTGCGGGTTACCCCCTCCCACACACGCGGGGGCTGGCCTTTTGCCCCCGCGAGATCCAGGGAATCCCCAGGCGTGCCTGCGACCCGGCCTGCCAATCGGCGGGCTGGGGAGGCGTGGCCTAGCCTACTTACGGCCAGGCGCGCCCAGGGACCGCCCTCTTTCCCCTTGCCAGCTGAGCGGTTTTTTATTCGCTCCGGGACCCGTGCCGACGAGGTTTTTGTGTTTTCCGTTGCTGTCTTTTCTTTTCCTGCTGTTTTTGTTCAGACCGTTGCGCGTGCCGCCTCGCTCTGCCTGCTACTCCTTGCGCTGAAACCACTTTGGTACTCAGGTCTGGAAAAAGCTGAATCACTAACCAGGAGTCCCAGCGGCTTACCTTTCTTGGATGTGCAGAAATTCATCCAGAAATATCCAGAAAGGAGGCTCCTGGCTGTGTCTCTGCATGACTGGCTGCTTGGGTGTTTTTTTTGTACATGAACAAAACAAAGACATAAAAAGTTGCAATTAGGGGATATATTTCAAAACACAATTGTTATAGTGGGCATTGGGAGTCTGACAACCGTGCTGGCTACCCTGGTCTTAAGACCATGGTGACTTGCCTTTCAAAATTGCTAGTTCCATGCCTCAGCTAACCTTGCTTCTCTCCCTTCACCATCTGAATGGCCAAGTCCTGTGCGGGGGGGGGGAGAGCCCTAGACCCCTCCAGCAGGGGACAAGGGGGGTATATTTAGAAGGCCACCTGTGACCCTCCTCCAATTGCACATTTGCACACTCTTCCTCCTCTCTACTTTCCAGAAAAATACAACTTCCTAGGAATCAGCATCGTGGGCCAGAGCAATGACCGAGGAGATGGTGGCATCTACATAGGCTCCATCATGAAAGGCGGCGCT
This sequence comes from Podarcis vaucheri, assembly GCF_965113315.1. Taxonomy (NCBI): domain Eukaryota; kingdom Metazoa; phylum Chordata; class Lepidosauria; order Squamata; family Lacertidae; genus Podarcis; species Podarcis vaucheri. The sequence goes on from NC_138765.1 coordinate 75,466,528, forward strand.
GTGGCGGCTGACGGAAGGATTGAACCGGGGGACATGCTCTTACAGGTTGGCACAAGCATAGGCTCCTAAGGAGAGCTTGGCCTCTAAATCGGGGTGAAGGCCCAGCAGATCCAGCATCCTGATGGGGGTGGAGATGCTCTCACTGGTGGGTGGGGCCAGAGGCAAAAGTGGGCGGGGTAATGAAGTTAAAATTTAATCTTTGTACAGCAGGTTGGTTTCCACACACACGCCTCTCTGTCCTCCACCTTGTCAAGCAAGAGGCATCATCCGAGTTGAAGGACGCATTCCATCCAGGCAAAAACACCTCAGGAGGATGCTAAGCAGGGCTGGGGAGGTGGTGTGGCCTGACGAGATTGCCGAGGGCCAGGTAGACAGGTCTAGAGGGCCACATTGAGGACTGAGCCATTCTTGTATGCCAGGTGTGGGGAACCTACGGCCTTCCAGATGTTGAACTACAACTCCCATCATCCCAGACCATTGGTCATGCTTGCTGGGGTTGATGGGAGTCCAGCTACATCTGGAGGACCACAGGATCCGCACACCTGATGTAGTCCCTTGGAGCAGGGCTCTCGGCTATGAGCGTTCAGTCCAGTGTTCAGCTGGGAGGCAGCCGTTGTGCTCATGTCCTCCTCCTGGGCTTCTGACAGTGGCAGATTTTGGCACTTAAGAATTTCAGCGGCACCCAGTGCAGCACTGAAATTCCCCCCACCCAAGCCTCTTGCCTTCCATTGCTTGTCATTGTTGGGGCACCCCCTGCAGTGCCCTTTTGGCTTGGCGCCCAGTGTGGGAAAACCAGCCCATAATCTGCCTCTGCTTCTGATTGGCTGCATTGAGAACGGAATGCTTGGCCTTTGATCTGACCCAAAGCAAGTCTCCTCTTCATCTTCTTACGATTTGGAGGGGAAACCCCTGGCGATAACAGATTCCTCACCTGTTGCACTCCAGGTGAACGAGGTCAACTTCGAGAACATGAGCAACGATGACGCAGTGCGGGTCTTGCGGGAAATCGTCTCCAAGCCGGGGTGAGTGATCGTAGCAAAGCCAGGGCGCTGTGTGTTTGTGTTACTCCTGCAGTTGATGTCTTGTATCCAGTGGTGGTCCTACTCAGAGTAAACCCATTAACGGAGTCAGCAGTAATTTCAGTGGGTATACTCTGAGTAAAACTTGCTACAGCTCATTGACTGAAGCCAGTGCAGAGAGCAACCTCCCCAAATCTGTCCTTTGTCTTATATTGTATTTTAAACAAGCGTGTGTTTTAATGCTCATACTTTTCATCCTTTGTGTGCTGTGTTTTATCTGGTCTGAGACTGTATAATAAATGATTTCATTTGATTTGACTCCCGAAATCAGCCTGGGTTCAGGCTCGGGGTTATGAAGAGACAATGTTGTCGTGTATTCGGGGGGCTGTGTAAATAAGACTGCTGAGTCCTCAAAACCCAGACCCTGAGACTCACAGTGAGTGCTTTGGGGTTTGTCCCACACTGGGCTGCATGGAGGGAGGAGATGTGAGGACATGATGTATCACAGTGTTCCCCAACCTTGGGCCTCCAGCTGTTTTTGGACTAGTTCCCATCATCCCTGACCACTGGTCTTGCTAGCTAGGGATTATGGGAGTTGTAGTCCAAAAACAGCTGGAGGCCCAAGGTTGGGGAACACTGATGTATCAGATAACCTCCAAGTTATTCTTTTTAAAACTTCCTGCATGTAGAAAACTGGTATCTCAAGGCACAGAGAGGACTAGTTTTCTCCTTGGCGCACTAGTTTACTACATGCCGTGAGGTGTCGTCGCTTTTTGTTGTTGAGTTTTAACGTGGCGGGGCAATCAAAATAAGGTCTCTCTCCTTCCCACCCCTGTGAGTTTGAAGTGGTGTTGTCTGGGATGGACTCTAGAACTTGAGCTTTATTGAGTGAAGAGCTCAGCGTAGAATCAAAGGGCGGAGGGGTGGTGAGATTAGGAGCCCAGAATCATGTGGCTGGTGGGAAGCCTGATAGGCAGCCATTGACGGAACGTAATAAGGTCATTCCTTTGAGTGTTCTGTTTTCTATATTTTTTTCTCCAGCCCTATCAGCCTAACAGTGGCCAAATGCTGGGATCCGACGCCCCGGAGTTATTTCACAATCCCCAGAGGTGAGTGATCCAGCCATTGCAAACAGCCTTAAAGCACACACAGTTCATGGCACTGATCGTCCATGAGGTTTTATAAAGGAGTGGTGCTGATGATGATGATGTGGAAAGAGGGAAACTTTTTATCTAGAGCAGTGATGCTAGTGGAGAGGCTATGTAATCTCCAGGTGTTGTTAGACTACGACTCCTACCATCCCCGACTGTTGGTCCTGCTGGCTGGGACTGATGGGAAATGTAGTCCTACAACATCCGGGGACCTGAGGTTGAAGAACACACATCTAGGGAGTCATCCAATGAAATGGATTCAATGAAGGACACTGACAAACTGGAACGTGTCCAGAGGAGGGCAACCAAAATGGTCAAAGGCCTGGAAACGATGCCTTATGAGGAATGGTTAAGGGAGCTGGGCATGTTTAGCCTGGAGAAGAGGAGGTTAAGGGGTGATATGATAGCCATGTTCAAATATATAAAAGGATGTCACATAGAGGAGGGAGAAAGGTTGTTTTCTGTTGCTCCAGAGAAGCGGACACGGAGCAATGGATCCAAACTACAAGAAAGAAGATTCCACCTAAACATTAGGAAGAACTTCCTGACAGTAAGAGCTGTTTGACAGTGGAATTTGCTGCCAAGGAGTGTGGTGGAGTCTCCTACTTTGGAGGTCTTTAAGCAGAGGCTTGACAACCATATGTCAGGAGTGCTCTGATGGTGTTTCCTGCTTGGCAGGGGGTTGGACTCGATGGCCCTTGTGGTCTCTTCCAACTCTATGATTCTATGATTCTAAACCAGGGATGTCCAGTTGGGTCGATCTGGATTGACTGGTCGATCACTGGTAGGTTTTGGTAGATTGCGGTAGATTGCTGGCTCCTCCATCCGGCCTTTTCGCTGCAAGGCTGACTGTGTCCTTAGTGCTCTATCGCTTAGCACCTGTTTTCATTTATTAGACCTTAACCTGCACATAAGCGGGATGTTCCCCAAATAGCTCAACAATTCTGAACTGAACCCTACAAAATATGGAATGTTCCTCCCCAAAAGAAGCACAACAAGTTTGACCTGATCTCCCCACCCCCAAAACGGGACTTCCCTCCCTTAAAAAGCTCAACAACTTTTACCTGAATCTCCCCCAAAAAGGGTTTAGATCAGCGGTTCTCAACCTGTGGGTCCCCAGATGTTGGACTACAACTCCCATCATCCCTGAGCTCTGGCCTTGCTATCTAGGGATGATGGGAGTTGTAATCCAACAACATCTGGGGACCTGCAGGTTGAGAAAGGCTGGTTTAGATCACTGCCAGATATTAATCATGTGAGTAGATCTCTTGGAAGTTGGACGCCCCTGTTCTAAACCATTTTTATGCTGCTTCACACAGTTTTTTATGCTCATTCTATGTTGGTGCTACTTTTGTCTCTATTGCCTTGCTTGCTAAATTATTTCATTTTTGCATTTTAATTATTTTGAATTTGTGAGCCTCCCAGAGGATGCAGTTAATTGGGCAGAATGTAAATGCAGGAAGGAAATAAATAAGAGTCAGGACTGGCACAAGGAAATCCTTGGTAAAACAGACATGGCAGCAGGGTTTATGCATTTGTAAACTATGGATCCATCATCATCATCATCATCAGTTTATTTGTATGCCGCCTTTCTGTAGTTAAAACAATGCTCAAGGCAGCTTACAACATGGCAAGATTTACATAATTACCAGCATAACAAAAGTCATAAACAATAAATAAAAACATCAAAAGGTATGCAACCAAATGGAAAACATTTCCACATAAATCACAAAATCTAAAACTAAAAATACAACATTAATATCTATAACAATTTAAAATGACATAGATATAAAATAAAAACAATCTACACATGCAGTCTACCTGACCCATATTTCTTACAGAAGGGAAGATGAGACTAAATACTATTCTGACCTGAACTTGGACCAGTAAAGTGAAAGCTTTAGACACCTTATGACTCTTCCTAAAGCTAACTGTATTTATGGGCCCCACCAGCCTTGCCTTGGATTCAGCCTCGAAGGGGTGTGTGTTCTCCAGCCCAGAGTCCCTGAGGTTATTTGCTGGAACTGAAAGTGTAGATTTGAGCTGGACCCTGAAATGAAACAAGCAGAATCCTGCTCTTCTTGGCTAGACAAGGGCAGAAAGCCCAGCTTGTTATTTATGCTTTAAGAAAACTGGCCAATAGGTACTCAGGACGCAGAGCCTTTTTAGCAGGGGCAGTCAAGGCAGCTTTTATGTCAGATGGTCTTGGAAGATGATGGTGATGATTAATTAAATTTGTATGCCGCCCTATACCCATAGATCTCAGGGCAGTTCACAACATAAATATAAAATATTGATATTTAATTGTGTTTTCCTTATCTCCTTCTTTTGACAAGCTTACCCAGGTGTTTAGAACAATGATACGTGTTTTCATCTGCTTTTAGTTTACTGATGGTTTTAATCTCTCTGAATGTTTTGAATTATTGTTGTTAATTGTTTTTCTTGACAATCTTATTGTTCTACCTTTTTCGTAAGCTGCTTTGAGGTTGTTATTGCTGTTTACAACCAAGTGGTGTGTAAATTGTGTGAAACAATAAAAGAAAATGAATATTGTATTTCATTGTATTCACAGTTTGAATTCTGCAGAATGCAATAAAATGCAAATATATGTGAGAAGCAATACAAATACCATTAGGAACCACCTAGCATCCAGCACTGTACATTATAGAGACATTTGTTAAGGGTTTGCCAAGACCCTCAGCCATTTTCAAGAGGTCTGGGGGTGGGGAAGAGGGGGAGGTTTCAGGGGCCATGTTGCACGCAGCTTTTTCTTGTGCCTAAAGCCGCCTTGAATGCTTCTCTAGGGAGACAGGATATACCGTATTTTTCGCTCTATAGGACGTACTTTTTCCCTTCCCAAAATTAAGGGGATATGTTTGTGCATCCTATGGAATGAATGCAGGCTCCTTGGCTTCAGCAATAGCAACACGAAGTCTCCGAAGCGCTCCGGAGGCTACACGTTGCTTTCGCTGAAGCCTGGAGAGCAAGAGGGGTCGCTCTCCAGGCCCCTCTCGCTCTCCAGGCTTCAGGGATAGCCGCTCAAAGCCTTTGGAGTGCAGCGGGACCTCGCACTGTACTCCAAATGCTTTGGGTTCCTTTTGCTGAAGCCGGGAGAGCAAGTCTCTCTTGGCTTCAGCAGAGAGGGAGAGCTGCGCAGCGCCCCTTCAGCCAAGCGGGAGGAGAAATGGAAGGGGATCCGTTTCTCCTGCCGCTTCGCTGAAGGGGCGCTGAGCAGAGAGGGGGAGATTTTTTTTCTTGTTCTCCCCCTCTAAAACAAGGTGCGTCCTATGGTCGGGTGCGTCCTGTAGAGCGAAAAATACGGTAAGTTTTGAAAGGAAAGAGATGAACCGCCACAGAGTGCGCCTGCTAACCCTTTCTTCTCCCTCCCCGTTTTCTCTCGCGTTCCAGCTGAGCCCGTGCGGCCGATCGACCCCGCCGCCTGGATCTCTCATACCACGGCCCTGACGGGAGCGTACCCCCGTTACGGTATGAGCCCCTCCATGAGCACCATCACCTCTACCAGCTCCTCACTAACAAGCTCAATTCCCGATTCGGAAAGTAAGTCACACTGCCGCCAGGACCGGGCAGGTTATTTCCTCCTGCGCAGGGCTGGCAGTGTAGAGCCAAACAAACAAAACTCCAAACAAAAGACACACACACAAAAGAAACCCCAAAAGCCAAAGAGCTCCAGCAACAACAATGCTGTGGGGAGCATAAAACTTGTTTTCCCTCCATGGCCCACCCAAAACCCGGAAGGATAAGGTTGTTAGCAGCTGTGAGGCCTTGGCAGCTGTGATTTGCCTCTGCTGTAGGAGGCAGGAGGCCTCTGAATGTCAGGTGCTGGGAGTTGAATGTTGGGTGATGCTCTCAGGGACCTGCTTGCAGGATTCTCAGTTGGGCATCTGGTTGGTTGCTGGACTAGATGGGCCATTGGTCTGATTCAGCTTCAGGGCCCTTCTGATGTCCTCATTAAAGGACATTTGCTTATTTGCTAGGGAACTAGCAAATTCACTGGGGATAAGGCTGTCAGTGTCTATTAACCACAGTGGCTAGAGAGTTGCTGGACCAGAAAGGACTCAGCAGGGCTCTTCTTACATTAGCAAAGCACAGGCCTGGGGGGAACTTTCTTTCTCTTTCATTTTACCATTCAAATATCTTCGCCTTTTAGAACGGCTTCTAGCCCTTGACACCCCACCTTTTTCCTCCAAGGAACTCAAGGTGGTGTACATGGTTCACAACAACTCTGTGAGGTTGGTTGGGATGGGAAGCAGTGACTGGAGCAATGTCACTCAGTGAACTTCATGCCCAAGGGATCTGAGCCCTGGTCTTCCAGGTCCTATTGAAGCACTTTAACTGCTACCCTACACTGGATAGTGGTGTGGAGATGGGCATACTTTGGGTTGGAGGGCTATTGCCCAACCCTCCCTCCCACTCCAAAAAAACTTGCTATAGGTACTGGTTGAAGCCTCAAAGTCCTTTACAGTACCATCCTGCAGAGAGAAGGGAAGGGGCATAGCTCATTGGTAGAGCATCTGCTTCACATGCAGAAGGTCCCATGTTTGATCCCCAGCATCTCCAGGTAGGGCTAGAAACCTGGAGAGCAGCTGCCAGTCAGTGTAGGCTGAACTGAGCTAGCTAGACAGCTTCCCATGAAGATCAGCAAAAAATATCTGACGTTGCCTTTATTTTAGCCAAAGGAGCCTTCTCCAACCTGACGATCTCTGTGCTGGGTGAGGCTGTTGGGAGTTGTGGTCCAAAATGCTTGGAGGGCGCCAGGTTGAGGAACACTGAGCTGAAGTCCCCTGCCCCTGGCACATGCATGCACAATTCAGTGCATACTCGAGATTGTTAGAGCCTTTGGCTGTCTGCCGACAGATTGCCGCTGGCTGCTGTGACATTCTTTGCATTCTTTTGGGGAGATAGCGATGTGAGACCCCTCTCACAATCGAGTTGCTGGAGTAAGGACTACTAGGATTTTTTTTTTAAAAAAAAAATCTACAGCAAAAATTGGCAGTCAGGTTTCCTAAAGGGGATCCGTGGAAGGACGGAGGAGGCTTCCCCCACAGATAATGTTTTAGGCTGACACCACCCAGACGTTAGAGACCCTTGGCATGTGGTTCTGAGGGTCTTTTTCAGTGGATTTAGATAGGTTGTTTGGTTTTTACAAGCCTCTTCTCAGCTGACTCCAAGGGGGAGACAAGCAAACTATGGCATTCATTTCCAGAAGATGTAGAGATGGTGATGGCTGCCAACTTGGAGGGCAGCTTGAATTCCATCAGTGGCTACTAGCCATGACAGCTCTGTTCTCTTGCTACTGTGAGAGGCAGTATGCTTCTGGATACCAGTTGCTGCTCTGTAGGAACCAAAACAGGCAGCTGTGGTCTTTCCAACTCCACGTGGTTTCTGCTGTGGTCTTGTCAGTCTCCTACGCGCGCGTGCACACACACACACACACACACACACACACCCCAGACACACCAATACATAAACCCCTCACAATGGGCTCTCCCCATTTATTGCTCCCCACACATTCAAATTGGAACGTTGTCAAACCCAAACTGCAGGTTGCTTTCCTCGCTACTAACCAAACTAACTTCCTGCCAAAGCCAAACGTTGCCGCAGAGCACCTGGCGAGAATTGGTTGCAAACGGGACCCTGGAGCCTTTGTGGGTAAAACGGCAAGTGGTGGATGATGATGTTCTTCTGGTGTCGCAAGGGGGTGCATGGCCTGAATCTGTGTGTTCCCAAGTCTTCCTTCACCACACGCTTCCCCCCCCCCTTTTCTGACAGATGACATAAGCATGGAAAAATAAGTGGATCCCAAAGTTTCTGTGGGAAATGAACTGGGTCTTAATTCAGTGCTGTAGCTCCATTAAAAAATAAAATCCAGACATGTTCCAGTAGTGCAGCTTTGCCAAGCTGATGCCCTCCAGATGTTTTGGACTACAACTCTTATCAACTCCAGGGTCTCTCTTTCCTCTTTTCTTTCTCTCCCTTGCCAACTCCTCTCTCTCCTATTTGTTTGTTTGTTTGTTTGTTTCTCTCTCCCCCTTCTCTGCCCCAGGGACTGATGGGAGTTGTAGTCCAAAAATTCTTGAGGGCAGCCTCCCTGGGTGCCTAGATGGCTCCACCCACCCTGGCACCCCATTGGTCTCCCTGCTGGCCTGATAGAGGTATAAAAGCTTGTGGTTCAGTCTTGACTTTTTAGTCTGGGCAATTGCCAGGTTGGCCTTGGCTGCCTGGCTTCTATCCTTGATTTGTTCCTCTCCCCCCTTCATTTTCTGGGTTCTCCCCCTAATAAATAAATATTTTTTCCTCCACATAGAAAACTAGCCTGTTAGAGAGAAGGGCTCTTCTCCCGGACATTTGAGTTTTCCATATGCAGGGATTTGTTTTCACTTGCACAGAGTGAAAACATGTGAGCATCTTTCTCCTTCAGGTGAAGCGGTATAGCCCAGCAAGGTGGTACAGCCCGGGGGCAGGTTGAGAGCAGGTCCCTAGGCCAGAACGACAGTTTGACGTGACTCTAGTCAGCCCCTCCCCATGCCGTCCCCACACCTTTCATGACCAAGGAAATGCCCTTAGTGACACCATCACTTTTAATCTGAAATACTTCACTTGTGAACACCCTTAAAGTGGGGCTGTATGTGATAAAGATACATAGAAGTATCTCAGATATACTTCTTCAGCTAGTGTAGGTTTCACATAATAATAATAATAATTTATCCACATCCAATTTATTTAATAATAATAATAATAATAATAATAATAATAATAATAATAATAATGGGAAGAAAGCCTAAATTACACAAAAAGGCCAGATACATGTGTCATTCACAGAATGCAGTTGTGCAATAGAATTCTTGACATGAAATTTGGATAAACAGAGATATAGATATCCTCCCCAATAAAACACCAAGTATCTGCAGCACAGGCACTTCAATTTGAAAGTTATCTCACATACACCCCGGCCAGTCTCCTTTTTGGACAAGGTTCTCTATTAAAAGCAAGAGAATTCAATTAAATTTATTTGGATGCTCAAGAGACTTTGGTGCCTGTAGCGGGAGATCAAAATAATGACACCCGCCCCCTTCTTGCTGGCCTCCATGCTGTCTGTTCTTCAGTACAAGCCATGCCGAAATGAAGAGAAGCCACGCAGGATTTAACAGTATAATCTTCAGGCCTGGGCCTGAGGTGTTTGGGTACCTGAAGGAGGAGACCCAACTGCTGCTAATTCACTTCTCTAAGGCTGAAAGTTCACAAACAAGAACTTTCCACTGGATTTTTGGGTGGCTTTGAATAGAAAATGGCCCGTTTCTTTTCCTTTTTTGTTCGCCTTGTTCTGAGGGGGAAGAAAATGCTGGTTTGTGGCACCCATTGTCCCTCCCCCAGAATCGCCTCAGAAATGCACTCTGGGTTGTACCGGATGCCAGTCCCACTCAGAGCAGACCCATAGAAGTTAATGGATGTGGCTACCTTAGGTTCATTCATTTCAACGAGTCTCCTCTGGGCATAACTGAGTTGGAAGCAACTCAGCATCATGATGGGTAACATGAAAATGAGGGGAACAGATCCTGAAGCTGAGGCTTCAATACTTTGGCCACCTCATGAGAAGAGAAGACTCCCTGGAAAAGACCCTGATGTTGGGAAAGATGGAGGGCACAAGGAGAAGGGGATGACAGAAGACGAGATGGTTGGACATGAGTTTGACCAAACTGCGGGAGGCCGTGGAAGACAGGAATGCCTGGCATGCTCTGGTCCATGGGATCATGAAGAGTCAGACACAACTAAACAACAACAACAACATCCTGCCACCACAGCCTCCACCTGTGATAAGTTTCACAGCTCATGCAAAGTATTGCCAGAATGATCCCTTTCACCATTCTGAGGGAGGAAATGGTGGCCTCGGGCAGTTATCATTTCTCTCCCAGAATCCCCTCAGAACTGCTCCATGTCATGATGTGGGTGTGTAATGATGGGTAGTCTCCTGCTGCCCTGATCAGCCCCCATCAGCAATGAGTTTCACATTTCAGCCAAAGTACGGCGGAAACAATGCCTTTCTTGTTTTTCGCCTCCAAATGAGGCGGACAAAATGGAGGGGACCAGTTTTCCTCACACCCTGTCTACCTCTCTCTTGCTCAGCTGAAGTTCATTTCAGTTAGGCTTGTGCAGGAGGAGTTGCTGGCTGATTTTACCTCATGGTCAGGTCCTTTTCTTTCTCTGCAACATCCACGCTAAAATGCCCACCTCAGCTTTCCTCGTGGCAGGGCTGTCCTTGCGTAAAACTGCTTCCCCCACCCCCACCCCCGCTTTCCCTCTCGGCCTCCATCCGTTCCTTGTTTCCTTTATAGCAACATCTCTGTCTGCTCTTCCTTTTTTTCCAGAGCTGGACGAATCCCCTTTAACTGTTAAAAGCGACATGGCCACCATTGTCAAGGTTATGCAGTTGTCGGATTCTGGCCTTGAGATTCGGGACAGGATGTGGTTAAAAATCACCATCTCCAATGCAGTAATAGGTGAGTGACTCCTGCTTCTGAGGCTGAGGGTGGGAGAAAAGGTACCTTACTAAATTGAGGTTTTCTTTTTTGCCGCTGATGACGTTTGCTTGTGTGGGTGCTTATGAAGGAACTAACCAAACCAGGTTTCAGCAACATGGTGCCCTTCAGACACTGCCGGACTTCAGTTCCTATCATCCTTGACCAGTGGCCATTCCTGGCTGGGGCTGATGGGAGTTGTAGGCCAAGGAAGGGCCAGTGGAATTCCAGCATACAGTGATGTCAACTCTGGCGGCAAAATATTCCCTTTCCTGTTCTGGATTACGGTTTGTGCCACTTTGCTACCCTGCCAGCTTGGATGAGGAATTGTGAATTACTGTCACAGCTTGTGTGTTTTTCCCCGGAACAGGGAGGGAGTCAACATAGCAGTTGGGCTAGATGACCCTTGGCAGTCCCTTCCAACGCTACAATTTTATGATTCTATGACGGTGTAGCATGAGACAGCCTTTACTTGCTGGGGCTGATGGGATTTGTAGTCCAAAACAACTGGAGGGCACCAGGTTCACACAAGAGCATGGGGCAGTGCAAATGTAATGCAGCCCATCCTTTAATCACAGGTAGTGAGCAGCCTCCACTTCTCCTCCTCCTCTTCCTTTCCCCCTTGAATTCTTCCTACTCTTCCTCATCACAGTTAATGGTTTTGTCCACAGCACCAGCCGTAACTCTGGTTAACAATAGCTGGGGTCCATGGTAACCAGGGCTTGAAAGTATGGTTGGCAAACCATGGTTTCAAGGAGGAAACATAGCACCAGCTGCTACTCCCACTTATTCTGTGGTGTATTTATCTGAAACATGTTTTCCCCAGCTTCAGTAGCTTTAAGCAATCTGAATACTCTCTGCCAAACCAGATTTGGCTACATAATGAAATCACTGAGAAAGGAAGAAGAAGAAGAGTTTGGATTTGATATCCCGCTTTATCACTACCCGAAGGAGTCTCAAAGCAGCTAACATTCTCCTTTCCCTTCCTCCCCCACAACAAACACTCTGTGAGGTGAGTGGGGCTGAGAGACTTCAGAGAAGTGTGACTAGTCCAAGGTCACCCAGCAGCTGCATGTGGTGGAGTGGAGACATAAACCCGGTTCCCCAGATTACGAGTCCACCTCTCTTAACCACTACACCGCACTGAGCAAGCGAGGGCAATGGGGACTGAAAGCAAGTGAGGACACAGGCAATGTAAAATAAACAAGTTGTCATTTTTACCAGGAGTGCCGGTTTGGTTGGATAGGTGGGGGGCAGTGTGGAATTACCAAATTGGTGGTGCTTTCCCCCCTTTGACTACTCCCCTTGCTGTTTGCAGGAGCGGACGTGGTCGACTGGCTTTACACGCACGTGGAGGGCTTTAAAGACCGAAGGGAGGCCCGGAAGTACGCCAGCAGCATGCTGAAACACGGCTACCTCAGGCACACTGTGAACAAAATCACGTTCTCAGAGCAGTGCTACTACGTCTTTGGTGATCTCTGTGGCAGTAAGTCCCCCTCCTTACGCCCTCTGGGGAAGGGTCTGATCAGCAACGGCTTTCCCAGGCCTCAAGTCCTTCCCAGCCCCAGCTGAAGATACCAGAGATTGAACCTGAGACCTTTTGCATGCAAATCACATACTCTGCCCCTGAGCCATATCGTTCCGTGTGTCTGCGCCATCATGGAAGTTGTTTTCTCCTTTCCGTCTCCAGATCTGGCTGCACTGAACCTTAACAATGGTTCCAGCGGAGCTTCAGACCAAGACACCCTGGGCCCCCTCCCGCACCCGGCCACACCTTGGCCCTTGGGGCAAGGCTATCCTTACCAATACCCCCTTGCCCCTCCGTGTTTCCCGCCGGCCTACCAGGACCCAGGCTTCAGCTATGGGAGCGGCAGCGCAGGGAGCCAGCAAAGCGAAGGTAGGTTCTCTGGCGTGTGCATCCCCCTTCCATGATTTCCATTCCTGCTGGCCGTTTGCTTAGATCTTCCCTCTCCCCAACCCCTTGGTTTGGTTTTCCTCTCTCCTCTTCTCATGACTCCCTTTGTCTATCATGCATGGAAACAGTTTCTTTCTCCTGCAACGTGAAGGAATGATTGTTTTAAACGAGCTGCCTGCATAGATTCGGTGACCTGGTTCACATTAGATGGCAAGCCAAGCTGTGGTTTAGCATATGTGAGTTAGAGGCACAGGTTCCTGGAGTGAAGATCCCAGCCACAGCAGTCCTCTCCTGATACTGCTGCACTGCCTGGAGCTAAGCCATGGTTTGGTGTATATGGTTCGCCTTGCTGCAGACAAACCACAAACTCTAACCAAGGTTTGTTTGGCATTTACCACTTGTGCTTTGTCTGAAGTGAAACAAACCATGAGCCCAGGCTTGAACATAACACTAAGTCAAACCATAGCTTAGACCCAGGTACTGTTGTTGCAATAGTAGAAAAACTAACAAACTTTTAGAAGGCAGCACTGTTTAGGGAAGCTTTTAATGTTTAATAGGTTATTGTATTTCAGTGTTTTGTTGGAAGCCACCCAGAGCAGCTGGGGAAACCCAGCCAGATGGGCAGGGTATAAATAATAAATTAGTAGTAGTAGTAGTAGTAGTACTAGGGAGGAGTTCAGTGGCCCTGATCTTAGCCCAGAGAACCCATATGTTTGTATGCTTATGCTAAGCCATAGTTTGGCTCAAGATTACCTGCAAACTGTGTCAGTGTCTCAGCTTTCTGGAGGAGGGAGTAGAGTTGTGTTGCCTACGTTGATGGCCAGATACAAACCATAGCAGCATTAAAAAACACCCATTGATAGCGTTAGTATTATATGTTGTTAGGCTCCATGCAAAAATTAAAACAGTCCCTGTCCATGGGCCTGATTATAATCTAAAGCAAATATTCACAGCAGAGTCAGCAATTTAACATTTCATATCTAAAAATAAGCATTATTTTTGGTAATGACAGATCAGCTCTGAAAAACAAAACAAAAGGTGAGGTGGGGGGGGGAGAGAAAGGGAACTTGGATATTCTGGCTGTCGCCTGTCCAGCCTACCACATTCCTGTCCAACAAAGACTTGTTTAAGTTTAGTTGCTGAAACAGTGAGTTGGGCTGCTTTTTAAGGTTGCATCTGCATCATTTAGAAAATATTTTGAACTTTGTGCGGTGAATTTGTGCAGCCACAGAGAATGCCTTCTCCCAAGCCAATGCCACCTTGAACTTCTGAGGGCAGTGGAAGTGCCAAGCCACACTCACTCTGCCTGCTGTGTTTAACACCTGAGAAGGGTCTGTAGGGAATGTTTGGGACCTAAGTCATTTATACCTCCTCATTTGAACATCTGAAGAACGGCCTTGGCAGGAGACTGTACTAAGCAGGTTGCTATGAGGCGAGGTGTCCTTTCTTGAATGCACAGGTGCAAGAGCTATGCTATATTAGGCGCAAAGATATCTGGAAAAGTGGGAGCAGAGAGCATGATGGGGGTAGTGTGTTGCTTTTCTCTTCACCACCTTCTGCCTAATAGTGCATTGCTGCTGTGGCTGCTGCAGTTGTGTGTCATTTCACTTGAAGCTTTCCCCCCTTTTCTTTTGTAACTGTTATTCCCTTGTTTTGTCCTGAGCAAGCATTAGACTGAAGGATTCATAAAGGAATGGCTGGGACTGGTAAGCGTCTCACACACCTCCCTTGAAAACTGATATTATTGCTTCATATATAGCATGATCATCTAGATTCTTGTGTTTTCCCCCATTCTGAAACTCTTAGCGTGTCTCTCCTTCCCATGCTCTTCTCTCTGCCCCTCTGTCCTTTTTGTTTCCTTTTGAATTATCCTGGGCTGCCCAGCCATCTGAGCTGGGACAGCCTGCAGAATAGGAAGCAAAGCTTTCACTGGAGAGTTCGGCTGGAGTTTCCCCAGTGCTGATCAGCAGATTGCAGTTTACAGGGTGTCAGATTCAGTTAAAGGTAAAGGTAAAGGTCCATTAGGTCCAGTCGTGACCGACTCTGGGATTGAGGCGCTCATCTTGCTTTATTGGCCAAGGGAGCCGGTGTACAGCTTCCATGTCATGTGGCCAGCATGACTAAGCTGCTTCTGGCCAACCAGAGCAGCGCACTGAAACGCTGTTTACCTTCCTACTTGCACTTTGACGTGCTTTCGAACTGCTAGGTTGGCAGGAGCAGGGACCAAGCAACGGGAGCTCACCCCGTTGCAGGGATTCGAACCGCCGGCCTTCTGATCGGCAAGTCCTAGGCTCTGTGGTTTAACCCACAGCACCACCCACATCCCTCAGGTTCAGTTAGTAAGCAGGAATTGCTGAAGTTCTTCAGGACCTTGGAGAGCTCTACTGTGAAACAGACATTGCTTTTGATGGAGATTTGAGCTCAACTGAGCAGCTAGATGACAAAACTTAGAGCTCTAGATCTGCTCCCAGTCTGAGAGCTAGCGGGAATTTAAGGGGACAGAATGCTACCTTCTGAAACGTCACACATTCCAGATGACATCTGTTTTCTCTTCTTTATTGAGGAGTGGTGGTCGATAAAGGGCTAGAGTCCTTTCTTGTGGAGTGTACATACTCAAACACACACACAAACTCTTTCTCTAGATCAGCCTTTCTCAACCTGTGGGTCCCCAGATGTTGGACTACAACTCCCATCATCCCTAGCTAGCAAGGCCAGAGCTCAGGGATGATGGGAGTTGTAGTCCAACAACATCTGGGGACCCACAGGTTGAGAACCGCTGCTCTAGATGGTTCACAGAATGCTCTTCCCATGGTCTGGATCTTTGGCTAGCTTGAGGGCTGTTGGACTGTTGAGATAAGCTTCTGCTATCTCAGGCATCAAAGATGGAGAACTCATTGTTCTTCCCTTGCCTGTGTGTGTGTTTTAATACAATATTTCGGATACCTAAGTACACAGAATAACTTCTTGCAGCTTGCAATGAATCTCTGCATGAAAGCAACTGCAGCCAAATACAAACTGTGTGTGTGCCTGGTCAGCAGCTATGCTTCCTGGAAAGCCACTTTTGAGTCTTCTAATAGCAAACTTGGATGGTGAGTGCCAACAGGACTGTAGCTAAGATGAGGCCGCTCAGAAACAAGAGGGAGGTATTGGTACATGCAGAGGTATCCCAAGGATTGCAGAAGTACCAAAGACCAAACCAGCCACCCCACACATCAAAAGCAAACAAACAACTTACGAGGGCAAATCCTCCAAGAGACTTGCATGGCCTTGAAGACTGAGCATGCTCCGCAGTCATGCAACATAGAGTGTCCGTTGGAGAAATGTGGAAGGCCACGCTTAGAGGGAGCGGCCGGCTGGAACCCTGAACCCAAGCAGGGCTTTTAGGAGGGAGAATACAGTGCAGCTTGTGGTTACAGGTCCCCACTTGGGATTTCAGGACATTTCGAAATAAACATTCATGTGAATCTTTCTGCAGGGTTGCTTTTCGTTATTGTTACGAAACAGAATACACCCTTTGCCTTTGCTTTTTTTATTTTTTACCCCAGCATGTTTCCCCCCCAAAATTATCACTTCTCCTTTTTGAAAATGTTGCTGCGTTGCTTCTACGAGGCTTTCAGTGTGGTTTCTGGACATCCATGCATGACAAAAACTGCCCCGGCAGTTGTGCTCACCCGAGTCCTGTAGCCATCCATCGCATGCGAACATCGTGCGGGACCTACTGCTTCATCTGTTCTTTCTTCACCGCTGATCGGCAGGCGCCGGTCAGAAGCGTGGGCGACGTGCCACTTGTGTTTCTTTCCCCTTTCACTGACCCCCTTCCCTCCTTCCCCCCAGGAAGTAAAAGCAGCGGCTCTAACCGAAGCAACAGCGAGAAAAGCCGGAGGACCCTGGCTCGGGATAAGGACCGCAAGTCAGCCGGCAGTGGCAGCGAATCGGATCCTACTGCCCGGAGCGGGGTAGCAGGGAGCGTCCTTCGGCGCGAGCGGCCGGCCAGCCAGCTCAGCCAGCTCAGCCACCACAGCCGCGCCTCTGCTGCCCCCAGCGAGAGGAGCCCACACAGCCGCCATTCGCACGGGCCTCCGGGCGTTCCTCCACTCTGCAGCCTCCCCAAGCTGGGCCCCAAAGTCTATGGGACAAGTGGGCCCCCTGGGGGTCCCCCCGTGCGGGAACTCGCCTCCGTCCCCCCCGAGCTGACCGGCAGCCGCCAGTCGTTCCAGAAGGCCATGGGCAACCCTTGCGAATTCTTCGTTGACATTATGTGAACAAGAAGTGCCTTCAAAAGACTCTTGTGCGGAGGGTTTGTTTTCTTGGGGTTCCTTTTTTAAGTTTGCAAATTGACGCTGGAAAAGAAATAGGGGTGGAGACAGAGAGATGGGGGGGAACTATTCAGACTGTCCTTTGCATGTCACGCCTTCCTGACTCTTGATGTTTGCAAGCAAACGAGGAACAGAAGTCCTGGAAACTTAGATATCTGCAAATCAGTGGAATCTTTTTCTTTTTTTAAAAATTCTCCTGCTTCCCCTACCCTGACCAATGTGATTGATTGGTGTTCTCTTCACATACCCTAATGAGCTTTGGTATCTGTGGCATCCTCTCCCCAGTGCAATTATACTGTGTTCTCAATCAAGAAATAGCATTTTATATAGTGCTTTTAAAAAGCAACAACACACAATTCTCCAGTCATGCATATTTGCACCTTCTTTTGTTTTGTTTTTTTTAAAATGTTCTGGTTACTTTCTTTCCATCTTGGGGGTGGGGGGGACCCTTCTTCTTTTGCTATGAAAAGGACAGTGCTAGCCAGTAGCTATAAAATCTAAGCTGTGTCTGCAAATGGTGCATTATGGGAGTCCTGTATCCATTGGGAGTCCTGTATCCAACCATAAGTGAAGATCTGGCTCTGTGCCAAGGTTTTGCTTCCTTTCTTCATTTTACTATTCAGGCCTTGTTTGCACGCTACATGGTGCCTGGATCTACACCATGCGATTGCCCTAAGAAAGGGGGAAATAACTCACTTGGTAGAGAGTTGGGCACTTTGTGCTTCTCCCTCCATGCATGTCTTCAGGTTTGAATTGTGCACTGGACTTCTCCGAACCATGAAACTACGAAGTGTCTGCCAGTTACCACAAGCAGCTGGGCCAAGAGGTCTCCTGTCCACCTTGGGCAAGTCGTGCTCCTGCCTCCGTTGTTTGCTCACACTCGCTGTTTCTTGTTTTTCTCTGCTAAAGGGAACAAGGAGATCCATCTCTCAGCTCTGCTCTCTTCTCTGTGGCATCAGCTGCTAGCATTTACTTTCCCCCTGCACTGAAGGCAAAAGCAGCTGATGCCAGAGAAAAGGGATTCAGTGTCCAGCTTGCTTTCCGTATAAGAAAGCAGGAATAAATTCAACTTGGCCTTTCATTACACCCAGTGGATTTTCATCTAAGCCTTTGCAAACCGCAAAATCTGACTCTGGTTACATACCCAATTTAAAACAACGACAGCACTGTTAAAAATAAATGCGGCAGCGACTGTCACGTACCAATAGAAGCTGATACACACAAGAGTCACGTGGAGGTGACAGAAATTTCCGTTACCACCTGCTTCCAAATTTGTACGCAGGGTAGAGGGGGAAATTAGTTACCTGTTCAGTAACTTTAAGCATCAAAATGCACCAGGGCATCAGAGACAATTACATACTTGTGATTTGTTAAGAATAGAATGACCCCAGGACCACCTTGAAGGATTCGCAAGGTTGGAGAGGCATCCCTCAGGAATACTGCAGTCATGGGATTGTTGTTGTTGTTGTTTAGTCGTTTAGTCGTGTCCGACTCTTCGTGACCCCATGGACCAGAGTACGCCAGTCATGGGATACATACCCTGTTTAGAGATGGCATTGGACTCAAGTGGTCCCAGTCCTTGGATGGGAAGCTTGAAATGCCAATCAAATGTAGCTGTTTGTGGTCTGACCAGTGCCAAGCAAAGTACGGACTTACGGCTTGAGCAATTCCCCATATCTGTGTCATAGACCTGCCACCCAAATGAGAATGGGAAGCAGGGGTTGTGTGTCACTTGATATACTTTCCTTCACTCTGTGGTTGACCTAGGTCAGGGACAGGGAATCTGCAGCCCTCCAGATATTGTTGGACTGCAACTCCCACCATCCCTGATGTTGGCCATGCTGGATGGGGACTGGTGGGAATCAGACTCTGAAGAACTCTGGTGGGACTCAGGTTCCGCAACCTTGCCCTAGATAATGGTGGATCCTTTTTGAAATTTAGGATTGCAAAGTGGGTTGGTTAGCACTTCTTCGTGATCTCTTTCAAAAACCTGTACAATGTATGTGGATGTTTGAGGTTACTACTGTCTTGCAATAGATGGAGGTAGTGAAAATCACTGAGTGAATGAACTTGAATAAGCTGGCTTTCCCTTAGGAGGGAAACCACTTAAACTTTGCCCAACCATGTTACTGTTTGGACAATTTCACATCTCCCTGGTGCTGTTTTCACTTCTCGTTCTGGAGCAGGGATGGGCGAAATCTGTGGTCTTCCAGATGTTGCTGGACTCCAGCTCCCATCAGCCCCAGCCAGCATGGGTCAGTGGTCAGAGATGGTGGCAGATGTGGTTCAGCAACATCTGGAGGGCTACATCCTTGTCCTGGAGGGACAACCAGCTGCCGTTCTTCTTCTGCATCTCTGCTGGGCTGTTGTTGTAGCACTTCTTATAAATGATGGGCATAAACTTCCAAGATTGACGCCAAAGAAGATCAAAAACAGACATTAAATTTTAAGGGTGGTGAGAGTGGTTTTGAAAACCTGTGGGGGGGGGGTTCTGACATGAAAGCATACATACATACATTTTCCTGCGTCTATGAACAAAGGCCACAAAACTACCAAGAACAAACCAGTTCTAGAAACATTGGAGAAAAGCTGAGTGTGGTTGGTGCCTATTGGTTAGTACCCACTAGTGACACCATGATCACACAAACACACCTCAAATTTGTTAAAATATTCCTGACTCTCTTTTGGGGAGGTGAATAAAGTGAAAGGTGGACAGGTATTGAACGTTATGTGAGCGCTGCTTAAAAAATAAATTGCAGAGCCAAAATGCCCACCTGATGCTTCAGTAAGATGGACAAGGTATAGTGTTGATATAGTATTTGACCGTCATGGAGTGTACATGTTCTAGGCAAATGAGAAAGGTGAGATGCAACCCCCAGGTTTACAAGTTGTTGCATTCTCTGTCACATGTATTTTATCTGTTTTCGCCCTATTTGTTTCTTCCAGGCAATTTGAGATTTGAGCACTTAACTTGACCATTGGTTTTACAGTGGTGGCTCGCAAGACGAAATTAATCCGTTCCGTGAGTCTCTTCGTCTTGCGGTTTTTTCGTCTTGCGAAGCACGGCTATTAGCGGCTTAGCGGCTATTAACAGCTTAGCGGCTTTAAGAAAAAGGAAACAAACTCGCAAGAACTCGCAAGATGTTTCGTCTTGCGAAGCAAGCCCATAGGGAAATTCGTC
This sequence comes from Podarcis vaucheri, assembly GCF_965113315.1. Taxonomy (NCBI): domain Eukaryota; kingdom Metazoa; phylum Chordata; class Lepidosauria; order Squamata; family Lacertidae; genus Podarcis; species Podarcis vaucheri. The sequence continues at coordinate 75,486,644 of NC_138765.1, forward strand.
TTGCGGAACGACTCAAAAAACGGAAAACTCTTTCGTCTTGCGCGTTTTCCGTCTTGCGAGATACCACTGTATAAGCTGTGTTGATAGCACTGAGCCAGCAATACTTCCCATTGTGTGTACTGTGTGCAAGCTGGCCTGTCTCTTATAGCTTGCTCATCAGGAGGAAAGGGGGGGGGAACCGGCCTTCTCAATCCACATCCGTCCACCCCCCCTCCCCAAATACTCATGTGGACTGCTGGCTGTCTTCTGTGAGGTCCCCTCTCTTTTCATTTTTAAATGAGTGTTTTCCTGTACTTTGAGCTACAGCATCCACAGTCTGGCCTGGTGCAAATGCTGGCGGATCGCTGGGCTTCAGAAATGATAATGTTTTGCACACAGCAGCAAGCTTTTCGAAGTGTCAGAAATGTTGGTCTTTACCATTTTTTAAAAAAGTCCTTTGCAGTCCTTTGACGGGTTGTAAGCAAGAGAGATAGGCAGGTGGAATGAAGGCAGACTGAAGTTGGTGGGGCAGTGCCCCATATGTCTTCATGAACTAGCTTCTACTGTGCATGAGGGAGAATGAACCCAGTACTGCCCTCCTCCCGGGTTTGGCTTGGTCATTTTGTGTTCCCACTCTGGGAAATGTAGCTCTACAGTGGGGAATGGGAGGGTCTCCTAACAACACACCCCTTAAAAACTACAGCTCCAAGAATTCTGTGGGGGAAGCTATGCCTGTCTACAGTGGTATCATAGTGCTTTGAATGTATGGTGTGGATGTGGTCTTTCCTGTACCCACCACCCACCCTCACTTCCACATCACTTAAGGGTTTTGCTGACTTCCAGTCCACATGCTTATGTTTTCAAGCTCGGCTTCTCAGCGATGAGAGCGAAAACCTCTTAAAAATGCTTTTTAAAAAGCTGCGCAAGAATGCAGAATTCTATGATCTACAAAACATGGCGCACTTGCTTGGCAGTTGAGTGCAATGAATATACATGGCTGTGCTTATCAAATTGACAGGAAAAGGTGCAATTGCTACTATAACAAACTTCTGCAGCAGAATAAAATTGCTAGCACTGAAATTTCCAAACTGGGCTGGAGCCGTTTGGATGGCTACTTGTGTGGCGAGAAATAAATTTAACTAAAATAATTAAGCGTGTTAATGTTTCTTGGCGTCATATGAGCAAATGTACATTGTCAGAGAGTTCCTGTAGCAGCCCACAGGACTCACCGGAGGAGGAGGGTGCTCACTGGCTATGTGTGAGTTGCCACTTTTGGCTTCCTTCCTTCCCATCAGCCTCCACTGGCCTTGGGGCATTGATCCATGCACCTAATTGACAGAGGCAATTGCCCAAACCCAGTGGAGGCTGATTTGAAAGAAGTAAGCTAAGACTACTGACTCATCCAGAGATACGGTGGGGAGCCTCTGAAGGCAAATAACTTGTGCATTGGAAGTGGCTTCTTGATCCACACACCTAATGGAGAAATGCCATCGCAGAGCTCACCTGCTTTTGGCTGCGGATGCCTGTTGCATCTCTGAATGAGAAAGCTCTCGGCTTTTCTCCCTCCAAATAGCCTCCATTGGGAGCATGTCATTTTGGTGCATCTCCGCATACAGCGTCTGGCTCCCAAAAAGGAGAGGCAGCAGAACTGGCCCGCTGTCACGGGAGGTTGCCTCTTATGTATCTGCATAAGCTGCTGTTCTGGGCTTTTCTTTTGAATTAGGAGGAACACCCACATCAGAGATAGAGTTGTAGAGTTGGAAGGGGACCCCAAATGCGGAGACACTTAAAAACAAAGCTTTGGGCAATGGTGAGAGTGACTGCAGCTTTCTGTCAGCTTGTATTAAAAAAAAATAATAATACACGAAAGCATCACAGCTATCAGAAATTTGGACAAGGCTGTGTTAGCACTTCTACTTTGGGGTCATGAAGAATAGCCTCTATATGTTTCTGTTTCCTCTCCGTCCATTTTGTGCGTGTAAGTTAAAAATGTCAAGCCAGTCAAAATGACAAAGTGTTAGCAGGTCTGTGCTTTTGGATGTGGTGGCAACAGCATGCTTTGTGAGAAAGGCTTTGACATTATAGTGACAATCGTGAGAACGGTTCTGCTTTTTTGCAATCACCTGTTTACTCTTCCCAACTCTCTCTCTTTTTCTTTTTTGCACAACTGCACTCTCATCTTTCAACTGTTTGGAGTTGCAGTGATAGCAATCTCCCCCCCCCCACCAATAAAATCAAGCACTCTCTCCCCCCCACCAATAAAATCAATCAAATCTTGGGAATTGTGCTTTTGCAGGGCATCCATGGGTTGTTTCGTTTGCCAGCCTTCCTCAGAGTAGACCCATTGAACTTAATGGGCACGATGAACTTAGGTCTGTCAGTCTCAGTAGGTCCACTCTGATGGCTACACTAGCCCATGTCAGTTTCCTGCCACTAGTCCACATCTTTGGTTTACAGTGGCAGGGAGAAATCTCAGAATAATATAAAGCTGCCTGTCTCAAGCTCAGGCCATTGCTATATCTAGCCCAGCTCTGTCTGCTCTGACTGGCAGCAGCTCTCCAGGATTTCCCAACACAGCATCGGTAAGGGACTGGACACCCTGCAAAGCACTTTCCCTGCCACTGTGGTTATTCCTCAACAGCTGGTTTCTGGGGAAGGTTAGCAGCTCAGTGGCAGAGCTTCTGCTTTGCATGAAGATTGCAGGCTCAGTTCGCAGATTGCTGGCTCAATCCCCCAGCTAAGGCTAGGAGAGTTCTTCTGCCTGGAGAGCTGTTGCCAGTCAGTGTAGTAGACAGTGCTAAGCTGGATAAAGCAGCTTTCCATGTTCTACCAAGTCAGAACAAGTAGATGCACTGTCTGTTCTGACTAGCAACAGCAATTTTCACCATAGCTGTCAACTTTTCCCTTTTCTTGTGCGGAATCCTATTCGTAATAAGGGAATTTCCCTTTAAAAAAGGGAAACGTTGACAGCTATGATTCTCACCAGGGTCTGTGGTATTTTCCATCGAGCACTTCTTGACCATTTTTAACTGGAGACGGCAAAGATTGAAAATTGGACCGTCTGCGTGCAAAGCTTGACCACTGAGCTGTGGTGCCCCCTAGCAGAGATGCTACCATCAGATGCTGTGAACTTGCCAAGGGCTCCTTCCTAGGCAGCTCAGCTTCCTTGCAGACATCCCAAAAGAGATGTCAGTTTACTCTGAGGATGCAAATCTCGGAGAAGAGGAGTGCGAAGACCAGCCAGTTCTTCTTGTGGATATATAGTTAAAGGGGGTTACATCCAGTCAAGGTTTACTGAAGAGTAGACCCATTGAAATTGATGGAACTATGTTGCATCTTGTCCATTAAGTTTAGGGGGGGTCTTCTCCTGAGTAAGGCAAACATTGGCTACAACTTTATATCTCCAGTACTTACGGCAAAACTCACATGAGCAAGCGTTTAGAATAGCACAACTATTTGCTTCGTGAATCGTACGATCTGCAACACCCCTGTGGATAGATACAGGCATAGACACACATAGATAATAAAATGGCACCACCTGTGAAGCAGGGGGCAACCTTGCAACAGTTGTGTGGACCTGTTAGGGATTTTTAGAAGCTTCCGAAATAGCTGTTAGGTTGATGGCAGGTGTAACAGAGGTAGCTGCCTTAAGTTGACCCAACCCTTTTTTAAGGGGTACATTGGTCTTCAACCTTAAAAATGGTTCACCCATGTTAAAAATGGTTCACTTGCTTTGTCCCAGTGGATCTGTGCTCTTTCTACACTCTTTTAGAGTGATCTGCCCCTGATTGTTTAATCTGACTGTAATTGGACAAACATGTCCCACTGTCTTGTCATTGACCTTTGGCCAGTCTTGCTTTTGTTCCTGTTCTGTTTTCGGGCAGATCCACACCATCTGTTTAAAGCACATGGCTTCCCCCAGTCATCCCTGAGAAGTGTTGGTTCCCTCCCAACAGAGCTACCATTCCCACTACCCGTAACAGATTGCGGTTCCTGGGATTCTTTGGGGGGAAAGTTATGTGCTTTTAAATGCACACCCCTTCAACTCCCTCAGGGTCCCTTCCAACTCTATGATTCTATGCCAGGGATTCTTTAGCTGTTATGCCAGCATTGTAGGATCTATGAACTTTGAATGGTGTGGATCTGCTGTTAATCCACTAGGTGGACTCACCCCTTGGCTTTTTTAAAATTTCGTTTATCTGGATTGTAGTGAGTAACTTCAAAAGAATGATTTTAATTCTAATCAGTGATTAGAAAGATGTGTAAAGAATTTATGTACAGTAGAGGAAAACAATTTAAAATAAATGATTTTAAGTAATGACTGGAGGTGGGGAGAATCTTTACTCCCTATCACTCTCCAATGTTAACTGTCCTAGAACTGGTTCAGTTCCCAAGGTCAACTTTTGGGCAGTGTGAACCGTACTGTTTCCCCATTTTACATGTCTATTTCATAATTGAATTCTTTCTTTTTTGTAGATATTGTATTAAAATTCAAGTGTCTGTATAGTTAATATATAGCAGCTTATGTGTAAATGCTATTTTAAACACTAAAAAAAGCTTTTAATTTTTACGTGACAAATGCACTTTCCTGTCTTTCCTTTATTTGTGGTGATACTTTATTTTGAGAGGTATGTGTGTTGTGTACTGTATATTTCAGATTTTGCAAGCACCATAACTTATTCCTGGGTGGCAGTCCAACCTTGCTTTGTCCTGATGTAGTTATGAGTCTTCTTCATTGCCCAAGGTTTCTTCTTCTTCTAGTAATCTGAGGATTGGTGGCTGGTGCCCATTGGGACTGGTAGGGCAGAAGTCAGGGAGACGAACAGTAGGTGGCGCCAGAGCCCATGACAAGGAAAGCCAACTCATTCTAGTTTTGTCCTCATCCCACTCCCTGCTGAGTTCTAGGAGGAAAACACTAAGCTTAAAAAGGAGGAAACTGACAGGCAGGACCACCCCCTCCAACAGGTTGTCAGGTGGAGGTTGGCTTAGGGCAGGCTGAAGTTGGAGAAGCAGTGGCCCATTTGCCCCAAATGGATTAGGGAATCAGAGGGCATATTAGGCTATGTATGTGCCACACCTCTGATTCTGTCTCTTGCAGAAACACCTTTAAAGTTACACATGTAAGTGTGTGAAGTCCCAACACCTTCACCTGCATTGTCATCCAAACCTGTCCCAAAGGCTTGGGTCAAGTTAACAGCATTGCACACCTTTTTAAACCATGTGAAGCATATAGGAAAGAGACAGGAAATGTTTGATTACATCCAAATAGATCATTGTGCATTTATTTGTGTGCCACTTTCCTTCAGAACTGTGCCCAAAGTAGCTCACAACGTACCAAATGAAGAATTAAGTACAACAGTTTGAATCAGCATGTACAAGTTTGTATGAAGCAATGCAAATAAACCAGCCTAGTTTAACAGCTTAAAACTGAACAAGAGAAAGGGCAATGCCTAACACAGAATAGATAATGCATCCAAGAAGATAACGGAGTTGAAGAATATCCAGCTCTTAGGGCTCTTCCTGGGTTGTTGTTGTTTAGTCATCTAGTCGTGTCCGACTCTTCGTGACCCCATGGACCAGAGCACACCAGGCATTCCTGTCTTCCACTGCCTCCCGCAGTTTGGTCAAACTCATGCTGGTAGCTTCAAGAACACTGTCCAACCATCTCGTCCTCTGTCATCTCCTTCTCCTTGTGCTCTCCATCTTTCCCAACATCAGAGTCTTTTCCAAGGAGTCTTCTCTTCTCATGAAGAGAGTCTTCTCATGAGGTGGCCAAAGTATTGGAGCCTCAGCTTCACGATCCGTCCTTCCAGTGAGCACTTGGGGCTGATTTCCTTCAGAATGGATAGATTTGATCTTCTTGCAGTCCATGGGACTCTCAAGAGTCTCCTCCAGCACCATAATTCAAAAGCATCAATTCTTCAGCGATCAGCCTTCTTTATGGTCCAGCTCTCTTCCATACATCACTACTGGGAAAACCATAGCTTTAACTATACGGACCTTTGTTGGAAAGGTAATGTCTCTGCTTCCTGGGTTACAACCTAGCAACAATCCTCTCTGGCTCTGTTCCGGACCCTTCTCAGGAACAAATTCGTGAACCGTGGTCATATCTTTTACTGGCGTGGATAGAGAGGGTGTGTGTGCGCGCACACATGGAGAAGCCACTGACTTTTGCATGTAACTACAGAGAATATAGCTCTATGAAGGTAAGTCACCTGTTCACCTGATCATTTTTGCCTCAGGCTCCGTCCATCACTGACGGAAGTTTGCCCACAAGGGGATACGGCCCTAAGGCAAGCTTCTTGTTTAGAGTGTTTGTGCTTGCCCCGCTCTGGCAATGCCGATGGTAAACTGTGCTGTTTTCCCTCTCCTTCGTTTCTGCAGCCTGCTGGAACGGCTGCTAATAGATGCAGTGAGAACCTCCTTGAAACTCCGTAGCCAAGGAACCACTTCACGTCCCCGCTGAGCCAGAGTTTTGTGTCAAATGTGCTTATGAGTCTGTGGCTTAGGTTCTCCAGATGTTGTTGGGACTCCTGATTCCATCAGCCCCAACCAGCCTGACCAAGGGAATTAGGGAGGATGGGAGCTGTAATCTAACAACACCCAGGGGGCATCAGGGTAGAGATATCTGCTCTAATTCCTACAGTAGGAATGGCGAATTTGTGGTTCTCCAGAGGTTGGATGCTGGCCCCAGCCACCATGGTAAATAATCAGGGGTAGGGTGAAGATAGTGGAGTCCAGCACTATCTAGAGCAGTGTTTCTCAAATTTGGGTCGTCAGCTATTGTTGAACTACAACTCCCATCACCTCTAGCTAGCAGGATGATGATGATCAGAGATGATGGGAGTTGCAGTCCCAACAACAGCTGGAGACCTATGGTGCCCTCCAGTGTTTATCAAGTTTGAGAAACACTAGAGGGCACATAAGAATGTGAGAAGAGTCCTGCTGGATCAAGCCAATGGCCCATCTTGTCCAGCATCCTGTTCTCACAGTGGCTGACTGGATGCCCCAGTGGGGAGCCGGCAGTCTTCTCCCACTCCTTACCATAGCTGTCAACTTACAGATTTGAACATAAGGGACCAGCAGCCTCGAAAATAAGGGATCAGCAGCCAAAATAAGGGATTTTCAGAGCACAGGTATGTTCAACTTCTGATCCCCTCCAAGCCAAAGGCAGAAAGCCCAGCCAGCAGCCAAACGAAGCCTCAGTCGGTGGTTCCCACAGTGCAGCAACCTGGCAAAGGGGATGCAGCAAGGAAAACCACTGTCACCTCTCCGCTGGGAAGCGCTGAGCAAAGGCGAGTCCCCAGGCAACGCGGCCGATTTGCACAAGGCATGCAAGCTCCACCCCTCTATCGTTCTTAGACTCCTTATTGGGTGAGCAACGCAGCCAAGCAACACAGTTGGAGCCTCCTTCCTCCTTGGCCGGCAGGGAGGGAGGGAGAAGAGCTGCTTCCTTTGAAACCCGGGAAATTTAAGGGACATCATCAATAAGGGACAGCAGCGGGACACAGCACTGTGATAAGGGACTTTCCCGCCAAATAAGGGACGGTTGACAGCTATTCTCCCTACGTTACTTGGTTTCTGGAGAATCTGGCTTGCCGTCTGCTGGAGGGTTCTGGGGCAGGCAGCGGAAGTGGGCGTCCGTGTTCATGTGGGGTGCGAAGAGAAGGATGTAACACACTGGGTAGTAGTAGGAGCCGAAGATGGCAAAGATGCTGGCCAGGCCAGCAAAGACCTGGAACAGGGAGACAAACTTCCCTTGGGAGGTGGCGTAGGTGGGCACGAAGAGTGTCCAGATGATGAGGATGAGGATCATTGCAAAGCTAATGGACTTGGCGGCCTTGTCGTTCCTCTGGTCCGGGTTGTTCCCCATGAAGGTGCAGAGGCAGCAGACGGCAGCCAGGCCTAAGTCATGGGCTAGGAGCGAGCTGTAGCCCGGGAAGGAGCTGTCCCGGCATTGCACCAGGATGGTCTTCTCCAGCTCAGTGCTCTCCTCCAAGGAAGGAGGGTTCCAGAAATACCATACGAGGCAAAGTAGGCCCTGGATGGCTATGTTGAGGAGAATGCAGAGGCCCATCAGGTGCTTCCTCAGCTTAGGCCTCTTCAAGGTCCAGCCGAGCCCTGAGCTTTGGAGTGTCTTGCCAAGCAGTGTGGCCAAGCTGATGGTGAAGCTGAAGAAGAAGAGGGGCTGCCGGAGCTTGCAGACCATCGAGGTGGGCTTGATGACAAATAAGTAGAAGCTGCTGCAGAAGCAGGTTGAGGAGAGGACAATGGAGAGTGTGGGGAAGCCACCGACAAAGCGCATGGCCGGGGTGCCGCGGTGCTTGGCCAAAATGCCGGTGACAACGGCCATTTGGGCCATGGCCAAGACCGTCAAGGCCACCATGTTGATGGGGAGGGTGTCGGTCACCTCCAGGTATTCAAACGCTCTGTCGTAGCATGTGGTGCTCTGCGGAGGAGACCATTTCTCTCTAGGGCATGGGGTACATTCATGGGGATCTGGATGAAAAGAATAGTTGATTAGGCAAGAAGGGGAGGAGGCTGAGTAGAACTATGTTGGATGCAACCCAGTTTGTTTGGCTGAAAAGTTGCCCTTTCCCTGGTTAGTCTGATCCTTTTTTAATGCCAGCACTTTTTTTTTTTTTAAGAAAACAGTCTTCAGGTGACAGTCATTGTGTGTAGGAAAAGAAGGAATACCTCTTCTACGATGGTGCCAAAAGAGGCATCCCAATTTTTTTTTTGTGTGTGTGTGTGTGTGTGAGAGAGAGAGAGAGAGAGAGAGAGATTAAAAGATGCCTCTTCTAAGACAAAGCCTCCCATGCTTTGAGACGTGGGTGGCGCTGTGATCTAAACCATTGAGCCTCTTGGGCTTGCCAATCAGAAGGTCGGCGGTTCAAATCTGTGCAACGAGATGAGCTCCTGTTGCTCTGTCCCAGCTTCTGCCAACCTAGCAGTTTGAAAGCACGCCAGTGCAAGTAGATAAATAGGTACCGCTGTGGCGGGAAAGTAAATAGCATTTCTGTGCACTCTGGCTTCTGTCACAGTGTTCTGTTGCGCCAAAAGCGGTTTAGTCATGATGGCCACAGGACGCAGAAAGCTGTCTGTGGACAAACGCCAGCTCCCTCGGCCTGAAAGCGGGATGAGCGCTGCAACCTCTTAGTTGCCTTTGACTGGACTCAACCATCCAGGGCTCCTTTACCTTTTCACCTTACCTTACATGCACCAACTGAGACAAAGTTTACTCCCTCATCCTTTCTGTTGTTCGTTATCATGCAAACATAGTTAGTTGGCTAAAAATGCATTTCATCATTCTTACTTAAAATGTAAGAACAGAACAGGGGTGAGGAACATGAACAGGAGAAAAAAATATTGATAAGGCAAAAAGAAGAAAAATGTGTTGGTTCAAAACTTTGCTGCCAATGTACAGTTGTTGAATGAGGAGGCCCCCTTGGCACATCTGGAAAAACTCCAGCTCACCATTTTTGTTCTGGAAGTAATTTGCAGGACAGTCTTCGCACAGAAAGCAGCAATTGTGTTCTCCTCTCAGCCATCTCTTCTGCCCTGGTTTGCACTCCTGTGTACATCTTGATATGGGGGGCTTTAGGAAATGAAAGAAACAAACAAAAGGTATTTACCGACTCCAGTGGACCGTGCTGTCCCCACCACCACTTTGGAAACCCTGTCAAAACAAGCTAGCCCCCCCCTTCCTCTACATCTGGGGTTGCCAGCCCTTTTAGGCCCCATAATACACTTGGACTTTTTTTTTTAAGGAAATGCCATAGATGCCACCCACTCTGATCTCTTCTTTCTCTGCTCCCCTGAATCATTCCTGCACCCAGCTACCACACAAATGGCAGGGAGAAAGCAAGCACACTCCATTTATCCCAAGGTATATCTAGTAGAATGAATTTAAGCATTGAAGCATACCTAAAAGTGATAGAGGAAGTGGGAAGGATTGCCACTCTTCCAACTTCCTCCATCTCTGTGTACTTTTCAAGGGACAAAATGGTAGCCACCCTCAGCTCCTCTACAGGGAGCAGTGAGCGAGGGCCTCAAAGGTGCCAGAGGAAGACCAAAGGGGTGTCATTGTGCCCAGGAGCGCTGTGTTGGCAACCCCTCCTCTAGCAGTCCGTCTGTCCCCGCAAGCCAGTAGATGAGGAAGCAAATAGGTAGTGACAAGATGGAGGAGCACCACTGCAAGTTGCAGCAAGGAGCAGAAGTTGGAACCAGCAGACAGCAACCCTTTGAGAGCTCTGGGGCCTCGACAGCTTCCTGAATATGCTAGCGCCCAACACTGATACCATCATGGGAAAGGGAAGCTTCTATTAGTGGATGGTCCAAACTGAGGACTGAATACTGAGCAGTAAAAGTCAGCAGCCTGAGATGATCTATTTTCTTTCTTCTTTTTAAATTCCCCCCCCTTAAGTTTCTAGTCCTTATGCCTGAAAAATCTTGCTGGAAGAAAGCCAGCTGACTTGTGAGGAGCAGTAGGAAGAGAAGGATGTGGACCTTTAAGGATAAAGATGAGGGGCACTGGAGGAGGATGAGAAAATGTCTTTAGTAGGCCTAGAGAACCTAGTTCTGTTTAAACAGAGTTTGGACTTAATAGGGACCACCATTTGCAGAAAGGAGGATTTGTTTTGTTTTCACTTAGAAGCCAAGAGGTATGTAAGTAGTGAGTAAACAACTTAGTGCGAACCTTCCCTTCCTTTGTGTTCCAGCGGATCTTTGATTTGCTAATGTTGAGCTGAGGCTGCAGGGGATGGTAGCTACCAAAACTGACAAACTCGTGGTTTCCATGTGTGGTCGCATCCCAGTAAATCAGGTCATAACCTGTTGGAGGATTTCCCGACTTGCTGAAATGAACCAGATGAGAATTGATGGTAAAGTTGACCCGAGCTACTTCTTCCAGGAGCTGCAAAACAAGGAGAAGAACCCGAAGAAGTGTAGTTATTTAAAACCTCAAGTGAGGGAGGTGTCAGCAGAGGGTTGGAGGCACATCGAAGCCTCTCGTATTTTTTTTATTTATTAAAAGCATAAGCTCCTCTATACTGCCTCCTTACTGCTATGCAACACATGATTTAAGGATGCTTTCCATGGGCATCTGGTTAGTGTGAGAACAGGATGTCAGATGAGATGCACTTTCAGCCTGATCCAGCGAGGCTGTTCTTGCACTCTTGTGCTCCAAATAAGAAAGATTTGCAAAGCCAAACTAGGCAAGTGTGTGGGCAATTTCCCTTTGGTGAGGATGCTAGGTATTACCACCCTCGGTTGGGCAACGATGCGCTTATGACTTAGGGGCCCTCGATTGACCAGATAACTGGTGGTATAAAAACTAACGAATTTAAGTGCATTTTTCCCTTGCTGCTGTAAGGGATGGGAAGTCAGGGGTGAGGCTGGAGCAGGTTTATAAAGCTGGCTGTACCCCTGACCCACCAATGGGCAGGTGTGCTTACATGAGAACAGGGAGTCTAATGGGATTTCTGAGATGACTGGAATAAATGCAGCCCTTCCAAAGTTTGGAGGATTGAAACCCTTAGAGTGGCTGCTGTCTGTCAGGTTTCAGGGAATCCGATCCTTCCCACAGTGTCAGCCAAGAAGCAGATAAACAATAAGAGTCCTTACCAAGTCTTTTATTCAATAGTCTCAGAAAGAGAGATAATGGTGTTGCTTCAAATAAAGTCCCACCCCCACCGTCTCTCCTATAATACATCATCTTTGCGCCAACTCATCTGTGCTTTCTGCCTCTGAGCTCTCTGCTCTACTACTCTCAATACCCGCTGGGTCCTGGGAGGGGGGGGGTCAGGAATGCTTTCTAAAGTCACTGAGTCTGTCAGCTGTCTCTCCTCTGCTGCTTCTTCCTCTCCTAGCTCTCTCCCAATACTTCCCATCTTCTCCCCTCTTCAGCCTCTGAACTATGACCTTCTGCAAACCACTGTTGTAAATATATACTGCCCTCCTCTACTTGTGAAGGTTCAGGAGGTCTTAGTGTTTATGTCTAAGTGGAATGTGCCCTTGAACTCATGCTTGTCTGGATGGTGGGTGGACAGGGGTTTGTGGACATACGTAAAAACTAGCCTACTGTGCAAAGGTAACATTTTATTTAGTTGCCCCACCCACTTTTTGCTTATAGCTCCACCTTCCACTGCCATGTGACCCTGAGGTGGTTGCCCAGAAAAGAACACAAGTCTCAAGCTAAATAAAAAATAAAAAAATGTTCCTCAGCCTTGGTTTCAATAACTCAGGTAGGAGGAGAGAGAGAGAGAGGGAGAGAGCGTAGAGTCCTTTCACAATGACCAAAGCCAATAAAACTCACAGCCCTTGCAGGTAACCCTGTACTGCTTCCTCCTCACTCACCTGCCACGGGTAGACCTCTCTGCTCATGTTGCACCACTTGCTTGTGGCATTGCACTGAAGAAGCTGGTGGAGAGCATGGGCGATGATGTAGACTGCTTTGTAGGTGTTGAATGTGCTATAGAACCTAGCGGGACCGGTGTCTGTGGAGAAGTCGGCAAGAGTCAGAGAGCTGCAATCAGAGCACTGCTCATCCCCATCACTGGTGTCAGAGCTGTTCTGGTCCTTACCAGGATCTGCCACGACATTCTGCACATATTCTCTGAACCCAGGCATCTCCCCGCTTTTTATCGCTACCCCGATGATGGTTCCTATTCTCGCCAGGTTCGGAATATGAGCAACGATGGGCGAGGTTGCCCAGCACTCGCTGGCGATCCACACTTTGCCAGTGATGCCCCTGCTCAGCACCACCCTCAGCAGCGCCTCCGCACTGCTCGGTTGCGCGAAGATCACCGTGGCATTGATGTTGGACCTCTGGAGCTGGTCGGCTATTTTGGACAGCTCCTCTTTCCTCTTGCTTTCCTCCGGGTCGCTCGGGAGGATGGCTTCGTAGGCCACACACATATCCTTAGAGAGAGCCAGCTGGACGAAGATCTGCAGGGCCCGGCGGCCGTATTCATCGTCAGTGACCAAAGTGGCCACCCAGTTCCAGTTGAACTTGCTCAGGAGCTGAACCATGGCGTCGGCTTGGATTCGGTCACTGGGGACGGTCCGGAAGAACGATGGATAAAGTTGCCTGTCACTTAGCTTATCGCTGGAACTGGCGTAGCTGATCTGGGGAGAGATGGAAGATAGGGAGGATATGGGAGAAGATAGGGAAGATTCACGGCAGATTCACATGGTGCATGGTTAAACTATGGAACTCACTTCCCCAGGAGGCAATGATGGCCACCAACTTGGCCACCAGTTTTAAAAGAGGAGCAGATAAATTCATGGAGGAAGATAAAGGCTATCAGTGGTTAGTAGCCCTGGTGGCTATGCTCTGCCTCCATGGATTGAGGCAGCAATGCTTCTGAATATGCACTGCTGGAAACCACAGGAGGGAAGAGGGCTTTTGTGCTCGGGTCTTGCTGGTGGGCTTCCCACAGGCATCTGGTTGGCTACTGTGAGAACAGAATTATGGGCTAGATGGGCCACTAGCCCAATCTAGCAGGCTGTTATTATCTTCTTAGATGGAGACTATGAAAATTGGGATATTCAAATAACCGTTGAATTGATGCAATCAGGCAAGCAACAGTGATTTGGGTGTCTGGGCATCTGTGGCTAGAACCCAGCTAAGTTATATTCAGAGTTGGCTTTCTGAAATTTGTAAACCTAAGTTAGTCCTGTCCCTTATTTTAAAGAGTAGGGCTAGCATCGGACACAAGGCATAGGGGCATAATGAACAGACATACTTAATGCCTATAACATGCGTAGAATCACAGAAATGCATCGTTGGAATGGTCATTTACTCCAGTCTCTGCAATGCAGGATAATTAAATGATTAAAAGAGCTATATAAATGCAATTCATATTAAGCAGCAGAAAATTATATATGAATTATTTCAGTCCCCAATAACCACATCCAAAAGTCTGTGAGAAAAATAAAACAATGGTGCGGTTAGATGCACCTTATTGGGGAGAGCATTCCACTGATGGACCGTGGCAGAGGTGTATCCAGCACTTTCACTATACAGCATTTGGCGAATGCTCTTTATCCTGGCTTTTGACAATGGAGATATATATTTTTGAGACCCACCTTATTTCTGTGATTTTAAGTTGTTTTAAACCTTTTGTTTTTTTTTTAAATATACTGTGTGATATTGTGCTTTTAATATTAGTGTTGTGTTTCAATTGCTGTAACCTGCCCTGGGACCTTAGTATGAAGGGCAGGTAATTTATCACAATCATAATTCTTGATTCTGCTACTCGACCACCCAGATGGATCTCAACCTTCTGCCTCAATGTAGCGCCCTGGATCCTACTCAAAACACACCAGTGGAGACTCTTCCTTGAAGGGAGGAAGAGATCTTCGTAAGAGCCAGTGCAATGCGCTTACAATCTTACCTCTGGGATCAAAAGGAACTTCAGGAACCGAGCCACCAGCACGCTCAGCTCCGAATTGCCGGGGCCAACGACGGCGACAACTCGAGGCTTATAGTTGGTATAATCGCATTGCACCTCCACGCCATAGTGGTTGGGGTACTTGGAGAGGAAGGACATTGTGGGCTTGTTGGCCACGGCTGGGTTGTTGCAAGTGTTGTGGATTTCATAGCCGAGCTTGACACCGGGGAGCAGAGAAGTCGAGTTGTTGATTTCGTCGATGGCAAAGCGCATGCTCAGGTGCCGCTTGTATCCAGTAATGTCGAAGCTTAGGGCGGCGGTTAAAAAAGAGTTAATCATTTCAAGGACGGTGAATGACAAAGGTTCCTTTGCTGGAATTGGGGGTGGTGTCAAAGGTGCTTACCGTATTTTTTGCACCATAACACTCACTTTTTTCCTCCTAGAAAGTAAGGGGAAATGTCTGTGCGTGTTATGGAGGGAATGCCTACGGGTGGCATGCCTATGGATTTTCCTCCTCTAAAAACTACGTGCGTGTTATGGTCGGGTGCGTGTTATAGAGCGAAAAATACGGTAATTTGTTGGGAGTCTGGGTGCAACTCAGTTTAGCAGATAGGAGTTTAGACACCTTAGATTGCATCCTGTTTACAACTTCCTCCTCTTACACTTCTCTCTCAGACCTCAAGGTCATTTTGGATCTATCCTCTGAGAACAAAGGAGCATGCATGACTGCCTTTGTCTTCTCTAGATTAGTTAGCTTAGAAAAAGAAACCTCTCTATCCAAGCTATGCACTTCCTATAATAAGTGGCTTTGTTATTTTCTTACTCTACAAATATCTCTTATGTGTGTGATTGCTGCAGAGGAAATCTAATCTCTAATCAGACTCAGAAGCCACACTCAACACTCTGCATACTCCTAATTTTACTGAGGTGGAACAACCTTTCCCATTAGGACTGTACCATTTCGTTGAAGCACCTTGGATTGACAAAAATGAATAGAAGGTTGAGTCAGAGATGAGATGTGTTGGAATAAATTGATCACACAGGCCTGACTGGAGTTGGAGCCCAGGAATATCTGGAAGTCCAGATTCTTCATCCCTAATTGGAGATTGGATTCTCCAGTTAGCAGCCTCAGTTAGCTATCCATTTCAGTCTGGACATGACAAGCTTTTTGCATGCCTGACTCAGAGGTGCTATAATGTCTCTATGCAGTGACAGGACATTGCCGTGCTGGAATAAAATGAGTCCTTACTGTCAGCAAATGATGTCAGCATGGCCCCCTCCCAGCATAAACTGGGACCAGGAACCTCTGAAATCACCTCCACAAGACAATGTCTCAGCCAGAAAATCAGAAGAATTGGGAGCTTCGCTATGTCCCCAATTTGGCTCACCCCACACAATCATTTCTAGTTTGGTATGGAGTCCAAACTTAAGCTCTTTCTGCTTAGCACAGCTCTCACTTTGTCACATGAGGCAGCCTGGTCAGTTTCCTACTTGGGAGGAGGGACTAGGGCTTAAAAAGTCATAATTGGGGGGGGGGCAAGGATAGAAGCAGACAGGTGGAATGCTTAAACCCCAGTTGGATGCCTGGAAGTTGCTGGTGCAACAACTTCCGTAGGCTCGTTCCTAGCCTAGGTGCCCTCTGGACAGCTCCTCTTCCATTCAGCACCACCTGATGCCGGACAGCTCCCTTGCCTTGTTTGGAAGCCCAGAATGAGATACTCATAACAAGTCTGCCATGGGGGTGATTTCGGGGGGGGGGGTGTGGTGGTCTGGTTTTCCCAACCTAGGTATTATTGTGGGGAGGTGTCAAGAAATTGGGGAAACTGATATTGAAATATTTCCTTTTACAATGTTGAAAGAAATGTTGGAGAAAGTGCTTTTCCATAACTTCAGATGCCTGGAAATTTTACATCTCTAGTCTTGGTGGACTGTGCATTTTGCTGAGGTTCTTTTGGTCCTACTCACCCGGAACACTTGGGAGTCTTCAGCTCCACATCCTGGCTTAGGTACTGTACTTTGGAGTGAAAGGCAAACATCCCACCAAGGACAAAGTCCCCCGGAGCACTAAACTGGGTCAACAGGGACTTGGCCTCTGCTTCGTTCAGTTGTATGGAAACCAGGAGCCCAAGCAGTGCACTGAGAGCCATTTTAGCCTGTGATGGGGAAAATGGAAGGTAGGTTTTATGCCTAGTGTTTACATGCTGTTTGTCATGTGAGATTCACAACAAACCCTGCAAGGCAGTACTTTCCCATATTGCAGATGGGAGGCTGAAGGGTGGAAGGTCTTGTCTGAAGGCCACCTGGTAGAGAAGCAGGATACCAACCAGCGGCTTTGTGATGTGTTGCCTTATCCTGCCAGGCGTGAATGAATTTTTGTGTGCACCTGAACCCTGTGGAAAGCAGGCTTGAACTCCCTGTCCATCAGGTAGCACATGGGCAGTTCATTCCAGCTTGGTCACTATCTCCCTTTACCCTCACAGGCCAACTTTGATAGGTGGGTGGGACCACCCACTTCTCAATCTTCTGATATCATGGTGGCATCAGATGATTGACAGGTGATCCAGCCCACCTGTCCATGCCATGCTTGGCTGCAGGGTATGGAGAGGTAATAAATAATAATAATAATAATAATAATAATAATAATAATAATAATAATAATAAATAATTTATTTAAATGCCACCCACCTGCCTGGGTTGCACCAGCCACTCTGGCCAGCTTCCAACAAATTAAAACATCGAGTACAGTAAAACATCAAACTTTAAAAACTTCCCTATACAGGGCTGCCTTCAGATGTCTTCTAAAAGTCAGGTAGTTGTTTATCTGGTGGTTCCTTCACTGCAAGAAGTAAAGTTACAGGGAACCAGGCAGAGGGCCATCTCAGTAGTGGCGCCCTCCCTGTGGAAGGCCCTCCCATCAAGTGTCAAGGAGATAAAGAACTACACAACTTTTAGAAGACATCTGAAGGCAGCCCTGTATAGGGAAGTTTTTAACGTTTGGCAGTTTTTTATGTTGTTATAGGTGTTGGAAGTTGCCCAAATGGGCAAGGTATAAATAATTAAATAATTACATTATTATTATTTTTAATTTCCTTTACATCTGACGGGAGGGCATTCCACAGGGCAGGCACAACTAGTGACAAGACTCCTGAGCTAAAGATCTGGCCCACAGCTTTATATCACCTTCAATGATTTTTACTCTGGCCTTTGAGGCGTATATTTTTCAGATTCCCCTCTTCCATGATTGTAAGCTGTTTTAAACTGGTTTAATGTTATATTTTAAATTTGTAGGACCTTTGGGTGAATTGTGGGTAACTATTGTTGTTATTCAGAACATTTATGCCCTGCTAAGAGTGACTTATATACAATCAATGAAAACAAGACCATCCCTGCCTGCAGACTTACAATCTAAAAAAAACATGGCACAAGGAGGGGAAAGACATGGAAGGAAGAGGGGGGAATCGAATTCGGGCCATTGTTCCTATAATGACCAGTCTGCACAGTTCAGGGGCTGGAGGTGCTTGATGGAATGATCCTTCTGCCTCCTGACTCTTCCATTAAGGCAGCCTGGTGAAATGACTTGCCTGATGGGACTGGCCTGTTACAGCAGAGACGATGGAGCGATTTAATACTAATAAACGCAATAAAGCAAACAAGCTTTCCTTGCAAAAGAGAGGGTTAGTGCACTTCGTATTAAGAAAATGTTGTGTTGTAGTTCTTTTTGTAGAACTGTAGAGTTGGAAAGGACTCTTGGGGGTCACCCAGCACAACCCCCCCTTTCAATGCAGGAATCTCAACTAGATCATACATGACTGGTGGCCACCCAAACTCTGCTTACAAACCTCTGAGGAAGAGGAGTCCATCACCTCTCGTGGGAGTCTGTTCCATTGTCAAACAGCTCATACTGTCAGAAAGTTCTTCCTGGTGTTTAGTCAGAATCTCCTTTCTTGTAACTCAAAGCCATTGATTTGGGTCCTCCAGAGCAGGACAGAACAAACGTGCTTCCATCTTCCACGTGACAGCCCTTTAGCTATTTGAAAGTGGCTATGGAGTCAGTTTGGACGCAGGTGGCGCTGTGGGTTAAACCACAGAGCCTAGGACTTGCCGATCAGAAGGTCAGTGGTTCGAATCCCCGCAACGGGGTGAGCTCCCGTTGCTCAGTCCCTGCTCCTGCCAACCTAGCAGTTCGAAAGCACGTCAAAGTGCAAGTAGATAAATAGGTACCGCTCTGGTGGGAAGGTAAACGGCGTTTCCGTGCGCTGCTCTGGTTTCCCAGAAGCGACTTAGAAGCGGTTTCCCAGATGCCGGCTCCCTCGGCCAATAATGTGAGATGAGCGTCGCAACCCCAGAGTCAGCCACGACTGGACCTAATGGTCAGGGGTCCCTTTACCTTTACCTATGGAGTCAGTTCATAAGAAAGGAGGAATAGACTTACCTTCCTTTATTTGCTCTGCTTCATATCCATACCTGTGGTCGCTCTCACTTTCAGCCCATGAAGCTGCATTCTGCCCTTCTGTCTCTGGCCATTTGTGTTTGATCCTGTTTGCATGCTTGACTAGGGTGGCGATCTTGGAGGCGATGCCCACTAGGCAAAGGCTTTAAAGCCTGGGAATATGTTACATTTGAATAGTAGTCGGAGGAACGCAATGACAAATGGTACCTGGGCGACTCTGCCCCGTGAAAGGGCAGGTGGAGGCCATTAAATCAAATCATAAGCAAAATGAATCATTTGCATGATGTTCTGAAAACAGTGGGTGGCCATCTGGCAGCCCATGAACCAAATCCAGCTAACAAAACAGTATTATCTGCCCTCGCCATGCAAACATGCGAGCACAAATGCTACAGTGCTGAACTGTTTGTAACCTGTGGTCGGTTAATCCTGCACCTGCCCCGTCCCAGTAAGCTGTGCAGTGGGTGAGTGTTTGTGGGTAGGGACTTGGGAGGGGGAAGAGAAATTTGCGTTTTGATGCCCATCTACTTCATTCACACTTTTTGAAATGGTGCCCGAGCCGAAACACAGCTGTCTGTCAAAATTTGCACTTCTCCAAATCTTGTTATACAGTTTTGCACTTCTCTGAATTTTGTTACACAGTTTTCCAACGAAATAAAGTGCACACAAATGTGTGCACATTATGTATGAAAAGTATGTTTAAAAATGCGTATTTTATAAGCCAAAATTAACATTAAAATGAATTGTATTGTGCGGAATAGCAGTAATGCATGGATTAGGCAGAGCACAAGCCCAAATGTGTATATCAGGACTCACTTCACGTAAGTTGCACTATGGCACAAGAGCTGCCCCTGCAGATGGCCATAATATGGTGGCACTGGGGAAGCATTGCAGAACAACTAATAAAGTGAAAAGATGTGTGGACAGTTCGGTATAAATTTACCACTAATGCACTGTTACTGCATCAGTGATATTTTTACTCTGGCCTCTTTGACACCTGAGATGTTGTGTTTTCAGGACCCGCCCTATTCCCAAGTCCTGAAATCTGTTTTAACCCTTTTCAATTCTGAATTTTAAATAGTTGTAACCCACCTTGGGATCTGCTGGTAAGGACAGGTAATAAATATAATAATAAAATAATAACATCTGTATAAAACAAGCAAGCCCCCTAACCCCAGCCTGGAGGTAATAGGTTTGGTACCGGTATTTTGTTCTTTTAAAGCTACCTTATTAAAACTTGATGTTTGCTTCTACTATGGGGTGTTTTAGTTGGTCTTCAGTGGTCTTAACGCTCTGTAATTTGTCATGTCATTTGTCATTTGCAGTGATATCGCTGGTCCCCTTTCCTGATCTCTTTTTTGTATATCCATTGAGGCTTTGAGCGTGAATTGGCTTTAACTTGGAAACAAAACTATTTGCATGGTGGGAGGGTGTCCTGAGGCTTTTCTCGCTTCATTCCATCTCATTTTCACCATCCCGTCTCATTTTCATGTTCTTTGCAAAGAGATTCAACCAGCGCATTCAAATCTCTGTGAGAAAATAGCCCCCTTGTGCTGCCTTTAAGCCGTAAACATATCTGGCTTCAACTGGTTTGTGGCAAATGTGGGCAACATAATGGGTAGGATGTCTAGGATTCTTCCTCCCCAAAATACATATTTTAAAATATAATTGCTATTTTCCATATCTTCTTTCAACATTTCATCTCCCTTATTTTATTAAAATGTGTTTTAGTTACCACATATGTAATCCTGCCTATCCCCCAAGGCTCTCACTGTCTTCCACTTTATTCTCACAGCAGCCCTGTGAGGTAGGTTATGCTTAGAGACAGTGACTAGCTGGCCGAATGAAGATCTTCCAGGTTCTGATCTGACACTCAAACTGCTGCACCACTGGCTCACTTAAAGCACCCAAGATAGTGTTATCCTGTTTTATGTTTCCAACAATCTTGCATGATACGTCTGGCACAAGAGAGGGGTGCTGGCCCAAATGAACATCACTGATGGTCAAGGCTTAGGGATTACTATCCCTCCCCTGGTGGCAGCCAAAAAAGAAAAAGAAAAAAATAAGCAGATAACACGAAAAGTCCTTACCACGTAATTTATTCAGTATTCACAGAGTGAGACAAAGGGATGTAGTCTCCCCTAATCTACGCCAGTCCTGCATCGGCTAATCTGAGCCTTTTGCCACTGAGCTCTCTGTTCTTCTACTCTCAATGTCTGTCTGGTCCTGGTCAGGAATGCTTTCCAAGGACACTGAGTCTGTCAGCTGTCTCTCCCCTCCTCCTCCTCCTCCTCCTCCTCCTCCTCCTCCTCCTCCTCCCTCTTCCTCTTCCTGCTCTTCCTCTTCCAATATTTCCCAGCTTCTGCCCTCTGCAGCCTCTGAACTATGCCCTTCTGCAAACCACTGATCTAAATCTATACTGTCCTCTTTTTGGGAAGGGTCAGGAGAGGAGGGGCGGTTCCCACCATTCCTCCTTAGTCCAGCCCCTGACACTGATGAATGGGAATTTTAACTCTTCTGCACCCCTATGCAGAGGTTCCCATGCATGTGTCCCAGTGCATAATGGCCACATCTCCAATGTCACACCTGGTGACTAGTCTCACCCTTTAGTAGCCTTGTGTGATGTATGAGCTGAGCCGCCAGATGCACAGCTATTTCACACATACAACCGTAGATGCAAAGGCTTCCATCCCACATGAGCAGATGCCGGGGAGTGGTGGTGTCATTCTGCTCAAATATAGTCGCAACACGTGACTATAGTAGCTGTGTTGAATATAGTAGCTGTGTTATTATAGTAGAATGGCATCCAAAATTTACAACTCCTCAGCTTCAAAATAATATATATATCAGTCCATAACCAAGAAGTAGTCAACAAAATGAATTACTGGCAGGGAACACCATGACGCCTTTCAGTGGATGATGTCCAAGATAGTATATCCGGATTGAATCAACAGTTTCGAAGATGAATGTTCGTCAGCAAATCGTTTTAGATAGCATATCCATACAGGTAAATGTAATACTTGTGGATCAGAGCTCATTAACCAGTGTAGCTAACTGTGTCAAGGCAGCATGTGCAGTGATGGGGTGTGTAGCTACTTGCCACAGCCCTGATTAGGTATAAAGATAACTTTTCTTTTAAATATGTTTTTTATTTGCAAATGTAACAGAAAGAGGTAAAAAACACTGCCAGCCGACATTAACAGTAAGATTATTCCATCAATCCCAGTTTAAATGTATAAATCAATAAGACAGTCCATATGTCCAAATAAACATCTTAAACTAGATTTGACGAATGTAAGCTAAGTGCAGGGAGACCACCTCAGCACGGAGCAGTGGATGCAGGAATGTTTGTCCTTGCAGTCTTAAAAAAAAACAACCTTCAATGATGTCCTACTCAGAGTAGACCCATTGAAATTAGTGCACCTAGGTTTGCTGTGCCCATTGATTTCAGTGGGTCCCTTCTGAGTTGGAGTTGGAGACAACCCTTAATCTGTTGGCCACCATAAAATCTCTACCTCTGTTGTCAATCCATTAGTCTCCACGTTACAGGGATATAATTCAAGAGGCTTTTTCCTGCAACATGGACAACAATTTCTAACTAGACATAAGACACCACTAAGCAAGGCCCAAATTATATACTTCGAAAGAAGATTTCATTGCCAGCATCTATCTGAAGCAGGCAACTCCTTTCTGTAAAGGCGCTAGTTTAAAGGTATACCTTAAACATAGTTTTCGTTGGCTTTGAAGCAGTCTTGTTTCAAATCTAACGAAATGCCACGCATAGATGCTAAGGCAGCTTCCCATTTGCTGAGCAGAATAGGACAGGGTTGGAGATAGCTGTGAGTAAGCCATCTCTGTGAGACATATATAGGTTCCAGTCCAACATTGCATGAGTGTTCTGCAATGATCCCCTAGGGCTAAGAAGAAAGTGGAGAGGAGACATTTTTGTCGTTTGTGGATGCTTTCCCCATCTCTAACTCTGGCTTGCCAAACCTGAGCAGGAGGACTAGAATGCAAGGCCTCTCTAACAAGTCTATCCCATCAAGACAAATCTGTATCTACGTCCAACCCAATGAAATAAAAACACGCACCAATAAAAGCTTCTATACCAGGGCAGCGATACAAGTCACGCTGTTAACCCCATCAAAGGAGAGACTCCCCTTCCTGCTTCAGAGACTTCTGCTTGGGTTGCCTCTGAGCAAGTCCTCCTCAAAGTAGACCCGTTGAACTGACCAGGCCTAAGTTAGCCATGCCCCTTAACTTCAGCGGGTTTCCTGTGTGGGTAGGACTAGCATCGGCTACGACCCCTAATTTTTGGGGTCGCTTTCCTGCGTCGCCTCTTTGGCGTAATCTTGGAAATAGTCCACCGTGTTCCAGTCCGGCTTGAAACGCAGGATGTAGCACTTGGGGAGGTAATAAGCCGCGAGCAGCCCTGTAGCGCACAGGAGCATGGCACTCACCTGCACGGCGGGCTGGTACTCTAGCCCCACGGTGGCGTAGGTGGGGATGAAGAAGATCAAGGCGATGAAGTAAGCGAGCATGGCGAAGGTGATGCTGCGGGCGATGTTGTACTTCTTGGGAGACGTCTGCACCATGAAGGTGCAGAGGAACGAGGTGAAGGCCAGGAGGCTGTTGTTCCCATGCATGATGGCAAAGGCAGCCCAGGACTTTATCCTGCACTGGATGAGGACTTGGGTGGGCAAGAGCTTGTAGTTCTTGCCTGGAGTGGACGGGTTGACATAGATGTACCCAAGGCAGAGGGCGCTTTCACCCAGAAAGCACAAGGCCACGATGGCCCACGGCCGCCTCTGGATCAGGTTGTGCAGGAAACCGCGGCGGCTGCTTGCAAAGTCGTTCACCAGCATGATCTGGAGGGCCTTGGCCGTGATAGTGGAGAAGCAAGGGTTGAGGCACAAGGCGAAGGAGGGCTGTTGCATCAGGCAGATGGTCGGGCTGGGCTTGCCGATGTAGAGGCCGCAGCTGAGGCACATCAGCGCCAGGCAGAGGAGGCCCACGAGGCACATGGCCCCCCCGGCGGCCTGCACCACGGGGGTGTGGAGATTGCTCAGAAACAGGGACCCCGAGAGGCAGGTGAGAGTCACCGCGCATATCAGCAAGGCTACTAAGATGATGGCCAGAGGCTCGGACCAGAACAGATACTTTTCGCTGCGGTCGTAACACCGTGTGCTGCGTCCAGGGGACCACTGTTCTGTGGGGCAGGCGGTGCAGGTTGTGTCCTCTGTAAAAGAGCAGAGAAGCAGCTGTACATTTTGCAAGCAAGGGGTTGTCCTCCTGGGGAAGGGCCAGAGCACCTGGTTTTCATGCAACAGCTCCCAGGTTGCATTTGCATCCTCTGTAGGTAGAACCGGGTGAGACTCCTGCTTGAAACCCTGGAGTGCTGATCCAGTCAGAGTAAAGGTAAAGGGACCCTTGACCATTAGGTCCAGTCGTGGCCAGCTCTGAAGTTGTGGCGCTCATCTTGCTTTAGTGGCCGAGGGAGCCGGCGTACAGCTTCCGGGTCATGTGGCCAGCATGACTAAGCTGCTTCTGGCGAACCAGAGCAGCGCACGGAAATGCTGTTTACCTTCCCACCAGAGCGGTACCTATTTATCTACTTGCACTTTGACGTACTTTCCAACTGCTAGGTTGGCAGGAGCAGGGACCGAGCAACGGGAGCTCACCCCATCGCGGGGATTTGAACTGCCGACCTTCTGATTGGCAATTCCTAGGCTCTGTGGTTTAACCCACAGAGCCACCTGCGTCCCACTCCAGTCAGGGTAGACTGAGCTAAAAGAGCCAATGGTCTGACGCTGTATCATACAGCTTTCTCTGTATCTATATTTTAAGAGGAGGGTTGTAACTCAGTGGTAGAGCACTGGCTTTGCATGCAGAAGGTCCCAGGTTCAAGCCTTGGCATCTCCACATAGCCCTGGGAAAGGTCCCTTGTCTAAAACCCTGGGCAGCTGCTGCCAGTCAGTGTAGATAGTACAGCATCAGATGGAGCCAATGCTCCGGCTCTGTATGTGGCAGCTTCCTATGGTGGTGAAACCATTTTATCCAGGTGGGGAGTGAAATTTTAACTGGACTCAATTTTTTGGTTTCATGAAAAGCATCTATTTTGACCAGTAGCAGTGGTTTTTGTGAGAAAGATAAGTAATACAACCTTATTTTTTATCAAAAACTTGAGCAGATTAATGCAGAAGTGGGGTGGAGCCGACTCAGGAATGAACAAACGTGGAACTGCCACAGATCAGGAATAAACTGAACTGTCCACCCTCATCTCTCACCAAGAGCTGCTGTCCCTGTATACAGTGACTGTAGCTAGGGATGTAAAGAAGGAATCAATTTCTCTTCCAACCCATTTACATCACATGCAAGGCTGTTTCTGTTCTGCTGCAGTTCTGCTTGCAACACAAATGATTGTGTCTCACATCCCTGTCTGCTGTGGCAGAATTTTACTTAACCAATGGATGTCATAATTGATTACATAATGAATTATGTTGTTCCATATCATTCATTTCAATGCAAAGGAGGCATTGCCAATTACGTACCGTTTGCAGACCGAAAACAACAAGCAAATACCAATAGAATCTGCTGGATTGATTTCTGTTCTGGATACGGGATGGATAAATGAACACCAGCAATTGCTGCTCATATACCTGTCAGAATTCTCTACGACCTCTGAATGTGACGGAGGGAAGTCACCCCAAGGCCCCAAACCTTCTCACCTGGAGAACTGCAATAAGTGCCCATCTCACAGTCAATGCAGTCGTAGCAGCAGAGGTGGAACCCCTTCATCCGACGGATCTGCCCAGCTTGACATGTTGTAAGGCACTCAGAGATGGGAGCCTAAGCAAAAGGGAGAGCGACCAATGAAATGTCAACCTCCTGCAAAGCTATCTTCTTTTCCTTCTCTCTTGCTGTTCCCTTTGCTCATCTTTCGCCCTTGTTCTCTGCAAGCTCCTTATACCGTTCTTTATCCCCTCCATCTTCCTGCTCCCCCTTCCTGGGGGAAAGGTCATAGCTCAGTAGTAGAGCATCTGCTTTGCATACAAAAAGGCCACAGGTTCAGAACAACTCGGGTCTGAAATCCTGGATCAAAGAATCACAGAGTTGGACGGGATCCCAAGAATCATCTGGTCCAACTCTCCACAACACATGAATCTTTCATCCAATGTGGGGTTCGAACCCACAACCTTAAGACCTTAAGGTCTGTCACTGCCAGTCAGTGCAGACAAATACTGAACTTTTCTGGCTCAGTATAGGACAGCTTCCTGTGTTCCTGTGAATGGACAAATTAATTGTATCTGGCCTGCATGCACACCACAAATTTAAATCACACACACACCCCAAATAAGAACCCTGGGAACTGTCATTAGCTATGGGTGCTGAGAATTGTAGCTGAGTTTGTTATGGGTGCTGAGGGGTAAGCTACCATTTCCAGAATTATTGGGGGAGTGGGGATCGTGTTTTAAATACATGTTGGGCACACTGCCTTAGCATATCTAGCTTGTTGCCTTGGAGGAATGACAGGATAAAACTTTGAGAAACAAATAGGTCAGGCAGATAATTAGTGTGGGGACATTTGTGGGTGGGAAGCAAGCAAAGAGATCACTCGCTTTACTGTACTCCTTTGTTGCATTCCTCCCCCTCTCTCTTTACCTTTCCATCCTCTGTGTGAAACTGGACCAAGGATGTATTGATGTTCAGTTTTGTGTTGAAGTTCCCGAGGGTGATGTGCTCAATCCCACTCTCCTGCCACCTCCAGCCAATGACCTCATAGCCGAGGTTGATGCTGCCGTAGTCTTCGAAATGGTGCAACTGGTTGGAGATGTTGAAATGGACGTCTTTCAGTTTGTCCAGCAGCTGGATGGAATGAAAAGGTGGCTGTGGGTGGGTCCTGTGCTAACTCCCATGTCCCCCCACCCTTGGACCCCTAATCCCATGTCCCCTTGCCTGCACTAACTACTTCTCTGCAAGGCTGGCCCTACTGTTAGCCAAAGGAAGGCAGCCGTATCAGGTGGCAAAGTGTGGCAGGACAAAGCTGTGTGTGCCACTCAGCCTGCCCTGTGGCTTGTAAGCTGCCCTGCTGTTCTCGGGTGTGCTTGAGGGCATCAACCCATTGCCAGGAAGATTTTAGGGCAGTTTGGCAGACCTCTGGCCCTTGGGCCTAATTAAGCAAACCCATTCCCTGTTTGATCCAAAGGTTGTTTTGGCCAAGTCATGTAATGGACAGCAGCCGGTGCAGAATTTGGCAGCCAGGTTGCTCACCGGAGCAAGACAGTTTGAGCATATAACGCCAATCGTGGCCCAACTGCACCGGCTACCAATCAGTTTCTGGCTGCCAATTCAAGGTGCTGGTTTTGACCTATAAAGCCTTGAAAGACCCAGGACCTCAATACCTCAAGGACCGCATATCCCCATATGAACCAATCTGATTCTGTGATCACCGTATGACGCCCTTCTCCATGTGCTCCCATGTGCACAGGAGGTCTGGAGGGTGGCAGCATGAGAATGGGCCTTTTCAGTGGTGGCTCCCCCCTTGTGGAATACTCCCCCCAGGGAGGCTTGCCTGGCGCCATCATCTCCTATCTTTAGGCACCAGGCAAAAACATTTGTTTTCTTCCAGGCCTTTGACTTTTAACGATCTGTGGCCTCCTTCAGAGGGTGGGATGTTTTAATACTGGCTTTTGAAAATATGAATGCGTTTGAGATTGTTTGGTTATAAGCTGGTGTTAATGCATGTGCTAGTTATTGTTTTAAGTTGTTTTGTGTTACTAAAAAGTATAAGGAATAATAACAATTTCAAACCACGCGGGCGAAAACAGGTCACCAAGCCTCACTGTATGATCAGTCGATGGGCAGCTGACTGCCTCTCGCCTACCTCCCAAGATTTGATGTTACCCTTATGACACGTCCCTCTCTGGGAGCACAACAAGTTGTGGAGTGCGTGAGCCACACTGTACACTGCGGTGTAGACAGCGTACGTCTGCCGGTGCTTGAGCACCGCAGTGATGTTTCGGCGAGAGATGTAGTTGCATTGCCAGCATTGCGGTCCCAGGACATCGGAGTCCATCTTGTCCACTTCCTCCTGGGATGTGTTGCAGAAGCCGTCCTCTTGGGTCAGCTCTAAAAGTCTGTAGACGTACTCCTTGAAGCCAGGGACTGTCCCCCCCTTTATGACAAAGCCGATGACTGTCCCAATGGCTTGGATCTTGTCCACAGAGGTGACCACGTCTGACATCACCCAGGCTTCGGTGGCCAACCACACCTTCTGGCTCAGCTTCAGCTCCAAGCACAGCTTGAAGAAAGCCCGGACAGGCCGGTCGCTGGCGAAGAGGACGATGACGTTGACTTTGGACTCGTTGATCGACTGGATCGTCTGCCTCATCTTCACTTGGAGGCTCGGGTTGGACACATCGGCTGGGATCAGCCCCTCGAAGGCGATGCAGATCTGTTTGCTGGCCACCATGGACGACAAAAGGCTGAGGCCTCCACGGCCATATTCATCGTTGCTGCCAATGACCGCGATCCAATTCCACTTGAAAGCCTGCAGGAGCTGGACCATGGCTTCCAGCTGTCTCTTGTCGCTGGGCACAGTCCGCAAGAAAGAGGGATACAGCTCCTCGTTGTTCAGGGCCTCCATGGTGGCTCCATAGCTGATCTGAAGGCCACAATTGTACCAATGTTTAATTTATTTGGTGACTTTGCAGGCCGCCATTCCAAAGAGACCAACTCCCCACGGCTGCTTACAGCAGTGGTGGCCAAACTTGGCCCTCCAGCTGTTTTGGGACTACAGTTCCCATCATCCCTGACCACTGGCCCTGTTAGCTAGGGATGATGGGTGTTGTAGTCCCAAAACAGCTGGAGGGCCAAGTTTGGCCATCACTGTCTTACAGCATATAAAAACAATTAAAAACCACATTGAATGTCAAGCAATACCCTATTAATGAGCTGTGTCCAATCATACTACATGGAGGAGACCCATTGAAGTTAATGGACATGACAAACTGAGATCCATTAATTCCAGTGGGTCTGGTCCAAAGCAGAAGTTGGTTGGGTACAACACATTAACGCATTTCCCGTCATGTAATCTGGACTCAGCTAAGCTGGTGCCCTCAATATATTTGGGGCTGCAATTCCCATCACTTGGGGTAGGAGTGTTTGGAAGGTTTGTGTCAGGGTTAGTGAGAGAAAGTAGGATCAGTGTTGTTATTGTTTTGGGATAAATGGCGAGGGAGGATTTAGCTTGGGTATATTTAGAAGGGTAGAGTGTTTATATGGACCAAAGTCCATGTCTAAGTCATGTCTAAGAAAGTGCATAACTGAAACCATGTGCTTTTGTACACAGAATAGTGGCAAAGCTTCTTATTACTCTTTTTATCAATAAAATCATTACATCATGGGAGTTGCGGTCCAAAATGTCTGGAGGGCCCCTGTCTGGGGAAGGCTGGTCTAATCCAGTTGCACCAGTTGGCCATTCCAACAAAAATAAAGGCCCCTTTGCCTTCTACAGCCTGCTGAAACCATATGAAGGAGAGGGCTAAGCAGATGTATGAATAAGTAGGGCCCCTGACAAGGCGTTAGCACTCTTGCAGGTTTGGATTCGTGTGGGCCCAGGGTCAGGAACCTGCCCCCCCAATGTTGTGGGACTCCCAAAGGAAGGAAGGAAGGAAGGAGGGGGGAAGGCACAGTTGAGTTGACTGCCAAAAGAACCCACAGAGTTCATAATGTCTCACCCCAAGATAGGAACAAGTGAATCATGTTAATTTCAGTTTCTTTCCATTTCTCTTCCCCACACCCAAGCTTAATTTCAGTTCTCCACATTTCCACATCCATCTGGTTTTTAAAAAAATCCTAATGAAAATTCATAAGCATTTTAGTTTTGCATTTTTTGTAACGAAGTTATCTTTGGATGCAGTTTTGCCTCGTACACAATTTTTTGCAAAGCCTGTTCCCCTAATAGAATGCTATTTTCACTGATTTATGCATTCTTAGGCACACTTGATCCTAGCACGTGCACTTTGGCACTTATTGTTTGACTGGAGAACTCGATTGCAACATTTGTTCCAAGTGTGTATTGCAAAAGGTGGCTGTGTTTCAGTCTGAGCAGTCGGATCACATTTCCCTCTCAGCCCAACTCAAAGATAAGTGGGTATAAAAGTTCAGCTTGGGAGCTTGCGCCGATGCCAGACCTACTCAAAGTTAGACCCACAGCAATGAATGCACATGGTTAACTTAGCTCCATTAATTCCAATGGGTCTACCCAGATCCAAGATTTTGAAACCTTTGTTGATGTATGGAAGCGGGAATACCATGGATGAAACAGGGCAGTTTGTTTTGCAGGCCACTAAAAACTTTGTGACCCGTAAAGTGGCTCTTTTTCCACTGGCTGCAGGAAAGATTGGACCGAGAGAGCTAGAGAACATTGCTGTAAATTGTTCTGGGGACTCTGAGGTTTAATCTGAAGTTGGGGTAGCTGATGGTACTTCTGATTTTTCTTGTTTTCTATTACTGATGTTCGCTATATTATTGCTATGTTGGTATCTGGGTGAACTTTAATGCAGTGTTTCTCAAATTTGGGTTGGACTATAATGCCCATCATCCCTGACCAATGGTCTTGCTAGCTAGGGATTGTGGGAGTTGCAGTCCAACAACAGCTGGGCACCCAAGTTTGAGAAACGCTGCTTCAACCTAATGGTCATGTCCTTTGGCTAGAACAAATAAACCTATTGAATGAATGAGTAGGCCTTATTTGGAGACAACCCTGAAACACGGAATAGGTGCGTTTTACACTGCAACATTTTGCGGTGGGCCTCACTGGTGCCTTCTCAGTAGTGGTGCCTGCCCTGTGGAACGCCCTCCCTTCAGATGTGAAGGAAATAAGCAGCTATCTTCTCTTTAAAAGACATCTGAAGGCAGCCCTGTTTAGGGAAGTTTTTAATATTTAATGCTCTATTGTTTTTAACACTTGATTGGAAGCCGCCCAGAGTGGCTGGGGAAACTCAGTCAGATGGGCGGGGTATAAATAATAAATTATTATTATCATTATTCTCATGAGGATGTCATTTGCTCTTACGGTTATTCTACCTGCGGGATCAGGAAGAAGCCGAACAGCTTGGCTGTCACCGAAGAGAGCATTGAGTCGTGAGGCCCGATGACAGCCGTCACCCGGGTCTGGTAGTCCGTGTAGTTGCAAAGGATCCCGATGCTGTTTGTGCCTGCTCTGGACAGGAAGAGCAGGCTGGGCTGGAGGGTGACCACCGGTTCCATGCAGGTGTCGTAGATATCATAGCCAAGGCGGATGCCCGGCAGCAGCGTGGTGGAGTTGTTGATCTCCTCAATGGCAATCTTCATCCCAAGGGCCCAGACCAGACCGGCAGCATAAAGCCTGGGGGACAGAGGATAGAACAGGTGGGATGGCAGTCTCTCTCCCTCTATTGGCAACATGCAGGGTTGAGTGCCGATCTCTCACATAGCCCAAACTGCACCACCCCCATGCAATGAGGGGTCAGAGGCTTGGGGGAAAACCCCAGAGTGCGCAGAAGTACAGAAGTGCTCATTGGAGGGGGGGGAGAGACCCCCGAAGGAGGCAACGTCCCCGCTCCCCCGACACATGTGCAACAACCAAGTAAGCAGGGAACGCTGTTAAACTGTAAACGTTTAATAAAACTGGGGGAAGTGCTTGAACAGAGCATCCTGGAAGACAGCCTAGGTGGCTGGCTGGAACCCTGATCAGGAGCACACTGGCTTGCCTTTAGACGCTCCCCTGAGTGGGCTCCTGATTGCAGGAAGGTGCACAAAGACATGCCCGGGAGCTTCAGGGGTGGCCCTGCCCCTGCCCCATTTGTGCCCTTCTGCTTTTGGCCGAGGAGGCGAATAGGGATGTTAGCTTGAGATAACTGATGGATGGCAAGTTACTGGTCCCCTCTTTTCCCCCTTCGGCAGTGAAAGAGTCTCTCTCAGGAGGTTGTGGACTCTCCTCCCTTGGAGGTTTTCAAGCAGAGGACGGGCGGCCATCTGTCTAGGGATGCTTTAGCTGAGATTCCTGCACTGCCGGGGGTTGGACTAGATGAGCCTTGGGTTCCCTTCCAACTCTAAGATTCTATCCTCCTGCCACTACCCGTGACCCCCTAAAATGCCTCTCTCCAGAGTGACTAGGGACCCATCCAGGGCCTTCTCAGTTATGGCTCCGACCTGGTAGAATTCACTGTCCCATGAGACCAGGGCCCTGCAGGATTTAACTTCCTTCTGCAGGGCCTGTAAGACAGAACTATTCCGCCTGGCTTTCAATTTGAACTTTGCCTGATCTTTTATCCCCCTCCCTTCCCTCCCCCTCCCCTTTTTTATGAAGATTACCCACTCTGGGATCCCACAGCTAATTCTCCCCTGGTCTCCCTGCTGGCCCAAATAGGACTAATTTAGCCAGCTAGCCCTGGTGATCACCTAATGTTTACTGAATGGATTTTCCCCCTAAATTGATTTTTGAATTCTGAATTTATTATTATTCACGTTTTATACTGTATTTTATGCTGTTTTTTTCTTGCGTCAATTGTTTTAAATTTGTTGTTAGCCGCCCTGAGCCCGGTTTTCTGAACCAGGGACGGCGGGGTATAAATAATAATAATATTTATTTATTTATTTATTTAACAATGTGGGTTGGGGGCACGGATATGGGTAGGCCGAAGGGGTTGATTGTTTTTAAATGGGCACTGTATATTTATTTACTGAATTTATGCCTCACCTTTCTTTCTAAAGAGCTCAAGGCGGAGTCCATGGTTCACCTCTCCCTTTCCCAATTAATCCTCACAACAACCCAGGGAAGTAGGTCAAGCCAAGAGGCAGCAACTGCCCCAGGGACACACCCAGCGAGTTTCATGCCTGAGCTGGGACTTGAACTCTCGTCTCCCACGTCCTAGTCCAGCACTATAATCTCTGCAGCACACTGGCTGTCTCTGAAGGCTTTTCGGTTTACATCCACTTTTAATCAGTCTGTTTGAGGCTGGTCAGAGCTCTTAAGCATCACTGAATTGCTGCTCCTTTTCTTCCTGTCCTGTATTACATAGGCTGGATGGTTACATGGGAGCCGGTTGAAGTTAAACCCTTCGAAGACAGAGGTCCTTTGGCTGGGTCGGGACGATATGGGATTGGGGGGGCAACTCTTCTGGGGGCACAATTAGTGCCAGCACCATCCGTTAAGAGTTTGGGTGTAATCTTCGACACCTCCCTTTCCATGGAGGCGCAGATTACAGCTATAACAAAGGCGGCATTTTTTCATCTCCGCCAAGCTAAGCAGTTGGCTCCTTATCTCTCTCGCCCTGACCTAGCCCTGACCTAGCCACTGTGATCCATGCGACGGTCACCTCCAGACTGGATTATTGTAACTCGCTCTATGTGGGGCTGCCCTTGAGACTGACCCAGAAACTCCAGCGGGTGCAGAATGCCGCGGCGAGACTCCTTACGGGGTCTTTGCCGTGGGATCTCATTCACCCAGTGCTATACTAGCTGCACTGGCTCCTGGTGGAGTACAGGATCAGGTTCAAGGTGCTGATTTTAACCTTTAAAACCTTATACGGCATAGGATCCTCGTACCTACGGGACCGCCTCTCCTGGTATGTCCCCTTACGGTCTTCAAATAAAAACATCTTGGAGATCCCGGGCCACAGGGAGGCTAGGCTGGCCTCAACCAGAGCCAGGGCTTTTTTGGCCGTGGCCCCGATCAGGTGGAACGCTCTGTCACAAGAGACTAGGGCCCTGTGGGACTTGACATCTTTCCGCAGGGCCTGCAAGACAGAGCCTTTGGCCAAGGCACAGTCTGACCCTCTCCTTCTGTAACCCTCACAGAACTCTAGCCCAATGGTTGCCATTAATTTGATTTTGAAGTGATTTTAGAATGAGTTGATTTTAGAATGCATTTTAATTGATTGGGATTTTATGTAAATTGTGTTACTTTTATTGTTGTTAGCTGCTCTGAGCCCGGCTTCGGCTGGGGAGGGTGGGATATACCGTATTTTTCGCCCTATAAGACGCACTTTTTCCCCTCCAAAAATGAAGGGGAAATGTGTGTGCGTCTTATGGGGCGAATGCAGGCTTTCGCTGAAGCCTGGAGAGCGAGGGGGGTCGGTACGCACCGACCCCTCTCGCTCTCCAGGCTTCAGGAAGCTATCCGCTAGCTGTGGGAGACCCAGCTCTCCCAGGGCTAGCGGAGAGCTTGCCTGCACCCAGAAGCTTGGGGCGCGCTGAGCTCTGCACGCCCCAAGCTTCGGGATTAGCGCAGCGGTCCGTTAGCCCTGGAAAAGCCGCACGGCTCTCCCAGGGCTAGAGGACTGCTTGCGCGCACCCAGAAGCTTGGGGCCCGCTGAGCTCCGCACGCCCCAAGCCTCTGGTGTAGCGCAGCTGTCTGCTAGCCCTGGGAGAGGCGCCCGGCTCTCCCACGGCTAGCGGAGACCTTGCCGGCACCCAGAAGCTTGAGGCGCGCTGAGCTCCGCACGCCCCAAGCTTCAGGATTAGCGCAGCGCACCTGGGGGGGGGGGAATAAATTTTTCCCCCTTTATTTCCCCAAAAAACTAGGTGCGTCTTATGGGCCGGTGCGTCTTATGGGGCGAAAAATACGGTAAATAAAATTTTATTATTATTATTATTATGATAGAGCAGTAGAGTTGGCAGGGACCCGGTTAGTCCAACCTCTTGCAATACAGTAATCCGTTCCGCTGTTGGTTCCTATACTGAACTGTTGCTGCTGTAAAATTTGTGCTGTATTACAATCCATGATGTGAATGACCTTGCCAACTTTTGTTTTTGTTTTTAACCTTTCAGGGCCCCTTGCCCTCCCGAGGCAGCTTACAAGACCCTTAAAACACTTGCAAATAAGGTTTCAGAGAATAGCAAAACCCTAAATGTATAAATGTGTGAGGAGGGGGGGGAATCCCAGTTTAAGAAAGCGACTCCCATTCTCAGTCTTTGCTTTTATTATGACATTGAAGAACAATCTTAAAAATGATTCTGATACAGGGAAAGAAATCAACTTAAAAGGCTCATTGGAAAAAAGGAAAGTCTTCAGGAAGGTCTTGTTGACACTTGCATTTTTAATAATTTTACTTTAAAAAGCTGCCTAGTTAATTGGGGACAGCATTCAAATCTACTCCACAGTTTCCCATTGACAATTGATCTGATATTCTTTCAGCCCTGAGGGTGCGTAGGGGCCACGGGCTGGGGGTGGCCAGAGGCAAAAGGGAGTGGAGCAATGGAAATAACTCTTCATTCAGTTAAGTCCAGCCACACACAAGGCAGGGGTTTTGGCATCGCCACCTCCCCAACCATCGCTACGTCCTTGCCATTTTTGCTGCCTTACCTCTCACAGTTGTAAATGTCAGGCAGGGTCCGTTCCGTCAGGTTGGAGGTGAGCACCGTGAAAGGGAACAAGCCGCCCAGTATGTAGTCTCCGGGTCTTCTAAACTGGGAAGACATGCAGTGATAGCTCTGGGCCTGGGCCCAATCCAGACCGAGGCTGAGCAGGAAGAAAACAGACATGTCTCTTGGCTGTTCTGAGACTGGTCTGTGTGTGGACAGCCTAACTTTGAAGGACGCAGGGGAGCCCCTTAGAAAGCCAAATGTTTTGTTCAATAAAATTTACAGCAGGTGGGAAGCATCCTGAGAGAATTTGTTTAGCAAAGCACACACTGCATGAGCAGTGTAGGTGTGGAAGAAGCCATAGCTAGCCACCCGTGCTAACCAAATCTTCTGTGGCATTCTGTTGAGTTGGGCCCCTCTGCAATCTGGCCCTCCCTGCCCCGAGGGATTTATTCAAACAGGGTGGTCTTGAGAGGTTCCTGATTTTTTGCAAGCAGGTGCTGGGCTTTCCTTGCTTTTGGATTGAGGCGTTCCCAAAGCCAAGGAAGGATTGAACTCTGATTAATAAGAATACACACAGAGGCTTGAACCAGCAAGACTCTGGGAAGGGTGCGTATAATAATCTGTGCCTCCCTCTCCACCCCTCGGCCCAGGTCATTTTATTCACAAAAGAACTTTTACAGAGTGTTCGTAAGAACCAATTAGATTTCTTCTGAGCATTTCAACAAACCCCACGTGGGGACAAAGTTAAACTACCAAAACTAATTAAGCATGGGGTAAATAAAACAGAACTACAAAGGAGTGCGTTTGGCAACCCCGGGAGGTGATAAACAAGCAATATACATATAAGAAGGATGGCCAGGAAGACAGTGATCATTATCACCTTCATGTGAAACCAGATTAACATCCTGGGATTAACATATCAGAAAAGCTACATCAAAGAAACTGCCCAATGTCTTTGATGACCCAGGATGCCTGCCTGGCGAAGCAACTGGCAGTGTACGTGACTGGTCATGAAAGATAAATGGAACAGTAGAGGAAATGGCCAGAGATGCAGAGGGCTGTGGGATTTGATCAGAAATTATTGTCAATATATCAAACCCAATGCATTCATAGATTCATGATTTTTGAAGCTTTTCCAAAACTTTCCCGACGCCGTGCTTTGCATGACGAAAAAAATCGCAAGACGACAAAACTCACGGAATGAATTAATTTCGTCTTGCGAGGCACCGCTGTAAAGATTTAAGTATGATTGTCCTTGATCAGTTGTTTGGGTTAGTGTGTGCAATTTAAACATGTATTGCTATAGACGGGGCTGCAGATAATATTTTATGTATTGAATGGCACAAGAAACCTAAATCTAAACTGGGCTATACAGAAAGACAGGCTGCAGCTGTTTTCATTAGCAACATGGCTACAGGGTGTTTGTACAGTCCAGTCCACACTGGGCTCTCTCCATTAGTTCTCTTACTTCATAGTGGATATGAAGGCTGATACATTTAAGTAAAACCCTGTTGCAAAGGGGAATAGACACCCTGCCAACTACAGTGGTGCCCCGCAAGACGAATGCCTCGCAAGACGAAAAACTCGCTAGACGAAAGGGTTTTTCGGTTTTGCGTTGCTTTGCTAGACGAATTTCCCTATGGGCTTGCTTCGCAAGACGAAAACGTCTTGCGCTTTTTTTAAAAGCCGCTTGAAGAGGCGCAGTTGCAACGGACCGTGCTTTGCAAGACGAAAAACATCGCAAGACGAAAAGACTCGCGGAACGAATTATTTTCGTCTTGCGAGGCACCACTGTATCACAGCTAATACCTGAGATCAAAACAGTTACAGAAGGGGAAGTAGCCCTGCAACACTGTTAAAGCTATAAAGATAGCATTCTTTTGTGCTTTGTATACAAAGATAGTATTCTTGGATCCAAACTACAAGAAAGAAGATTCCACCTAAACATTAGGAAGAACTTCCTGACAGTAAGAGCTGTTTGACAGTGGAATTTGCTGCCAAGAAGAAGAAGAAGAAGAAGAAGAAGAAGAAGAAGAAGAAGAAGAGTTTGGATTTGATATCCCGCCTTTCACTCCCCTTCAGGAGTCTCAAAGCGGCTAACATTCTCCTTTCCCTTCCTCCCCCACAACAAACACTCTGTGAGGTGAGTGGGGCTGAGAGACTTCAGAGAAGTGTGACTGGCCCAAGGTCACCCAGCAGCTGCATGTGGAGGAGCGGAGACGCGAACCCGGTTTCCCAGATTACGAGAATACCGCTCTCAACCACTACACCACATTGGCTCTCAGAGTGTGGTGGAGTCTCCTACTTTGGAGGTCTTTAAGCAGAGGCTTGACAACCATATGTCAGGAGTGCTCTGATGGTGTTTCCTGCTTGGCAGGGGGTTGGACTCGATGGCCCTTGTGGTCTCTTCCAACTCGATGATTCTATGATTCTATGATTCATAGTGGCCACAATGGCTTGATGCATATTTTATAATTCCTCATAGAATCCCACCTGACCCCACACTCTGGATATTTGCATTCCTACATTGGATCAAACAACTTTCGGAACCGCTGTTGGGGAAAGGTTGGGTACTGGTCCCAGATTTGGGGGTGGGCCTCGATGCCACCCATAGAGAACCCCATGCTCTCTCTCTCTCCCCCCCCCCAGCTGTTGACACGCCAACCCTTCCTCTGC
The DNA here is from genome assembly GCF_965113315.1 of Podarcis vaucheri. Taxonomy (NCBI): domain Eukaryota; kingdom Metazoa; phylum Chordata; class Lepidosauria; order Squamata; family Lacertidae; genus Podarcis; species Podarcis vaucheri. The sequence goes on from NC_138765.1 coordinate 75,524,495, forward strand.
CTGTGCCTCAGGGCCTGGTCTGCGCTGCACCACAGGGCTGAGTAAAACAAACCACAGTCCCTGGTTCAGAGGCAACACTATACCAAGGCTTGTGGTTTGTTGCTTTTGCTTGCTTGCAGGGAGCTAGCTCTTGTGTTTGCAACAAACCATTAGTTATGGTTTACCACTGCGGGGTGGGGAACCTCAAGCTTGGAGGCTGAATGTGGCCCTCCAGGCCTCTCTACCTGGCCCTTGGATCTCTCCCAAGGCCACATCCTTCAGTGGCCCTGCTTCACATCCTCCGCAAGTGTATTTGCTTGGCTGGAATGCATCCTTGACCTTTGGTGTGCCTGGACAGAGGATAATAATAATAATAATAATAGGTGTGTGTGCAGAAACTATCCTAATTCTTTTGCCCCTGGCTCATAAGGGAATGTGGCCCTTGCGCTCCAAAAGGTTCCCAAACCCTTTCCTGGGAGGGAGCAAGGTGTTGTGCCAAGGCTTACTGCTCCTTCACTCCCACTTTAGGAAACTGCCTTTATACGGAGTCAGACCCCAGGTTCACCTGGCTCAGGATTGTCTACACTGACCGGCAGCGGCTCTCCAGGGCTTCAGACTGAGGGTCCTTCCCAGCCCCACCTGGAGATGCCAGGGATTGAACTGGGACTTTGCACATGCAAGGCAGATGCTCTGTCGTTGATCTATGGCCCCCTCTCATGTCATAGCAACAGGCATCAGCTTTGATATACCTGTGTCAGGTGATAAGACTGTGTTTGTTTCCTGCCAAGCTGTCATTCCCCCACCATCTGAAAGTCTGTGGTTGTTGCTTGTGGTCTGTGTCCCCCTGCTGCTATTCCCCCGGCTGTGGGGCCATGAATTAAGGCCCTAATGGTGCTGCTGCCATTAGCAACTGTTTGCTAATGGGGTGCTGGGAGGTTATGATTTAGGGGGAGGCTTTTGGGTCTCATTAAGGGCCTTCTGCTGCATAAGAGATCTGCATTGGCTCCCAGTACGTTTCCGAGCACAATTCAAAGTGTTGCTGCTGACTTTTAAAGCCCTAAATGGCCTTGCTCCTGTATACCTGAAGAAGTGTCTCCACCCACATCGTTCAGCCCGGACACTGAGATCCAGCGCTGAGGGCCTTCTGGTGGTTCCCTCATTGCGAGAAGTGAGGTTACAGGGAACCAGACAAAGGGCCTTCTCGGTAGTGGTGCCTGCCCTGTGAAACAGCCTCCCTTCAGATGTGAAGGAAATAAGCAGCTATCTTCTCCTTAAAAGACATCTGAAGGCAGCCCTGTTTAGGGAAGTTTTTAATATTTGATGCTGTATTGTTTTTAACACTTGATTGGAAGCCGCCCAGAGTGGCTGGGGAGACTCAGCCAGATAGGCGGGGTATAAAGAATAAATTATTATTATTAATATTATTATTCGAGCACCTTGTTCATGGCAGAACCGTGAAAAATTCCTATGCGGCCATCAGGACTGAAATTGAGGACACCACCATGTATACACAGGACAGATGATTATTTGAACCCAAGCAATATAAGAGGTAAATACATATCTATATCCATATAGACAAATCACAGTGCATGCATGGAGTAAACAGTGCCATAAGTGCAAATACTTTCATTGTGCCTCCACATCTCCCCACCACCACAAAGGCATTGATAGTTTAGAAATCATACGAGGCAGGAAGCATGAGAGCACCATAGATACATGACTCATTTGTATCCAGAAAGGAATCTTAACATAACAGCATATCGTGATCCAGAAATAATAATAATACCACTTTAAAAACACAGATATGATTGATTTGTAACATGAAAGGAATCTTAACATAACAGCGTATCACGGCCCCAAAATAATAACGCCACGTTTAAAACACAGGTATGATTGTCTTCAAGCCAAAGGCGTGGTCAACAGCCTTATGCATGTTCGAAACTCACAGTGACTTTAAAAAAAACAAAAAGCTTTTCTAAGTGAACAGTCTTGTCATGAGAGAGAATGACAGGGAAAGAAGAGGTGTGAAGATAGTTCAGGAGTTTGGTTTCATCAGGGGTGGGGATCCAGTGGTTCTCCAGACATGTTTCATTTACTTATTTAGAAGTTGTGTATACACCACTCAAAACAAAACAAAACTTCTAGGTGGCTTGCACAAGACACTGACATTTGGGTGGGTCCACAGGTCCCCTACCCTTACTAGGGAGATTGTTCCCACTTCCAGCATGCTAAAGATTGTTGATTTCCAGATTGTAGCAGTGTGCAGTATCTTTGCCTTCCCCTGTGTGTATGGAAGGAGATTCTGCTCCCTCCCCACTTTGAATTCTTATTTGTCCCCGCATACCCACACAGTGCTGCCCCTCAGCTGGGTATACTAAATGCACAGCAACATGCCTGGCTGGTGACTGATGAAAGGACCCTGTTTTTGCACCCATTGCCTCCATCCCAAACCCCACAGGCTGTTAATGCTCAAGAGTGGGAGGAGTCTGGGTAGAGGGAGTCACAGGCTAGTAGGGATCTGCATGTGATGCCCTGAAGGGCTTCAGGTTTGTGGGCGCATCACCTGCGCCTGTGTGTGGAAGGGAGGGCTCAATAAAACCCCGGTGGGATTCTCCCTTCAGGCATATGTATCATGGCAATCCTGAGCAATCTTGCCCCTAAAGTCTTCCCCTTGTCACATGGTCATTGAAACAGGTATATACACCAGTCCACTGTAAAAGTCCCCCTTTCCCCTTTAAAGCTTAATTCGATTTGAAGGGTGGAGGAGATACAGTTGCACCTTGATTAAACAAAACCAGGGTTGATTGGCAGACAGCACAAGCGAGCCAAGAGGCTGGGGAGACCCTTGCTTCCAGGCCCTCATCCGTCCCCCTGTGATTAAGTACTTTCATTGCTTATGCAGTTTTATCTCCCGTACACATCGGGGAAGACTGAAGCCTTAAAAACTATGTGATGAAATGGTGGCAAGCCTTCGGCCCTCCAGATGTTGCTGGGCTCCCCCCAGCCCCCCAGCTAGCACAGCCAAATGGTCAGGCATGATGGGAGCTGGAGTCCAGCTACATCTGGAAGGCTGACAGGTTCCTCACCCCGACTGTAGGAGCAGCATTCCCTACTGCAAAGGAGAGATGGAGGATGGTCTCTATTTGGAAGAGGCATTCATTGACTCCCGAGAGTGGGGAATGCCTCTTCTTAGATCAGGGTTGTTGTTTTTTTTTTGGGGGGGGGGGGACTCCAAATCCCATCAGCCCCAGCCAGCATGGCCAGCCACCAGGGATGATGGGAGTTGTAGTTCAAGCAGGTTCTTGGACTCCGACTCCCATGAGCCCCAGCCCAGTGGTTGGGAGTTGGAGCCCAAGAACATCTGAAAGGCTGTAGGCTCCCCACCGCAGTCAAAGAGGAACTGGGGCCAGTTCTGTTTCTCCGGATATCTGGCTGATTAAACCCAGAATAGGGATGGTTTGAAGGCTCAAATGATTCCAGCAATAAGAAACCTGATTTATAGGAGAGAACTGAGAAGCAGAGAGCTAGATCTTGGCGCCAAGCAGGCCTGGAAATGGATAAGCATGAGATGTACGATCGATGCTTGCTTTTTCGTCTGTGGCATTCAGAGAACCACTTGATTGTGGGGATCCGCTCTGCTACGGGAGGTCCAGGAGTTTGTGCCGGCTGTAAAGTTCCTGTGTGGTATCGTAGAGCTTCTTGATGTGGGGCAAAGCTTCTCCCAGCATCTCCACTGCCTCCTCGTTGCTGCCCACCTTCATGTTCTCAAAGAAAGCTTCCCGGTTGGGCAGAGTGCAGAAGGCAATGGTGGTCGCCTTGCGGACAATCCAAGGGTGGTAATTGGCCAGAGAGGCATTGTATGAATCTGTGCAGACCACCGACGTCCTGCAGTCTGTGCCACCGGTCCGCAGGCCCTCCAGGAAGAGCTGCAGCCATAGAAGGGCCCGGTGGAGGCGCAGGATTGTCCGGCAGCCCGATACGGGGCGTTCGGTGTTCTTCTTCATGTCTACCAGGTTGTTGGCCATCTCGTAGCTCACCATGGATTGAAGGGTTCTGTAGCTCTCCTTATGGGGGCCGCTTCGGAATTCCTCCATGATTTGGATTTTGGCCACCGCGTCTTTGGAAACGAAGGTGAAGATCGTGCCCATGGTGTTCAGAAACCTGCTTTCCAAAACAGAACCCTGTGGTTACAAGGAGCCTTCAAGGTGGAAAACCTTGAAGGCAGCCCTCCTGGCCTCTTCCCCAGCCCACACCCCCTCACTGGCCCTACTCTTCATAAACCAGCTGGAATGTGTCCCTTGAGCACTGCTAACGCTCTTGCACGTGTGGAAGGAGGATAGAGAGGGCGTGTATAGACTAGCCTGCTGCTGAAAGGCAAAATATGCATTAGAAGCTCCACTCGATGTTGCCTCTGGCCCTGCCCACTGCAGAGATTCGGCCGTGGAGTTGAAAAAAGGTCCCCACCCTTGGTTTAGAGGCGCAACCCAACAGAATGAATGACAGAAGTTTCCACCTAGATCCATGTGGGCCGGTCTCAACAAGAAAGAGTTTACAGTCAGAGGGCAGGCTTCAACAGTTTCGCTTGTGACAAGCAACCAGCCTTCCCTGCAACTCTTCTGGGACAAGGACTATCTGCTGATGGTCTCCCACTCGCTTTTCCTGTTCCTTGTGGGTGGAAGAGGGAACGTTGAATGCCATGCCATGAGGACACTTGCAGAGAGGTGGCAGGAGCGGGGCCAGGGACCCCATTTTTTGCTTTGGTCAGTAACAAAGGAAAATAGGGAAGTGCCTTATAAGTCACCGTGTTGGCCCATGTAGGTCAGTGTGGTCTACACTGACTGTCAGAGGCCCTTTAGGCATCTGAGCAGCCACAGGTTCCCAACTCCCGATGTGGAGCCAGATCTAAGCTCGGTTCCCTAACTAGGTGGTCAGCCTTACCTGACAAGCCCTTTCCAGCCTGCTAAGTAAGGGTCCATTAGGATTTCCGACTTCTCGTCAATACAGGACTTGAAAGTGGCCAGCACTTCCCTCAGGTTGTGTCCATCATCCCCGTAGGCCATGGCGAAGCTCTGAAACAGACAGCAAGAGTCAACAGCTGCTTGGTGGATAAACCATAAATGAGGCGCAGGAACATCGGGAGCTGCCTTATCCCTGATCAGATCGTTACGCAAGAAGAGCCCTGCTGGATCAGGCCAGTAGTATCAAGTAGTATGCAAATAATAAGCAAGATCAATCGGGTTTGTGGGATGGAGGGATGGAACGTGTTTCACTGGGAGGGCCCCGGTTTGTGGGCCCCTCAAGCGATAAACGTTTGACTCCTTTCATTACAGGCTTTTAAACATGCCTTGGTAAGTGTTGTTTTGACCTGGTTTTACAAGGTGCCTGACATGTTTAACCTGTTGCATTAGCCAGCCAGTAGCAAGTATCAGACTGCCTCTAAATGGAAAGCTGTGGTTGTAGGTATACTGAAGTAGCTGTTGTTTTAATTATGAGTGTGAACTGTCTTGGGTAGGCTTGCCCTGAAAGTCAGTGTAGAAATATTGGGTTGACTCACGGTAGTCTCCCTGAATTTACTTATTAATTTATTTTATGAGGTTTTAACACTGTTTGATTGTCTAGAAAAACCAAATCAAAAACCCTCAAAATGATTTACAAAAAAGGTAAAACAATAAAATTATCAATAAGAAAAATAAGACAATAATGGACCTAACTTTCACTATTCATTTCAGTGGCTCTATTCTAAACAGGTTGGATACAACTCACTGAAAAATCCTAATCTGGGTGTTACTCCCATTGACCTTAATGGGGCTTACTTCTGAACAGATGCGAGCAGTATTGCTTGGTAAGCAAACAAAACTAAAAAACAAAACTATGCAACCTCCTTCTCTGTCTGGGTTTTGATACTTAAAAAAAACACAAAAAACTTTCCCTCCTATTCCCCAACTGCTTTAGGTACCAGTTGAGTAGATCCTTTGAAGTTGACATAACTTAGGTACATCAGTTTCAGTGCATATACTTGAGTATAATTGGATACAACCCAATACTACTACTATTTTAAAAAAAAATTAAATTGCCCATCTGTTTTTACAGTTGTGCTTAGGTTTTAATTTTTAGGATGGGATTCCTGGTTTGGACCGATAACAGTTTTAACAACTCTGTCCCACAATTTTAGGAGAATGATTCGTCCCTCGACACGCACCTTAATATGTTTAAATATTTCGTACGCTGCCTTGACAGGATGTTCCTGTTTTGAAAGGCAGCCTCGAAGTCCATTTTTTAAAAACCATATATTTAATTTACAGATCACTTCCTTGAAGTGATTTCACAACGGAAACATCAGCAACTAGAAGATATATAAAATAGTTTTGTTGTAAAAACTTCTTTTTAAAAAAATATCAAATGATATATATACACACTCTCACACACACACACACACACACACACGTCTCCAATGCTAGCCCTACCCAGAGTAGATCCATAAATGGACTTATGCAGAGTAGACCCATAAATGGACTTGGCTAAGGTAAGATTCATTCATTTCAATGGGTGGATGTCCTTGCATTCATTAACTGCAGTGGGCCTGCTCTTGAATAGGACAAGCACTGGACGCAACTGAATGGGTCTACTCTTAAGTGTAAGTTACTTGGGATACAACCCCGGCAATAGAAGTAATTTGACATTTAACTGATCTATAAAATAATAAAAATAATAAAATCTCAGGTGTACAGGGCTGGGAGCCGCAGGTTCGCTGGGTTCCTCTTTCTTCTGCCCCATCGACCTCCTTCTCCCAAGCCTCTGCCCCATATCAGCCCTCCTTGGAAGAGGAAGGGCCTCTCCCTTAGGGGGCGTCTCCTCTCCCCCTCCCCAGCAACCAGACTGACTTACCTTAGCGACCGCTTCCTTCTTTCCAACTTCAGCGCAGCCAATGAAAGCCCGCCTCCTGCTCACCTGTCTCCGCCTACCTCCTCTCCTCGACCAATCGCCTGCCATCCCTAGGTTCCGCAGAGGCGAGGGTTCCCAAGCCGCGCCAGCCAATAGAAGCGCGGAAGCTACTTCTGGAACCTACGCTTCCGTAACATTCAGGCGCGCAGGGACGGAGGTATACTTCCCGCGTGGTCCAGCCAAGGCGCATGCGCGCCAGTTCCAAGCCCGTGCGTTCCGTAGAGATATTAAAAAAAGTATAGAGTCGCATGCTCTCGGCGCCCGTCTGTGAACTTTAACACAGACCCAAAACTTCTGACCTAACGTTTCATGCGCTAGTCTGTAATCACGTAAATGAGGTTAAGGGCTCTTTTGAGGGGGGGCATTCACATCCAACTATATGAGACTATGTACTTTCTACCTCGGAAGTTGACTGTTGAGTGCGTCACTCTGCTTTTTGGTAAAAAAAAAAAGTCTATATGCCAGCTTGGCGCAGGTTGTAGTCGGCTGAGTGCGACCGCCGGGCGCATGCGCCCCTCGACCCAGGGCTGCGTTCGGCGTTTGTAGGCGCGACCGGCCAGGTGAGTTTGCAAAGAAAGTGGCGGCAAGCGGGGGTGGAGGGTGGGGTGACGACTCCTGTTGCCATGGAGACAAGGAAACAGGGGTTGGGGTGTTCCGGGGGGGGGTGCAGAAACGCGGAAGAAGCGCGTTTCCTGCGTGAGAGGAGGCGGGTTGCTCGCCCTCCGCCTCGCCTCCCCTGCGAGGTTGTTTTGAGGAGAACCTGGGGGGGGGGGGTCCCATGGAGGCCACCTGGAGCTCCTCGAAGGAAAGCGGGTGCACGTGTGAATGAGCAAGTAGGGGTAGAACAAATAACTAGGCATGCGCGGGGTTGTGTAGGTGGAAAAGGTGTTTTATTAAGAAGAACAAGTGGAAGCTCAAGCGTGGTACAATTGTAAATAATTCCAAAAGGTGGCTTGTTACGGTCAGGGCCGGATTTAGGTTTGATGAGTCCCTAAGCTACTGAAGGTAATGCGGCCCTTTATATGTCCAGCTGTCCTTTGTCAGCAACAAATTGTCACTGGTTTTTTGTGTTGGATATATGCTGTATGGTAATTTATGGACCTTTTGTTGTTTAGTCGTTTAGTCGTGTCCGACTCTTCGTGACCCCATGGACCAGAGCACGCCAGGCACTTCTGTCCTCCACTGCCTCCCGCAGTTTGATCAAACTCATGCTAGTAGCTTCAAGAACACCATCCAACCATCTCATTCTCTGTCGTCCCCTTCTCCTTGTGCCCTCCATCTTTCCCAACATCAGGGTCCCCTCCAGGGAGTCCTCTCTTCTCATGAGGTGGCCAAAGTACTGGAGCCTCAGCTTCACGATCTGTCCTTCCAGTGAGCACTCAGGGCTGATTTCCTTCAGAATGGAGAGGTTTGATCTTCTTGCAGTCCATGGGACTCTCAAGAGTCTCCTCCAGCACCATAATTCAAAAGCATCAATTCTTCGGCGATCAGCCTTCTTCATGGTCCAGCTCTCACTTCCATACATCACTACTGGGAAAACCATGGCTTTTACTATACGGACCTTTGTTGGCAAGGTGATGTCTCTGCTTTTTAAGATGTTGTCTAGGCTTGCCATCGCCTTTCTCCCAAGGAGCAGGCGTCTTTTAATTTCGTGACTGCTGTCACCATCTGCACTGATCATGGAGCCCAAGAAAGTAAAATCTCTCACTGCCTCCATTTCTTCCCCATCTATTTGCCAGGAGGTGATGGGCCCAGTGGCCATGATCTTCGTTTTTTTGATGTTGAGCTTCAGACCATATTTTGCGCTCTCCTCTTTCACCCTCATTAAAAGGTTCTTTAATTCCTCTTCACTTTCTGCCATTTATGGACCTAATAGGTATCTAAAGCCATTTGCACATAAAAAATATGTATTTTTTTGGAAATGTACATCCAGTTGTTGTTTCCCTTTAAATTTTGGGGGGGCCCCAAAGAGAGTGGGGCTCTAAGCTATAGCTTGTTTAACTTATATGTAAATCGGGCATTGGTTACGGTTTATGGTGCTTAACAAAAGCCTTCCAGTGTTTTCGGAGTGCTGTGCCCATGCAAGCCCCCAAAGTTGAAAAGGGCACTGCTTTCCATGCGGAAGGTCCCAGGTTCAGCTTTTATGCTGTGAACTGTCCAGAGATCTTTGATTCCAGTTACAGATAGGTAGCCGTGTTGGTCTGCCATAGTCAAAATAAAAAAATTCCTTCCAGTAGCACCTTAAAGACCAACTAAGTGCACACGAAAGCTCATACCAAGAACTAACTTAGTTGGTCTTTAAGGTGCTACTGGAAGGAATTTTTTTATTCAGAGATCTTTGAGTGAAGGATGGTATGCAAATTTAATAAACGTATCAAGATAAATGAAATCCCCGGCACCTCCAGGAAGAATCTCCTGGCTGAAACCTTGTGTGGGGCTAATGGGAGCCCGAAATGTACAGAAGGGCATGATTTTGAATGGAGGGTTGATATCTCAGTTAGTAGAGCATAACTCTTAAACCGAGGGTCATGGGCTCAAGTCCCATGTTGGGAGAAAGATGGGGCTGGACTAGATGACCCTCGTGACCCTTTCCAATGCTACGATTTTATGGTTCTGTAATCTGGAGGGAGCCAGGTTGGCAAAGCCCTGGCATAGAGCGTTGGTCTTTAGCTGGTAGGCCAGGACCCAATGCCAGGTAATGGCTTGGTCTGAGGTGAGTTACAGCAGCAGCACTGCCACCATACAAATTTATTTGTTATCCTTCAGGACGTCTTGAATTAATCTTCTGCATAAGATTCTGAAGCTGTGACACCATTGGGGAACACTTATGGGATCTCTGAAACGGCTCCCATTGCAGCTGGACTTTGGAGGTTTAACCCAAGCCGTTTAAAGATGCCTGAAATAAAAGTCACTCCCTTGGGTGAGTAACATAAATGTTGGCACTTATGCCAAAAAATGGAGGGGTGCATTCTTGGAGTTTAGGGTCTTCAGTCTGCCCAAGTTGAGGCACTGAGCTCCATTTTTAGGAATGGTAGGTGTGCTGACAGTGATTCTAGGTGGTATAGGTCAGGCATGGGTAATGTGGGTCCCTCCACTATTCATCACATGTGTAAATTTTCTAAAGAGTTCCATTTCTGAACTACAGATTGCTGAGTGGCAATCAACAAATACGAAAAGGATCCAGGGGTCGTAGTAGACCATAAGCTTAACATGAGTCAACAGTGTGGTGCAGCAGCATAAAAGCTAGTGCTACTCTAGGCTGCCTCAGCAGACGTGTAGTGTCCTGATCAGGCATAGGCAAACTTGGCCCTCCAGATGTTTTGGGACTACAACTCCTATCATCCCTAGCTAACAGGACCAGTGGTCAGGGATGGTGGGAGTTGTAGTCCCAAAACATCTGGAGGGCCGAGTTTGCCTATGCCAGGTCCTGATCAAAGGAAGTAATAGTACCACTCTATTGTGCCTTGGTCAGCCCACACCTGAAGTATTGTGTCCAGTTCTGGGCACCACAATTTAAGAAGGATATTCACAAGCTGTAATGTGTGCAGATGAGGGCATTGGGCATGTTTAGCCTGGTAAAGAGGAGACTGGGAAGAGATAACCATCTTCAAATATCTCAAGGGCTGTCACACGGAGGCTGTAGTAAGCTTGTTTTTCCTGCTGTGGAGGCCAGGACCCAAAACAATGGCTTCAAGATTCAGACTTATTTGAATGAAGTTCTTGGTGGATTTGAGCCCAGAAGTCCTGCATAGGTGGACATGACCACCAAAGATGTGCTATGTGACCTTGCAGGTGCATCAGCAGAAATGCAGCACCTCTGTTAAGACTGAAGGTCATTCAACTCACATATTTTTATGTTTTGCCTTTTCAGGAGCTGGCCAAGATGTAGGCCGGAGCTGCATCCTCGTGTCCATTGCAGGGAAAAATGTCATGTTGGATTGTGGGATGCACATGGGCTATAATGACGATGTAAGTGTGATGGGCAGGCCTTGGCCTAGGTGGCAGTTTCAGATTTGACTTGGCATTGCCCCAAAGTGTACATGGAGGGTTTAGCTTGGAGTGTGGGAAGGTTGTAGAGCAGGGGTGGTGAACAGCAGACCCAGGAGCGGCCAGATGTTGCCCTCCAGGCCTCACTGGTCCTGCTTCACACTCTACTTGAGTGTTTTTCCATGGGCAGAACCTGCCCTTGAACTCTTGCTTGCCTGGATGTTAGATAGAGGGGGTCATGTCAGTGTGTGCAGAAAGTAGCCTATGGAAGCAAGGAAAAACATGCATAATTTTATTTGCATGCCACCTTTCCACCATTCAAACCATGCTCCAGGTCCCTTACAACATGAGAAAAAATACATAACTGCAACAGAACCAAAGTGATTCTAAATAATAAATAAAACATTAAAAAAATACACAACCAAAGTCAACAATTTCCACATAAATCACAAAGATCTAAAATGAAGATACAAAAAATACTCAACACCACCCAGCAGCAACACTCCCCCCACAAAACTTCCTAAACTGGAGTCAACCAGGACCCCACTGTCCCATGCCAAGTGGAAAAAAGCCTGCAGGACAGGGAGCAAGTATTCCAGAACTCACAGCCACATAATATAGGTTGTTGCTGCCTTTTGCATCTGGCACCCGCCCACCCCTGGCATGTAGCCCTTGCAAGGTTGCCCAGAAGGGAATGGGGTCCTTGGACTGAAAAAGGCTCTTAGTCCTGCTGTAGAGAGAGGTGTGAGCAGCAACTGTTTCGCAAGAAGAATTGCTTTCCTTTCCAAACTCTGTAGTCAAAGTAGGATAGCTCCCTGGAGATTACTGTTGGGTTGTGGTCTGTACACTCCACTTGGTGACTTCAGGGAGACCCCCCCCCCCTTAACTTGGAAGGGGTGGTGCATGCAAGCAAAGAATTCTCCCTTGCAGCCCCAGACCTTATTGGGCAAAAACGAACAGTGGGAACTGGAACTTTGCTGAATGTAACATGGAAGAACACTTGTTGTGCCTGCAGAAGGTTGCAGATTTGAATCCCTGTCCCCTGGTTTGTTTGGTTTTGTTTGTTTGTTTTTAGGATCAGGTAAAGGTGATATAAAATGTTGTAGGTGCTGTACAGAGGTGATTCATTTATTTCAAAAAACTTCCATGATTCTTACTAGAGCAAAATACTTCTAAGTGATTTAAAGCAGACACACAATTAAAGCACAAGGCAGTCCATGACTGTAGACTCACAACCTGATATCAACAATAGAAAAGAAGAGGGAAGAGGAAGGAAGTCAGATAGTGAATTACATCATCCCCTAGCAGCCCAAGGCCACAGCTGGAAAACATCAACAAGAAACCATCTCAGCTGAAAGCAGTTTGGAATAAAATGGCTTCTAAAGTGTGTTTTTGAAAGCCAGAACTGAGTATGGCCAACTCTATATCCCTAGGAAGGGAGTTAACAGACTTTGGGAGCCACCGCTGAAAAAGCCCTGCCCCTTCTGCTCACTAATATAGAATCAGAGAATTGGAAGGGACCCTGAGGGTCATGTAGTGCAACCTCTTTCTGTTTGCTTTTATACTGTACGTTTTTGTGTTTTTATATTGCAAATTGCCCTGTGGTCTTCAGATGAAGGGTGGTATAGAAATTAATAAATAATAGTGATAAATCCTGCAGTGGAGGAATATAAATGATCTTAGAGTTTATTGGCCGCTAAGAATGAACGAATGATCTTGGAACGTTCAAGGAGGGCCTCCAAAATTGATCTTGAAGTCTGGGTGGGTTCTGAAGAAGCAGAAATCTTCGGGTGTTCTGTGCACACATGGGTACTTCCTGGGCATGCCAGATGGTGTAAGCCCCACCATTATGGGACACCAAGTCTCTTGTGTTTTGCAGAGGCGATTTCCTGACTTCTCCTACATCACTCAGAATGGAAGGCTGACTGACTTCCTGGACTGTGTCATCATCAGGTGGGTACCACCTTTGTCTTGTCTAGTGACATGTACACTGTTAACTTGCTTTGGGCTGCAACACACAAAGCTGTTTCAGGGCATCATGATTCACCTGTTACCAATGGGTTTTGAGTATATATCCTATCAAGCTGCACAATTTGAAGTTTAAGTGAAGGGAATCCTGAGCAAGGGTTTTGAACCAACTCTCCATGGTTTGTAAAGGTTGTTAATTTGAAAAAGCTAAAATTACAGTGGTGCCCCGCAAGACGAATGCCTCACAAGAATGGAAAACCCGCTAGACAAAAGGGTTTTCCGTTTTTGAGCTGCTTCGCAAGACGATTTTCCCTATGGGCTTGCTTTGCAAGACGAAAACATCTTGCGAGTGTTCCGATTTTTTTCGCCCCCCCCTTTTTCTAAGCCGCTAACGCTAATAGCCTTTTAGCCGCTAATCCGCTAAGCCTTTAATAGCCGCTAAGCCTTTAATAGCCGCTAAACCGCTAATAGCGCTAATCCGCTAAGCCGCTAATAGGGTTGCTTCGCAAGACGAAAAAACCGCTAGACGAAGAGACTCGCGGAATGGATTAATTTCGTCTTGCGAGGCACCACTGTAAAAGCATATATATATATACACACACATATATACATATACATATATATATATGAATGAATGCAAAATAAGCATTTACAATCTTAAGGAGTTGCTGGAAGTGGAATAGGTCCTGGTTAGTTTTAGGCATTTTTGGGGGGAGAGGGTTTCATGTCAACGGGTAAATTAGGCACCTAATAATGTAGTAAGTTAAATGTAACTTTTAAGACACATACAAGTAGTTGTACAGTGGTACCTCGGGTTACAGACGCTTCAGGTTACAGACGCCGCTAACCCAGAAATAGTACCTTGGGTTAAGAACTTTGCTTCAGGATGAGAACTGAAATCGCGCTGGTGGTGCGGCAGCAGCGGGAGGCCCCATTAGCTAAAGTGGTGCTTCAGGTTAAGAACAGTTTCAGGTTAAGAACGGACCTCCAGAACGAATTAAGTTCTTAGCCCGAGGTACCACTGTATATGAAGTTCATATACAGAAAAAAAAAAAAGTTTTGCAACTACTTCAAATAGCTGTTGAGGCCCATCCTCACTTAGCGGGGATCAAAGGCCACCTTGAATTTTGCCCTGTCTCTTTGCAGCCACTTCCACTTGGACCACTGTGGGGCCCTTCCGTACTTCAGCGAGATGGTTGGCTACGATGGGCCCATTTACATGACCCACCCAACCAAGGCCATCTGCCCCATCCTCCTTGAGGACTTCCGGAAAATCACCGTGGACAAGAAAGGGGAGACCAACTTCTTCACCTCCCAGATGATCAAAGATTGCATGAAGAAAGTGGTGGCTGTCCATCTTCATCAGACAGTGCAGGTAGGGGGAGACAGCCTTGGGAGATGGGGACTCATGCCTGATTATTATAATTGTATTATTAATCCTTATTATTCTTATTAATTACCAGCCCTTCACTCTAAGGTCTCAGTAGCGGGTACAACAATTAAACCACAATATTAAAAGTAGTTTAAAACAACTTACAGTCACTGAAGTAAGGTGGGTCTTAAAAATAGGTCTTCAGGGTAAAGAGGCACCACCAGCATTTGCAATGAAGGTGCCAGGCAGGGAGGGAGTTCTAAAACCTGGGGGCCACCACACAGAATGTCCTTGAAAGGTATCTGGAAAGCTAGTCAGGCTTTTCTTATAAAAATGTGTTCCAAAGTAGAGAGATTGCTTGCTGTTGCATTATAGAATTAACACTTTGAAAGAATTATTGTTTGTACTTCATCTCATGAACATGAGAAGGGAAGTTTTTAATGACTGATGTGTTAATGTATTTTTAATCTTCTGTTGGAAGCTGCCCAGAGTGGCTGGGGAAACCCAGCCAGATGGGTGGGGTAGAAATAATAATAATAATAATAATAATAATAATAATAATAATAATAATAATAATAATTTGTTTGAAGTCTTCTTTATTCCATTATATTTTACTCCAAGAAGACCCCTTTATCCCAATAAGGCAGGCACGTATGTACAAAATAATAATACAAAATAATTTTTTTAATGTGATCCCATTGAGATCCCGAGATGAAATTTTGCAGGTAGATCGTATATATTTTTTGAATAATTTTAATCATTTTTAATCACTTTTTAAAATTTAAAATTTTGTAACAAATGTGACCTATCATATTAAAGCCCGTGAAGTTCCGAAGAGATTAGTGCTTTTAGTTTCGACGCTGGGCTGGGCTGACCTTCTAAGGTTTGTGTGTGGTCCAACAAGGCCAAAATTGTTAATTATTTTGAAATTTCAAACCCTCATAAGTCAAAAACAGGATGACATATAAAGCTAAAATTTTAGATTTAAACTTAGTTTTGCTCATTCAACAAGTGTACAAAATATCAAGGAAATTGGATGACATGGATGACATGAGGTAAAAAAAGTTGGATCACTTGATATGTAGAATGACCACCGTAAAAATGATACCAAATGAAAATGAGCTGCTGAAAAATTCAAAAGCTGTGTTGGCCTGTCGGCATGAAAAGGTCTTTGAGAGAAGCCTGGAAGTCTACTGAGAGTGTCTGCTGCATCTCTGTTGGAAGATGGGACCAGTAGCACTAAACATTTGAGTGCTGGTGGAGGCAAGGGGGCCGACTATAGCCATGCTCTTCTGAGTGATCAAGCTAAGATATAAGCACTCAGGTGGGTCCTTAAGGTATCCTGGGCCCATATTGCTCAGGGCTTTGCATATCATTACAAGATCTTTGTCGCCTGTGGGCAGCCAGTGCTTAGCAGATGTCTTAGCAATGTCTTAGCAGAAGTGTCCCCTGCTGTCAACCGCCTTCCTCCATCAGCAATCTAGCCACTGCATTCTGCGCCCACTGCAGCTTGTCATTTTACACAGGAAGGAATGCATTGTTCCCCCTGGCTCAGCATTGCTTGCACTGACTGGCAGCAACTCTCCAAGGATTTCAGGCAGGATTGTCTCCTAGTCCTATCAGGAAATTCTGTGGATTGAACCCAGGATCTTTTGCAGGCAAAGCAGACATTTTACTATTGTGCCACAATGCTTGCCCTTTTTTTATGCAGGTGGATGACGAGTTGGAGATCAAGGCGTATTACGCAGGGCATGTGCTTGGGGCAGCCATGTTCCAGATTAAAGTTGGCTGCGAGTCCGTTGTTTACACTGTAAGTGCCTGGCTGAATCTACATATACTGTCTTTTCAGCTGAACGTGCTCAGTTACTTGTGATGCGCTGAAAATGTTTCCCCTCCCTTTCTCAAATTAGGGTGACTACAACATGACTCCAGACAGGCATTTAGGGTAAGTGTGGGAGAACACCAAGGCACTAAGATTCGCTCTTTCTCAAATGCCATTTTATGACACTCATTCATTTCTATTTGTCCAAGTGGCCGGTGGAGGAGGCTTGGGCAACTTGATCAGAAACTAAAAATTTTGGAAAACCATAGTCCAGTTTGTTTGTGTTTTGACCCCCAACGTTTGAAATTTGAATGCTTTAAATTTCTTGGCAGTTTTTAAGGTGTTTTTTTTTTAAATCAACTGTAAAATATTGGAGGGCCTTAGAAGGGTTTTGAAGCTCTTCCCACATAACCTTTCCATGTTCCATGCGGCATTTGTGGCCCTCCCCATTTTGTGAAGTAGGCTGAGAGGCAGTGACTGGCTCAAGGCCCCGCCCAGAGAGGTTGATGACTGAGCAGGGATTTGAACCCTGCTCTCCCAGGTCCTAGTCCAACACTCTTAACCACTACACCACACTGGTAAGTAAGTGGTATAAACGACTAATAACAACCACAATTAGCAGAGCAGGATTTACAGGGGGTAGGGAGGCATTTTATTTGAGCTCTTCACCTGGAGTGTTGCTCTGTCGTGGTGGTGTTGAACCCCGGCTGGAACGCAAGGCCTGTGCTTTGTCCTTAGAGCTGCCTGGATCGACAAATGCCGCCCTGACCTGCTCATTTCCGAGTCCACTTACGCCACGACCATTCGAGACTCCAAGCGCTGCAGGGAGAGGGACTTCCTGAAGAAGGTCCACGAAGCCATCGAACGAGGCGGGAAGGTACGACTATCAGCCTGCCTATCAGCTTCTAGGCTCCTCCGAGACACCCTGGCTGAAGTTTTCCAGTTAGCAGATCGGTCATAGCAGGCAAACTTCCCCTGAGAGAGACATTTCCCAGTTGTTACCACCTGTATCCTGTTTGTAATTTGTTAGCTGCTTTATTTAGCCAGAGTGACCCAAAGCGACTTAAGAACAACCAAGCCTAAAAACACAGGTACAAGGCAGGATTTAAAGGCCTCACCCTATTAAAGGAGCCATCGTTCAAATTCAGGGCCAAAAGACCATGTCCTTGCCAGGTGCCTAAAATAGAGAAGGTTGGTGCCAGGTGTATCTCCCTGGGCAAGCAGGGGATAGTTTGCAGCTGCCATTTCCCAACTGAACCCTTTGTTTCCTCTCCCAAAGGTCCTTATCCCCGTATTTGCTCTCGGACGGGCTCAGGAGCTCTGTATTTTATTGGAGACTTTCTGGTAAGGAGACAAGCCTCTTTCACTCTCATTTAAAAAATGACTTGCTGCGTCAATGCCTGAGGGCTCCTTGCTTGTTGAAGAATGAAATCTCTCCCGCCCACCCAATATCTCATTGTCATCTTTATGCTCCCTTCTGCCCTTTCCTGGGCTTGTGAGCAAGTTGTGATCCTGGCAGCAGTACCAATTACACGTCCTGGTGAGCCAGGAGCAGGGAACCCTTTTCAACTCGAGGTCCACGTTCCCTTCTGGGCAGCTTTCCAGGGGCCACATGCAAGAGGTGGGCGGGGACAGAGGCAAAACGTGGGCAGATCAACCAGTGCAAATGTTACCTTCGTACTGTAGGCTGTTTCTACACACATTCAAGCCCAGCTCACACCATCCAGGCAAGCAGGGGGCATGATCAGAATTCAAGGGCACATTCCAGCCAGGTGTTAAGCAGAGCTAGTTTGGGGGGGGGGTGTTCTGCGGTGAGGGGGCATGGCCTGTGGAGCGTTCCAAGGGCCAGATAAGAGAGGCCTGGAGGGCCACATTCAGCCCCCAGCCTTGATGCCCTCCCCTCTCCACTGTAAGCCATAGTGATGGATTCTCACTCTTTGGAGGTTTTTAAGCAGAGCTTGGACAGCCATTAATTGTGACACCTGCACTGTAGGGGCTTGGCCTGGATGACCTTTGGGAATCTCTTCCAACTCTTCAATTCTACGAATGATTTACGTGAACACAGCAACAGCTCCGTGCTAGTGAGCAAAAGCAACAAACTACGGTGCTCTGCATTCCATCCAAACCAGGGATGAGCGTTTTTATCACACAAAGCAGTTTGCGCTCTGAAACAAGTTGCAATCTCTGGTTCAGAAATAACACTAAGCCACGGTTCATAGCTATTTGCTCCTGCTCATCAGCAGAAAAGGAGCACAGCAGCAGGGGCCTGTGCATTCTTGGTAAACCATCAAACCATAGCTTACCATAATGTGCAACCCAGTGTGGTCACAAGTGCTGTTTTCAGCTTTCTGAGAATGTCAAGTTTTCAGTTGTTGTTTTTTAAAGCAAACCAACCTCGAATCACTATCCCTAGGCATGATGAAAACATGCTTCAAAACGAATGAGAGTTACAGGCCAAGACTTCAGAAGCCAGAGAGCTGTTTATAGAGGGTGGCTGAATGGATCTTTTTTCCCCACTGCCACCACTGTCATTTCCTCCCAAGGGAACGAATGAACTTGAAGGCTCCCATCTACTTCTCGACGGGGCTGACGGAGAAGGCCAACCACTATTACAAGCTCTTCATCACGTGGACCAACCAGAAGATCCGGAAGACGTTTGTCCAGAGGAACATGTTTGAGTTCAAGCACATCAAGGCCTTTGACCGGGCCTTCGCTGACAACCCAGGGCCAATGGTACGTGTGGAGGGAGGGGCGTGTGTGTGTGATGGGGGATGGGCTCGATTTAATCATTTAAGTATTTATACCCTGGCCTTCTAGTGCAAATACACCTTTCAAGGCTGCTTACGACAGGGCAGTCAACCTTTTTCTGTAGAGATCCGCATTCTTTTGGAGTAATCTTTCAGAGGCTGCAGGCAGTGGTAGAATCATAGGGAAATAGTGGGTTGGCCACTCCTTCTCTCTCACTCTCACACACAGAAACATACCCTGGACTCTCTCTCTCTCTCTCTCTGACATGCCATTTTCTGTTTCCACCCCCTCCTTTTTTCTGCTGAGGTCCACAGCTTTCTCACCTGTGCCTTACACCACCATGGTACAATTTCATAAACAATGACATGGGCCTCCCCCCCTCTCTCTCCCCTGCTTTTTCTCCCCGCCCCAGTGGTCTGCCAGGAAAGGGTCAGATAGCCACTTAAAGGGTCAGCAGTGCATGGCTGGAAGATGCACTTGTAGGGAGGGAACCGGGCAGGTGATGATGGGTCAGGGCCAAGTCACTCAGGTTCCATTTTGACCCTTCCTGAAAATGCCATCTTGGATTTGATAAGAACCTACTTTCCCTTTTCTCTTCCTAAGGTTGTGTTTGCCACACCAGGCATGCTTCATGCTGGGCAGTCCCTCCAGATCTTCAAGAAATGGGCCGGCAACGAGAAGAACATGGTATGGAAATGCTCTTGACGAATACAGGTCTGCTGCTCCTCCTCATGGCCGTGGTTTAAGTCTGGATTCCCAAACCTTTGAGCGCCACAACCCCCTTGGTTCCATAAACTCATGCCCAGTGCTCACTGCCCTATAAAAAGCATTATTCAGAATAGTGGTGTGCACAACCCACTAGGAAAGGTAGTAGCACAATAAAATGTGCAGTTAATTGCACATTGATTCAAAGCCCAATTAACGCTGCTTTGTTTAATTAATTCAACAACATTAATGAATTTGACCCAGTCATATCAGCCTGTGTGCTTGTGAAGATGCTTTTCTAAGGGTACACTTCCAACCAACACCCGAAGAGGCATGTCTAATAATCTAACACATAAAGTGTCTCCTAGATGTGGACACCTGCAGGTCCATACCAGCAGAACACTAAGGTGATGGAGGAGACTGTAGCACACTAGGCTGCGCATAGTCGTGCGCATGCCATTTTTCGCACACTCCTTCATGTTTGAAAGAAGCAAACAAAACTTTCCTGCTTTTCAGGTAATTCCGCTCCTGCTCAGAGAGCAGAATTGAACTTAGTGGACGTGACTCATTTAGGTCTACTTAGTGGATATGACTCGCTTAGGTCTACTAATTCGATCTGCTTTCAGTAGGGCTTAGTTTGACAAACCCCAAAGCAATCCTTCTGGTTTGGTTTGTTTTTTGCTTTTAAGTACCAGAAATTTGTGATTTTTCTGGAATGACAGCTTCCCAAGAGAGAATTTGTGGGTGGAAATTTCAGCAATTCTAAGAACAGACCAGGTGTGTCGTACTCAAATATATTTGCGTATGAATTTTATTGGTAGCCCTTTAGGAAGGACAGAAGTCCTGGTGTGTTCCTTTTTATAATTAACTCCTGGAGAGCTGCTGCTGGTCAGTGTAGGTAATACTGAGCTAGATGAACCTTAGGTTGGACTTGGTATAAGGCAGCTTCCTACTTTCCTAGTTGTAATAATCATCATAGTAAGTTACTGGAGAATCTGCCTCTCAAGAAGCATGCAGATACTGTTTATTATTTTAATTTTTACATTTATATACGATCTTCATGGCTGAGAAGGGATTTGAACCCTGGTCTCCCAGGTCATAGCTCAACACTCTAATCATTACATCACACTGGTTGTGCTTAGGTATCCCCCCCAAAAAATAACCCCACACCCATTTTGTCGCTCCTGTAACAAGCACAATTTCTTTCTGGTTTCTGTCTCCCAGGTAATCATGCCAGGATATTGCGTGCAAGGAACTGTCGGCCATAAAATCTTGGGCGGTCAGCGGAAGCTGGAAATGGAAGGAAGGCAGATTGTGAGTGGAAATGTTTCACAGGAGGGACCTTCCGCTGTGGCAGATTGGAGCTGCCCCTCCACTTTAATTGATTGAAAAGAAAGGGAGGGAGGGAGGATCTGAGGGGACGTGCAGTAAGAATACATTCTGAGGCAGCCGCCTTCATTCCCTGTACATGTCTTTCTGGCCTCCAGCTGGAAGTGAAGATGCAAGTGGAGTACATGTCCTTCAGTGCCCATGCGGATGCCAAGGGCATCATGCAGCTCATCCGCCAAGCGGAGCCGCGGAACGTCCTCCTGGTCCATGGGGAGGCGAAGAAGATGGAGTTCCTGAAGCAAAAGATTGAGCAGGAATTCCGTACGTAGCCTTCCCACTGTCTTGTGACCCTTCCCACAGAGGGACCTGCGGCCTTTCCCCATGCTTGTTCCTTCACCTCCCGAGGTTCTCATGTGTTCTCTGAACAGCTCCAGAAAATCCTTTTCCCTCTCTGTTGAAAGAAAGAAAGAACCATCCAAGGAATTGCTCTTTGTTATGGATTCCTTAGGGGGAAAGTGGTGTGCTTTAGATGCATGGCGTGGGCGTGACCTTGGGTTACCTCACTAGGAATAAGTGAACACGAAGTTGACTGGCTATGTTTTCTTGCAGATGTCACCTGCCACATGCCTGCCAATGGGGAGACGGTGACAGTTCACACCAACCCCAACATCCCTGTGGACGTTTCGCTCGGGCTGTTGAAGAGGGAGCTCACCATAGGTAAAGTCCTGGGTGCACAACTCATCTCGAACATTTTTAAAGAAATACTATTTATTAAACATATTTACAAATCTGTACAGCAGGGTTCAGCCCAAGTACCACATGTCCTTCTGGGGCAGGGGTGGGGTAAGAGACACAAGTGGGCCTAGCAGCAGATTTGAACCCTCCCTTTGCGTAGTAGGCTAGCTAGGGTTGCCATGTGTCCTCTTTTTCCAGGACACGTCCTCTTTTTCAAGGGTAAAATTTCTGTCCGGGTGGATTTTTTAAATTTGCCAAAATGTTTCTGGATGAGACATTGACATAACTGCTGGTTGAAGACTTGCTTTCCTCTTCTCTTGCCTCCCTCAGCAATATATCACAGCTTCTATAGCCTGCATATAGTAGGGGTATTTAAAATGAGAGTCGTCATAGCGTCCTCTTTTAGATACACCCTTCTTTATCCCCCATCCTGGCAAAAACAAGAGGGTGCAAAGGTGGGTTTGTGAGGGGTGTGGCCTGGAAGGAGCCCAAAGGCCAGTTAAGAGAGGCCTGGAGGGCTGCATTTGGTCCCTTGACCCAGAGGTTTCTCATCCCTGCTGTACTGATACTGGGTTGGGGAGATACCTACAAGCACTGCTGTTTGTAGGCCTGATATGTTTTCATGTGGCTGCTGGAAGATGGTTGGGGCCACCACCAAAAGGGCAAAGCCAAAGAAAGCAAAGCCATGCAGGTGATCAAGAGAGCCATTTATCAAGCCTGTGTATGTTGGGCTTTCCATGTTGTGGGTCAGATATTTCCATTCCATGTACGGTGTTGAGTCAATGTGTGTCTGGCTTGGGGTAGGGATCTTTGGCCCTACCACGTGTTGTTAAACTACTAAGAGCCCTGCTGGATCAGGCCAATGGCCCACCTAGTCCAGCATTCTGTTCTCACAGGGGCCAGCCAGATGCGCAATGGGAAGCTTGCAAGCTGGACATGTGGGCAACACCACTCTCCCCTCCTGCAGTTCCCAGCCACTGATACTTGAAGGCATATTGCCTCTGACAATGGAGGTAGAACATAGCCAGTGTGGCTGCTTCCACCAGTGGCCTTGTCCTCTGTGAACTTCCCTAATCCTCTTTCAAAGCCATCAAAGTTGGTGGTTATCACTGCCTCCTGCTGAAGAGACTTCCATAGTTTAATTATGCCTTGTGTGGACAAGTCCATTAGTGTGCCCTGAATCTTCCAAGGTTCCGCTTTGTTGGATATCTGAGTTCTAGTGCTATGAGGGAGGGAGAAGAACTTCCCTCTTCTGGCTTGCTGGAGCCGGGAGTTGTAGTTCAGCAACATCTGTAGGGTCAAAGTTTCCCCACCCCTCAGCAGATGGGCCCTATCCTGCTAGTAATCCTAGTGTAATTCAGTTTTACTTGGGTAAGTCCCATGCTGTCATCAGATGTGAAGCTAATAGACAGAGCGCAAGCATGAAAAATAATCTTGCACTGCATACAACTCCTTTCTACAATGCCACACAGGTCCTCTTCTTGAGTTCTGACACCAACCTGTCCCTCTTTTTTCTGTTCCCTGTGGAAGTGCCCAAATTGCTTAGGCCGCCTCCATGTATGTTGAAGGAGACCATTCCCCTCTGCCCCAGCCTTCCCAGGCAAACCTTTCTCTCTCCTCTTTTGGGTGGTGCTGTATTTGAGATACCCAGAGGACTACAGGCAGTTGGTGTTCTTTCAGAACTCATCTCTACAGTCCATGAGGACTAGAATCTTACTATTGAACTACACTAACATAATTTTTTTAATTGAAATGGCTTCGGTTGTGTGGTGGGATTAGAAAGTGCAAGCGTCTGGCCCTCCTTGGTAGTGGAGACAGAGGCACTTGGAGCCATGCTACTAGCAGTGCCCAGCTAGCCCCATGGCACCATCTTCTTTTGCTACCAGCTGTAAATTAAGCTGGTATCGCTGGCTGATTGCAGTAACACCCTGTGACATCTTCTGGGACTAGCAGTTCTTCTGGCATTAGAACCTAGGAAGGGAAATGTGACGCTAAAATTGGACCACTGCGGTAAGAGTGCAGTAATTTAGCACCTCTGAGTAACACACGCAGAGGCTTTTGATTGTGGTGTTTGTTTCCTGTTTGCAGAGGGGTGCTGCAGAATGGGTGGCTGTGGTCCCTTTCCTGTCCCTGTAAATAAATGAATGACTGTAGGACCTGGTGACGTACACAACAAGGAATATCTGGAGGTGGTGGGGGAAAATTGAATGGTTGCTGACTGCCTTCCTCTCTTTGTTTCCAATATCCAGGGCCCTTGCCAGACTCCAAGAGGCCAAAGCTCATGCATGGGACCCTGATCATCAAGGACAATGTAAGTGGAGGCAGGTTGGGTGGGTGAATAGGATTCCTGGCCGATAGAATGGCTTCTGTGGTGGGCTTGGCAGAAAGGTCCCCCATCTACCCAGAACTCTGCCTAGTAGTCTCCCTACATTCTTGGAACCTCTCAATGGTTTACGTGGAGGAAAGGCCCTTTTCACATAGAATCATAGAGTTGGAAGAGACCACAAGGGCCATCGAGTCCAACCCCCTGCCAAGCAGGAAGTAACATATAGGTTACTACCACATTGTAAACTGGAAAGTTAAAACTGCACTCTTAAGAAGGCTTAGTTGAAATAAGGTTTAAGATGCATTAAAATCAGTAGTGCTTACTTCCACAATTATATGTTTAGGATGGGAGCATTAATGTGAAATGATGTTTCAGAAGCCTAAAATGTGCTTGCCCTCTTCAATATTTTTATTTTGGTGCTGCCACTGAGATCAGGAGGTTTCCCTGTTGTGTAGAATTCTTCACTGCCACCACCCCAGCTGCAGTACATTGTTAAATCTGTGCCTTGTGCCTCTCTCTAAAAAGTAAGACAAGCCTGCTGGATCAGACTGACAGCCCAGGTAGTTCAGCATGCTGTTCCCTGGCTGTCCAGATTTCTCAGGAGGAAGCCCAAAAGCAGGCCCTGTGCATTACTTCTCTCCCTTCCTCCTTCTCTGGGCAGAGCTTCCGCCTGGTCTCTCCCGAACAAGCACTCAAAGAGCTGGGCCTGGCGGAGCACCAGCTGAGGTTCACCTGCCGCATCCACTTCCAGGACCCCCGCAAAGAGCATGAGACAGGACTGCGTTTATACAACCACCTGAAGACGTAGGTACACCAGACTGTGTGCAAAATGGCTTGAAGGAATGCTTTGGCTCAAGGCCTGCTTTGTGCTTCCTTGGAAAGGTGGGAGGTGGGGCCACAAGATAGGGAGGAGCCCTAGTTTGAATAAAAAATGGTTGACTGAGCAGTCAGAGTTGGCTGTATCTCATTCAGGACCTCCTGCTTAGTGTGCCTAGTGGAGGATAGCCTAGCCAACAGCCTCCTGAGGCAGCCTGCTCCCTTTGCTGAGCAGCTCTGTCCATTGGGCAGTTTTTCCTTCACTGCTGAGCCAAAATCTTGCTTCCTTGCCATTTTCATTATTTGTTCTAGTCCTGTCCTCGGATTAGGAACAGAGAATTCGGACCTCACAGCTAGGAATGTTGGAATTCTTATCCTCGAGGGACTATGTAATCTGAACATGCATTTTGGTTTTGTTAGTTAGGAGAGCAAGCACTGAATATTACCAGCCCCCAGCAAAGAAAGAAAAGAAAAATTGCGCCTTATTTGTCTATGTTTGCTGCTGAGCACAGTTTCCTATACATCTTCCCAGCCTTGCAGATTAGGAGCTTGCTTTCTTTGGCAGAAAGGTGAAAACTCACATTCCCAAAATTCTGCACTCAGTACTGTAATCTGTCCAATGTACCAAGGTTGTAGATTAGTGCAGACATGCTGCTTTGATCTTAGTTTCTAACATGCTTATTTTTAAAAAAATCAACTACCGTATTTTTCGCTCTATAGGACGCACTTTTTCTCCTTCAAAAATGAAGGGGAAATGTGTGTGCGTCCTATGGAGCGAAGACGCCGTAGCCCCGCGACCCTCTCCCGGCTGGAGAGGTGAAGTGCGGCTATGGCAAGAGCCTCTACAGCCCTACGTCACCTCTCCAGCCGGGAGAGCGCACGCGGGGCTAAAGAAGCACCTGTGACCCTCTCCTGGCTGGGGAGGTGACGCGCTGCTATAGAGGCTCCTGCCATAGCTGTGTGTCACCTCTCCAGCTGGGAGAGGGTCGCGGGAGGCTGCTTTAGCCCCGCGCGCGCTCTCCCGGCTGGGGAGGTGACGCGCTGCTATAGAGGCTCCTGCCATAGCTGCGTGTCACCTCTCCAGCTGGGAGAGGGTCGCGGGAGGCTGCTTTAGCCCCGCGCGCGCTCTCCCGGCTGGGGAGGTGACGCGCTGCTATAGAGGCTCCTGCCATAGCTGCGTGTCACCTCTCCAGCTGGGAGAGGGTCGCGGGAGGCTGCTTTAGCCCCGCGCGCGCTCTCCCGGCTGGGGAGGTGACGCGCTGCTATAGAGGCTCCTGCCATAGCTGCGTGTCACCTCCAGCTGGGAGAGGGTCGCGGGAGGCTGCTTTAGCCCCGCGCGCACTCTCCCGGCTGGGGAGGTGACGCGTGGCTATGGCAGGAGCCTGTCCGCTGCGCCTTTCCGCTGCTCCCATACCTGCTCTTTGGGGCTGGTGGTGGGCTTCCCCCCGCCAGCCCCAAAGAGCAGGTCGAAAGGAACCTGAAGCCTGGAGAGCGAGAGGGCTCAGTGCACACCGACCCCTCTCGCTCTCCAGGCTTCCAAGGCAGCCGCCTGAACGCACCTTAAACAGCACCTTGTTTTAGAGCGGGAAAACAAGAGGGGGAAAGTTCTCTCCCTCTCTGTGCAGCGCCTCCTGCCGCTTCACTGAAGGGGCGCTGGGCAGAGAGGGGGAGATTTTTTTCCCCTTGTTCTCCCCCCTCTAAAACAAAGTGCGTCCTATTGTCCGGTGCGTCCAATGGTGCGAAAAATACGGTAGTTAAGATTCTAACTCTCATTGTTTGTACAGAAGAGGTTACCAAATAATTTTAGGCTATTTGAAAGGTTAAGTAATATTTTGCCCCCAAAATTGTTAGACCAATCACAAAATGCATTTTAGGATCTGTTTTCCTAGCTGCCAGCTGCCCCAGGAGAGGAAAGGAAGCTGCTTGTGGTGATATTCAACATGTTGTTGTTGTTGTCCCCCCCCCCCCCCAGTTTCCTGAAGGACTATTCTGTTCAACACCTCTCTGACACCTCCATAATGGTCGAGTCCATCCTGATCCAGGTTACAGTGCAATCGGAAGATCCTGCAACTAAACTGCTGCTGGTGTCGTGGACATATCAGGTGAGGTTTCTTTTTTACACGTTATCACACTCCTGGCTTTCAGAGCCCCTTGCCCCTTTCCACCTTAGCAAGGGGCTATAGCAGACCCAGAGACCCTCCAGATGTTGCTGAGCCCCAGTAAGTGTGGCTAATGGCCAGAGGGATGAAGGGAGTTGGACTAAACAGCATCTTGAGAGCACCCCTTTGACAATCCCTGCAGGCTGCAGCCTTTGTAAACCAGCCCCAGAGGTGTTGGCAGACCATCCTGGATTTCCTTAAGCCCATCTAAACAAAATGGTTCTGCAACACAGCTGGAGGAATGCAGGAAGTTATAGCGGGGCAATATTTTTAATTTAAGGCAAGCAAGCGGGCTTCTAGGGCTGGGCGACAGCAGGTTTCTAACATTGCGATGTATCACCAGCCAAACCCTGCAATCTGGCGATACACCGCAGTGTTGGAACGGAGGAAGGAGCAAGCTGCATTAGCCCCAGCCCTGTGAGGTGTGGGGTGAAACCGCTGCTGCTCTTGCTGAGCAGGCTGAGGCAGTTTCACCCCAGCACCTCGTGGGGCCAGGAACAAGGCAGCTTGCTTCTCCCTCTGTTAAACTCCTCCACTGAGGTGTGGGCAGCTGCACGCCCCTCAGCAGATTAGGCCTGGGCGAAGGGACCAACAGCAATGGCAGTTTCACTAGTGATATACCGCCAAGTGAAACCACCATCCCACTCTGCCCTCATAGGTGCAGCGAGAGAAACAAGCTTCATCGGCAAAGTGCGATACAGCATGTTCCTCCCTCACTTCTTTAAACTGCTTGGCTGAGGAGTATGCCACTGTCCTCGCCTCGGCCAAGTAATTTTAACCAAGCCTGCCTTGTACGCAAGCAGGAGTGGGATCGCGGCTGGGGAGGTGCAGGCTCCATTCTTCTCCATTGAGAAGAACTTCTCAACGGAGAAGTTTAAAAGAGCCTGCATCCTGCCGCGTGGGGCTCCTTGCTTCCACCCCACAAGGAAAAGGCTGTGTGCCTGGCTGCCGCCACCTGGTTCATGGGGGATAGGAGGAGCCAGCAAGGTAGTTTACCCATCCCTCACGCCTGCAGAAGGAGCCTCAAGGCCCCTGCCAGCATTTGGGCTTGCTCAGCTGGGGGATAGGAGCCTTTTTGCCCCCCAGCCAAGCAGCAGGCTCAGAGCAGCTGCATTGGCCCTG
The DNA here is from genome assembly GCF_965113315.1 of Podarcis vaucheri. NCBI lineage: Eukaryota > Metazoa > Chordata > Lepidosauria > Squamata > Lacertidae > Podarcis > Podarcis vaucheri. The sequence goes on from NC_138765.1 coordinate 75,552,505, forward strand.
GCCTGCAAAAGTGAAAGCTAAAGCAGTTTCACTCTGGCAGGGGGCAATACAGCTTGTTTCAACATTGTGGTTTATCGCCAACCATGGTGATACATCATGATGTTGAAAACCTGTCGCCCAGCCCCTACAGCAGAGCAGCAGGTCTCCTTAAACCACCTGCCTCTCAAGGCAATTTGAGCTGGTGATACATTGCAGCTCCCCTACCCATTGCCAACACAGGGCACCTCACTCCCATCTGCCTGCAAGCAGACAGGAGTGAGTTGCATTGTGCTGGGAGCTGTGATGTATTTGCCAGCTCAAAAAGTCTGAAAGTGGTATCGTGGTGTGAATGTACAGCCTTAGCTTCTACTAACCAAAAAATATGGATTTTGGCTGCAGGATGAAGAAATGGGTAGCTACGTGACCTCCCTGCTGAAAAAGGCGCTGCCTCAAATCACGGCATGAGTCTCCAGGAGCTAAAACCCTGGAACATGTAAAGAACAATGTAAATACTTAAGTCTGTGTGTGTTTTTAACAAATTAAAATGCAAGGAATTTTAGTATTTAATATTAGTGGCCTTTATTGTCACAGGTGGCATCTGCAGTAACAACTCCAAGTAGTAGGCTTTCTTAAAAAATCCAAAAATAGGTAGTAGTCCCTTCACAGTGAATGCAAACTGTGTGTTTTTTCTAAAGGAGGCCAGTTTACCAGGATTGATAGCTCCACACCCCAACCCAAGTCATCTCACCTGGGCGATACCTGGTTTTCAACATCGTGATACATCAGCAGCTAAAGACCACGATATTCTGATATACCACAATGTCTGGAATGTATCTCAGCTATTTCTTCCTCCCCACCTTAGGGGAGGAAGAAGCAGCCGAGATACATGTCCTAGCAGGGGCTTCCTTAAACTGATCAGCTGGTGGGGGGGGGCCTGGACGTCTCTCCAGTGCGCAAGCAGGAGAAGCATCGGTGCTCTCCAAGCTGAGTAGTTCAAGGAAGCCGCAATGCAAAGGCTCCTGCAGACTGCTGCTTTCCTCCCAGGGCAGTCATTGCTCCATGAGGAAAGATGCATCCTGCCCAGAGGTTAAGGCAATTTGAGTTGCCAATGGCTCCCCAGCTAACACCAGGACAGCACAAGGAAGTGAGGAGTGCTGAGCTGGCAGCAGCCGGGGAGCCCTGATGTACTGGCAGCTCAAAAAGTCTGACACCGGCATCACAATGTGAATGCCATACTGATCTCAGATAATGAATCACACAGCATCGTCCAGGCTACTCACCTTCGGATTCATTTCTGTGAGTTCTTGCCTTGTGATGGGGAAGGGAGTGCCGTTTGATGGTAGAGCACCTGCTTCATGGGCAGAGAAGGTGGCATCTTCTGTCGCAGGCATCTCCCACTTGAAGGGAAAAGGATCAGGGGCACCATAGCAGTCTGCCCAGTCAGGCCAGTGCCCATCAGAGCCTGGCAGTCTGTTCTCACAGTGGCCAACTAGCTGCCTTTTCTGAGAAGCCCACAAGAAGGATTCAAGACTATGGAGGAAGATGTTCGCAGGCAGGTGGGGGCTGGCTGAGAGAAAACTGAGCTGTGTGTGTCAGTTCCTCATTTCAACCTAATGGATCAGCCTTCACCAGTTTAATGTCTGGTCTATATTAAAAACAGAAGTGGGTACATATGCCCATGTTCAAAAGCAAACACACCCAACTCCAAGCCCTGTCCATCCAAAGGAAGCGTAAAAAAGTGTGTCTTCCTTTTTCATTTTGCAAAGCCATGGTAGAGGAGCAAGATGGGTGTGGGGGCACTTTGGCCCTCCAGATATTGCCAAACAACACCTCTCCTGCCCATCCCTGCTGCATTGGTCAGGGCTTGCTAGGACTGATGGGAGGTGCAGTTGAGAAACAGCCAGGGCGGGGGTGGCACAGGATCCCCATTCCAAGGCAAGATCCATACTCAGCTGCAGCCAAAGCAGCCTGCAATTTTAGTCAACATTGCTGACCCACTTGGAAGCATCTCATCATGGCCGAAAGGACTAGAAACGTGCCTTTTTGAAAATATAAAATCACGGGGCATGTATTCTGCATCTGGTATCACATTATGTGCTCCTGCAGAAACATGGCACTACTAATAATCTCTCTCAGGGGTCTTGGGTGGGTAGCAGAAAGTGGCCACTGGGGAAATGTGGTCCCTGCAGCCTCTCTCAAAAAACATAACCCCTCCTGCACAAAGCCCTCTACAGTTTCAGTTAAAGTTCCTTGGGTTTCTCACCGATATCATCTGAACCTGCTGCCTCCTTTCACCCCGCCTTGGTCCGGCAATGCGTAGGTTGGCGGGTGTGCAAGCGTCGCCTCGACCACAGATGGTGTAGACTTTTGTGGCCCTGGTCCTGAAGGGAAGTCTCCAGCGGCACCGACTGCTGGCTGAGGTGAAGTAGTACAAGATTGGGTTCAGGCAGCAGTTGAAGCTGACCAAGGCCAGAGTGATGCGGCGCATCCTGTATATGACAACGGCAAAGCGGCAGTCCGGGATCAGCCCAGCCCGCATGAGGAAGTGCAGCAGGTGGGTGAGGTGGTATGGGAGGAAGCAGGTGGCGCAGATGAAGAGGATGAGGTAGATGGTGCCCAGGGCCTTCCTCTTGCGGGCGCTGCGGGGGATGCGAGAGATGCGCCGGGCGATCAGAGGGTAGCTGATCAGGATGACCCCAAAAGGGACCACAAAGCCAAATATCAGCGCGCAGACGTTGTAGGGCATCATGCGCCCGGTCCACTCCTCCAGCCCAAAACTCTCGAAGCAGACGGTCGCATTGCTCCGGTTGAAGTTGAGGGGCCCCCCGAGGACCAGCGGGGCAGCGATGCTCACTGCCGTCACCCAGAGGACCGCAGCCACCAGCCCGTAGTGGGCGCCCTTGATCCGGATGTACACAAAAGGGTGCAAAACGGCCACGTAGCGGTCAAGGCAGATGCAGGTGAAGAAGGCGATGCTGAGGTAGATGTTGAGGAAGTACATGCTCCCTGTCAGCCGGCAGGCAATGTCCCCAAAGATCCAGTTGTTCCGGTTGAGGTGGTAATGGATCTTGAAAGGCAGGATGCAGACAAATAGGGTGTCCACCACGGCTAAGTTGACCAGGTAGACGTAGGAGCGAGGCAAGCTGATCACCTGGCAGGTCAGGAAGTGCAGGGCAGCTCCATTCCCCAGGAGGCCCAGGACAAAGACCGTACTGTAGACAATCGTGAAGAAGGAATACTGAAAGTCTGCTTGGAAGACGCAGTCTACCAAGCTGGCATTGGCAACGGTCTCATCAACGATAGTTGTGTTATCCATCTCTCTCTTTTAAGCTGTGGAAGTGTCTCCTCTTTTCCTAGAGATCAGCGGTCACTTTGCCTTCACATTTCCCAAGGTAGTACACGGTTCAAAGTCAGAGCCTTGGGTCTTTAGCGGGCAGCTGGAGTTAAGGAGGTCTTTGTGGTGGGCTAAAGAGGTGCAAGCCTTTTGCCTGTGAGCAGAGCTGACCCAGCGAAGAGGAAAACTGTTAAAGCAGAAAGAGAAGAATGTTAAGACGTTATCAAGAGGGCTGCAACTTTGCATCAAGCTAAGCTGCTTGGGCTCTGTGCTGCAATCTCAGTTTTACAGAATAAGCTTGATCAGGTCAAAAGCCCACCTAGTCCAGCACACTGCTCTCACAGAGGCCAACCAGATGCCTCTGGGAAGCCTGCAAACAGGAACTGAGCACGACTCTCCACTCCTGTAGTTTGCAGCAACTGTCACTCCTCCATTAGTGGAGGTACAGTGCAGCCATTGTGAATGGTAGCCTTTGATTGCCTTCTCCAGCACAAACTTATCATTACACAGCTGAATGCAGTTGTAAGCTGAAGACTGCTAGATGGACCCCTCGGTCTGATCAATCTGGGGCCGTGCCGATCATTTCTTCTAGTTCTGGTGTTCAGTGGGTGAGTGACGCTCTTAAACATGGACAAAGCAGCCTCACCCATAAGGGGAGCTATCAGCAGGCATGGGGGCCCCCCTCAAAATTAGACCACCAAGGAAGGGGACAAGATCCTAAGGGGCAAAGTGGTGTAGAGCCTGTATGCAGAAAGTTCCAGGCTCAATCCCCAACAGAAAATTCCCTGCATGAAACCCTCGAGAGCTGCTGCCACTGAGCCAGCTGGACCCATGGTCTGACTGCATAAGGCAGCTTCCTATCTTCCTAACTCCCCAAACTCTTGAATCAGGACTGAAGATGCTCAAAAGCTGCAGAATGTTGACTAGGTGGGGGTTTTTTTTGGGTTTTTTTTTGGGAGGTGATGGAACAGAGTGACTGCAAACCTGAACAGAGAATCATAGAACTGTAGAGTTCTGTGAATCACAGTTTCAGAATCCCTTGCAGAGGGTCATCAAACCTGCATTAAAAAAACCCAAAGGAATAAGAGCTCGCCACATCTATGGAGAGTCCACCCTTGTGTCATTCTAATGAAGTCCGACTTGCATTACATTAATGCATCACTATCTCTATCCACCTGCTTTATGAAGCAACCCATCAAATGGGTGAAGGGTTTGTGTGACAACTTACCAGTCTGTGTTATCCTGGGCTGCCAGTCTTCAGCTGTTGTACCACCAAGGACTGTTTCCTCTCTGAAGGCTCCTACTAACTCCACACCTCCTCTTGAACCTCAGATGGAGAGGAGCAGTCGGCACCTCCGCATTTTTGCAAAGGGGAAGAGAAAAATAAAGTTCCTCCCACACTCTGTTTCGTCTTGAAAAGTCACAGGAAGTGCAAGCTGCATGCACAGCAAGCGGTGTGGGCACTGGCCCCCTCCAAAGGCACAGCGGTGCCTGTTCAGATTAGGGCACCTCGGTCAAAGCTGCTGGGCTGAATGTAGCTCCCTTAGATCGCAGCTGGGGCCTGCCAGGCGTTTAAAAACAAATATACCCACAACGTAACTGGCTGTGTTTAACTATATAAATTCTTTATACATCATATAAACATAACTCTTTTCACATTATCTAGTTGAGTAGAAGCAATTAAGGACCAACATTTAGAACAGGAAATACAAATAGATCAGTTCTTATATACGTAATGTCTAAACAGAAGCTTTTGTGTTCCACGTATGTACAAATGAATCGGTGGTTGTATAAAGAATTTATATAGTTAAACACAGCCAGTTACATTGTGGGTATATTTGTTAGTTGAATTTATGTAACTAATGGTTTGATAGTGTTGTGTACGGCATTTAAAAACAAGCACACACACTCTTTCCAATCAGTTTTGCAGTGCTCAGCACAGGAACCCAAAGCTGAGATTGACTAAGCCCATGGTGGGCTATTAGTAGCTCACCAGCAGGTTGTGTTTGGGTCAATAGGCCATTGTGCAAGCCAGGAATCGGGACCGCAGATAACACAAACCGCTAGTGCTGAGTTTCTAACTGGAAGCTTTACCTTATCTAATCTAGTTTATCTAACATGGCTGAACTAATTTGGCAATCTCTTCTCCCCCAATCTGCTAGACAAAGGATGGTCAGGAAACGTGGTCGACAAAACAGGATATAAAAAAACAATTTCTGCAAGATGCTAACAGTAGCTGCTTATTTTGCACAATCAAAATCAACATTTAGCCCTTTTATGTGGCACCCACATGGCTTCACGCATGCTATCTTGCTGTAATCCTCATAACGGCTCTCTAAGGTAGGCCAGTAAAGATCACATCAGTTCTGCAGATGAGGCACAAAAAGCTTTGAAGTGAATGACTGCCATCGACTGCTCTTTTCACGGAGTGAAGCCGCATTGCTGTTGCCGGAGAGCACTGACTTTTTCCTGTAGACAATTGGACTTTAAACAACTACCCATGAGTAGAACGGAAAATTGGACTATGAAACATCTTAATTTGGTACCGAAGCGGGAAGGTCTAAACAGGAAGTCCGCCTTCCGCTTTTGTAAATAGATTGAAGCAAAAACATTGCAAGCTAAAGTCTGGAAAGTCGTTTGTAAAGGACTAAATTTCCATCAGCTAAAACTACCAAACCCCCCTTGGAAGCAGGAGAAGAGGGGGGAAATCTTAGGCTGTTTAAACCTGCAGGAGAGAGAGTAAAGAAAGATAAATTTCCACTGTCTTGAACCTGGGAACGGGGTGTCTGAGACAGACGCTTTGGGGAAGTTCATTGACTGTGAATAAAACGTTTTTTGACAGATAGTTAAAAAAGAGAAACATATTGATTCCAATGTTTCCTTTTGCATTTAAAAGGGAAAAAAATCTGAAAAACAAAAGTAATTTTGTTGCGGGATCTGCTTTCAAAAAGACGGATACAAACAGAAATTGTTTCCTCTAGAGGGAGCTTGTGAAACTGTTGCTGGAGTCGATCTGGGGAATTCTACAGCTGTAGAGATTAAAGATCGTGGGAACCAGACATTTTTTGGATTTCAGTGCTGACTATGGAGAATGGGCTGACCTGTCAAGAAGGGATAAAGATATGGTCAAGTTGGAGTCTCCCCGAGATCTACCCCTCAGTGAGAAAGGAAGGAAATTAAGAATAAGATTAGCAGAAGACAAAGTAAAGTGCAGGTATAAACATGAAGACCTGCGGAAGGGACATGGAAAAGACTTAAGAGCCTCGGATAGAAGGTCACCAGGTTGATGGACTAGATGGAAGGGATGAAAGGACTGACAAAACCCGAGACCAGGAAGAAGAGACGATGGATGAAGATTGGAAGAAAGTTTAAAAATTCATTTAGAGAATTATTGTAAAATTAATGAGTGTTAGAAAAAATGCTGGAATGAAACTATTTGGCTTTAGTAGAAATGCTATAAGGAATTATGTATAAATAAGTTTTAAGTTTTAAGCTTTAGGGCTTTTTATGGTAAGATAAGGTTAAAATAAATTAAGGCAATTTAATGAAAGAATATAGTGAAAGATGGAAAGGATTTGCTGAGATAATTAATAACTAGAATACAAAAAAGGGAGGTGTGAGGAGGTCGATGAAACAAGTTAACGAAAGATAAAGACTTGGGAATATTGGATTTGTTTTTAAATTTTTTGTTTGCTTTTGGTTTTGGTTTTGATGTACTGTGTGTTTTGTTTTTTCTTTTTTCTTTTGTTTTTATTGACTTGTATTGCTTAATTCCTTTTTTGTCTATTTTTTTTCCTTTTCCTTTTTTCTCTCTCTGTAATTTTAAATTCTCAATAAATATCATTTTTTTAAAAAAGTGAATGACTGCCAAAAAGGACCCCCTAGCGCGTTCCTGGCAGAGGCAGAGCTTAACCCCGAAACTGAAGCCAAGACCTCACTGGCCAGGCAAGGCCCAGTCCGCCTCCTGTTACCGAGACAGCCCTGTCCTGTGTTTCCAGGCTTATCACTAGGGACTAGTGTGTTGTTCTAAGAGAATTAAGCAGAAAACAGCCTGAGGTTCCAGTTCAAGAGCTTTGGGTTCAAATCCTGGTTCAAATGTAATTGCACCCTAAGCACACCCCCACCCCAAATGTCTGGATATAGTTTGTTTTGCAGGCATGGGATATTGAAGAATGTTTTACGTATGTATGTAAATAAGTTTAAAGGCATGCAGCCACATAAGAGGAAAGAGGGTGCTCTCCTCCCCTGACCTCTCTCTGTTCCAGTCATGGGGAGTTCAATTAGGCTGCCATTCCGATTCTGCTTCGCTGATCTCCAAGTCTGCAAAGAGAAGAAGAGGGGAAAGACAGGCCTAAAGTCCAGTGTAACTTGGTAGCACTGGGCAGAGTCCACAGTTCGAATCTCAGCTCTGCCACGAACTTGCTTGATAGCCTTAGGCAAGCCTCCAGCCTCCCCTTCTGCAGCTTGAGAGATGAGGATACTGACCTTCCGTACCGGATTGTTGTAGAAACTTATTACAACTAGATGCCCAGGAAGAGGTTCAAAGTTCTATACAAATGCACCCTAATTTTGCAAATCACAACCAATCTTCAGGCATATTTTCCCACCAGCCTTGTTTTCAAAACAGAGACAAAAGAAGCAGAGCTCCAGTTCTCAGAGTGGCTTAATTCTCCATAGGGAACTCTGGGAATTCTTAAGAACCCCCCCCCCCAGCTACATCTCTTCAGTACCCTTAACAAACTACAGTTTCCAGGATTCTTTGGGGAAGCCAGGAGTGTTTGAAGCAGTATGATCTAAACAAATAAAAACGAATCTAAATATCGTCTAAAAATGAGTTTGGCACTGCTTTAAATGTATAGTGCAGCTGGGGCCAAAGAGGGAAAGGAAGATTCCCTCTATCCATGTTTTCCACACAATGCAGACATTTTTAATCACTCTTCAACATTTCCTTCTTTTCTCCTAAGTTAAAAATCTTGAAATGCTTTAGCTTTCCTCAAGGGCACTCTTCTCCCCTCCTGTGATGTCCAGCAACTGGCATTCAGAAGTACTGCCGCCTCCAACTGATGATTTGGTTCCCCTTTCCCAGCTTCACAATACCCTTTCTGAGATATGGAGACTGAAGCTTCCTTATATACCAGGTGAAACAAAGTTTCCATATAATCTAACGACAGGCAGCTGCTCTCCAGGGTCTCGGGCAGAGACGTCTCTCTCTCCTCTGCAACCTGATCCTTTTTAATGGGAGATTTTTATTTCATGTAAGAGGATCTCTGCCCCACGTCCTTCAAATGCAGGCACATTGCAGTTTGGGATAATTAAAATCCAATTCATCACCCTGACACCACAACAGAGAACAAAAACAGTTTGGATTTTCCACCTTGCACACCAACAGATATTTGGCTGGCATGGCTTAAATGCCTCCCTGAAACTCCCCTGTAGATCCTGCCTATGTCTCGGGGGGTGGCTGACAGTTTTAAGGGGGGGGGAGTGTTACTGAACGCAACACATCCAATAGCCTATTGACTTTGCCGTGTTAATTCACACCACAGAACCTTCGGAACACAAAGAATTCCTCATAAAAATCCCAACTTTTAAGAATTCCTTGCACCCTGCAAACTCCAGTTCTCCAACAAAGTGGGGTGATCAGTGGCGTAGCGTGGGTTGTCAGCACCCGGGGCAAGGCAAGTAATTTGCGCCCCCTAACCCATGGATTTGCGCCCCCTAACCCTAACCCCCAGATGTTGCGCCCGGTGCGGCCGGCCCCCTGCACCCCCCATGCTACGCCACTGGGGGTGATAGACAGCACCACAGGACCTACATCTTGGCTGAGGCGCTCTATCTGCCCCTGAGCTGGACCACTTCAGACAGGGGCAACCTGATGGTTGTGTGATGCACGCTCAGTTTTCGATTCATCTGCCTTTAGACAAGGCTGCACAGGGTCTGGGATGCTGAGGGTTGAGCCTGGGACCTTCTGCAGGCAAGGCTACTAAGCTAAGCACCCCCCCTCCTGCGCCCCAGAAGCAAGTGGGGGTTCCCAGACTAACCAGCTTCGCAGTACTCCACATCTTTGAGGAAGAGTCCATCGGGCGGTGCAATGGTGTTATTGGGGTAAGCCATCAGGTCCCTGATCTCCAAAAGCCTTTGCACGTGATGAGGTTCGAGGCGGCCCTGGCCGACGGCCACCAAGACGCCAACCATTCTCCGCACCTGGCAAGGGAAGGAAGGGGAGGGTCAAAAATCAATGCGGCGTCAGATGAGTCCCACAATCTGTACCCATTAGGGCAAATCCAGGGGCCGCACCCCTTCTAAGTCAAGTCAACCCAATAGGATGAATCTATTGTTAGTCCTTGTCCAAGTACAGTGGTACCTCGGGTTACAAATGCTTCAGGTTACAAACTCCGCTAACCCGGAAGTAGTTGCTCCGGGTTCTGAACTTTGCCGCAGGATGAGAATGGAAATCGTGGGCCAGCGACACGATGGCAGCGGGAGGCCCCATTAGCTAAAGTGGTACCTCAAGTTAAGAATGGACCTCCGGAACGAATTAAGTTCGTAACCTGATGTACCACTGTAGAGCTGTTTAAATCAATGGGCTTAAGATAGTTGTGTCCATTCACTTCCATGGGTCTGGCACGGGGTTATATCCAACATTAGACCTGGTCGGAGTTGCTAGACCCATTCAATTGTTTGTTCATTCAAAAGATTTCAGGGCAGTTCACAGAATAAAATACAAGATAAAACACAGAAAATAATTACAACCAAAAGAACAGAACAATAACACACATGCCCTTCTCACAGTTATATTTGAAGGGCTGTAGGATATTAATCAGTAAAAGCCATGGAAGTGAATGGGCATGAACAGCCAATGGAACGCTGTGCAAATGGAATGTGTATTTTATTGACTTACACAATTAAGACCTTTTTTTTTTTGGCTAAGTTCTCGATTTCTTAGGATCCCCCATCGAATAATGACAAACCTCTAAGCCACCAGAGACACCATGGGACTCTAGTTCCCATCAATCCAAGCCAACAGCCAGGGGTGATGGGAGTTGCAGAGCAGCACCATTGGGAAGGCTGTAGGCTCCCCATCTCCCCAATAAATAAATAAAAACTTCAAGACAACAAACATTAAAACAAATATTGACATTGTCCCATTGGATGAAAGAAGAAAATAAGCTTCTGACAATTAAGAGAGCTAGACGACACCAAACCAGATGCCTCCATTGGTTCTAGCTTGCCAGTTCTAAATATGCTTGGGAGCAGTTTTCTGCATTTGTCTCTCTAGTCTAGGAGGGGTCAGATTCAAGGAGGGGGTTAAACAAAACCTCTGGGGTAGAATCTGCCCTGAGCAGCCACTGCCAAGGACAGGAAACAGTCACAGACATTGCTTCCAGGGGCTGCTTGTGGGCTTTAATGCCTTTTACAGTTCTTGCTCAGCTGTAGAAGGTCAGTGGGTGGCCTTGACCAGGCCACTCCCTTTCAGACTGGCCCACCTCGCAGGCTTGTTGTCAAGGTTGTCAGGGGGTGGGGAAGAACGACAGAGTCCCCATCTTGAGCCCCTTGGGAGGAAAAACTTGAAAGAAACAGGCCTTTTCCTCCGACCCAGCAGAGCTGCTTTTATAAAAAGGTCATGTGGGCCAAAGAACCCAGCAGCGCGAGCCTGTCGGTTTCAGAAAGGAAACTTTAGTTCACTTCTCTCTTTCTTTTTGGAGGGAGGGCGGAGGTGAGTGAGCGTGTGAACACCTCGGGTGTCACCGACTTCTGCCCTTGCAGACTCTTGTGGGTGGACCACAAGCAAAGCCAAAATGCTGGGCTCCCCCTGCAACATTTCCCTGCAGCAGGATGTCGGATGGGTAAAAGACGGAAGGGTCGAGGCTCAGTGGGAGAGTTATCTACTTGGCAGAGGATCCCAGATTCAGTCCCCACCATCTGCAGGTAGGGCTGGGAATGCCTCCCTGTCTAAGAACGTGGAGAGGCGCTGCCGGCCAGTGTAGGCAACACTAGTGAGGTGCATCTGTCTCCCTCATCACTGACTCTTAGGAGAACTATGAGGGCATTCCTGTTCCCTATAAGGGCTGGAAGATCCTGCTGTGGCAGCCTTGGCAGGGTAATGCTTTTAGATGCTTAGGCGGTTTCTAAATATGTTTTTATTTCATTTTGAGTTGGGACTGCTTAAACGTTTTGATGTCGCCTGCCCTGGCCTCCGTTGGGAACAAGGGCAGGAGAAAATAAAGTTAATAAAGAAGTAATAATGAATGCAAGAGACAGCTTCCCACATGTCTTCCTGGAGTTGGCAACAGTCTTGTTGGAGTTCGGATCAATGGATAGCTCTGTCGGTCAGAGCGCGGTGCTGATAACGCCAAGGTTGCAGGTTCGATCCCCATATGGGACAGCTGCATATTGCAGGGGGCTGGACTAGATGATCATCAGGGTCCCTTCCAACTCTACAATTCTCTTATTCTATGACTTGCAGCGGTGCAGTGGCAAAGCGCAGAGTCCCTTCCTGATAGTCACAAGCCATGCCCCCTTTGAAGATTATAGTGATTTTATAATCATGAAATACTAATAATAATGGATACATTCCAACCATCAGCGCATATCTCCACGTGTTGCCTTTCGGCTACATCTACTATTTTTGTGGGGAAAAGGTTTTGGAGGTCTCCCAACATCTTCTTTCACAGCAACGTAAAGTTGTGTCTAACTCGAAAGTCCACTGCATGCAACAGAACTTGCCCCCTGCTCCCTTGAAACCAAAGCCTTTTGTGCTTCCAGTGTTCCTAAATGCTGAGCTTTGGGGCATGCATACTCTTGGGCGTTCTTCCTGCGCGCCTCCTCCAGAGGGACTCTAGGAGCCAATCCTCAGTGGCTGACTCACCTCCTTTCACTTTGATTGGCTCCAATCAGCCCAAAACATGGAAAGACCTCTTCTCAGTGCCCAAAAACCTTTCTTTTTGTGCTGATTGGGCGATTCTTGGACCCAGGAGACAGAAACCACTACATCACAGCTGGTTTGATGCCATTCCCAGGGAAGGGAGGGAGGGAGACGTGTCAGCCTGGGACCTGGGAGGTAAAGGTAAAGGGACCCCTGACCATTAGGTCCAGTCATGGCCGACTCTGGGGTTACAGCGCTCATCTCGCTTTATTGGCCGAGGGAGCCAGTGCACAGCTTCCGGGTCTTGTGGCCAGCAAGACTAAGCCGCTTCTGGCGAACCAGAGCAGCGCACCGAAACGCCGTTTACCTTCCCGCCAGAGCGGTACCTATTTATCTACTTGCACTTTGACATGCTTTTGAACTGCTAGGTTGGCAGGAGCAGGGACCGAGGAACGGGAGCTCACCCCGTCGCAGGGATTCGAACCGCCGACCTTCTGATTGGCAAGTCCTAGGCTCTGTGGTTTAACCCACAGCGCCACCAGCATCCCTTAGGGTTAAACCACAGAGACCAAGACAAACCTGGGAGACCAAGGTTCAAATCCCCACGCAGCCATGGGGCTCACGGGGTGACCATGGGGCCAGTCATTGCCTCTCAGCGTACCTTACCTCACAGGGTTGTTGTGAGGATAACGGGGAACAAGATGGTGGTTCTGTGTGGGCCTCCTTGGAGGAAAGGTTTATGAACCTATGAATGAATGAATGAATGAATGAGACTGTGGAGGTGGAAATGAAGGTGTGGAACAACAACACCTCAGACAAACCAAAAATAGCAGCCGCCCCTCTGTGAGATAACTTGGAAGGAAAAGGATGTGGTTCCATCTGCCTCCCTTGCAGCCCACATTCAGATGCAGGCTGTGGAAATCTGCGAGACGGCAGCTTTCTGGACCCTTCAGGAGGTTGCAGTTTTGGTGTATTTGCAGGGGCTTTATATACTCTGCTCTTCCACCCGGGGAAGGCCGCCCAGAGTGGCCAGTAACTAAACATTTCCTTTATGTAAATGTAAAACCCCAACCACCGCCACCAAATTACAGCACTCCAAAAGTTCAAGGAGGGGACAGCGGATGGCGGAAGAAGAGCAGGCCCTTTTGCATGCAAAGAGCACAAGGCACTCTGCGTAGGGCTGGGAAAGACTCCCACACAGCTGCTGCCAGTCAGAGTAGATGATAAGGAGCACACGGGACAAATGTTCTGACCTAGTGTAAATATAGCTTCCTGGGAGAGCATGCCAGATCTAAGGCTATGCGCATAAATTCCTAGTAATTAAGGAGGAAGGGCGCCATGTTGCTCAGTGGGTGGAGCATTGGTGCTGCATGCCTAAGTTTCAACCCACCACATCTTTAGGAAGGGCTGGGAAAGACCCCCCTGGAGGTGGCCATAGGAACACTGGAAGCTGGTTTATTACTGAATCAAACAGCTGGCCCATCTAAGCTCAGTACAGTGGTACGTTGGGTTACATACGCTTCAGGTTACAGACGCTTCAGATTACAGACTCCGCTAACCCAGGAATAGTACCTCGGGTTAAGAACTTTGCTTCAGGATGAGAACAGAAATCGGGCTCCAGTGGTGCGGCAGCAGCAGGAGGCCCTATTAGCTAAAGTGGTGCTTCAGGTTAAGAACAGTTTCAGGTTAAGTACGGACCTCCGAAACAAATTAAGTACTTAACCCGAGGTACCACTGTATTGTTTGCACTGATTGGCAGCAGCTCTCCAGAGTTTTCAAGGCAGGGAGTCTCTCCCAGCTGGGATTGAACCCGGGACCTTCTGCACGCAAAGCAGATGCTCTGCCACTGAGCCACAGCCTTTCCCCAAGGTTGGTACAGATGGGACTGAGCTAGATGAGCCAGTGTAAGGCAGATTCCTGTGTTCCTCAGGAGTAACTGCAGCTCAGCAGCACACAGGTTCAATCCCTGACATCTCTGGCCAAAAGGACCAGGTAGGAAAGATACTTGACTGCAGCTTTCAGCAGTCCCAACCTCTAGGATGCTCTAGGATGCTGGAGTCCAGCAACATCTTGAAGGCCAGAGGTTCCCCTCTCCCCGAATACTGCAGGGTTCTTGGGGGAGCCACAGGGCAACACAAACAGCACTTCTAGCATTCACCACCAGAGGGCAATGCCCTCCTACACTTTGATGCTTCTATTCAACATTTCCCATTTAAATCTCTCTCTCTCTATTCATGCCATGCATTTAAAGCACATGGCTTCCACTCAAAGTACTTTCCTCCTTACAGAGCTACAATTCCCAGTGCCCTTAAACTACAGTTCCCAGCATTTTTTTGGGAACTATTTAAATGTGTGTCAAGCGCACTTTAAATACATAGTGTGGATCTGCTGTTTCCTGTCTAGGGTGCTTTGGATCTGTACTTTATCTAACCAAGGGCAAACACTGATGCCCATTCACCAAGTACTGACATGCCACAGCGTGGGCATAAAACCAGAGGGGGGCAGCAGTGAGAAGACTGTCAGTTTCCTTGAGTTTCTGATCCAGTGTAGATGTTCCATTTAAAGAGTGAAATAAATCTCAGCCCTTCGTTGGATGAGGCTATGAGGCAGTGTTGCATAGACACTTGCCTCAAAAGAAGATTTTGCAATTTGAACACTGTGCCCAAGGCAAGCTGGACTCTGCAACCCGCATCAGCGATATAAATTACCCCACTGTATTATTCGTCCTAAGTGTAAGTGCAAAATTCGTGTAAGTGCAAAAAGGGAGGCTAGTGTCCTACAAATCATGGGAAACAATCAAGAGGTACAGTAAACATTTTTTTTGAGTTGGGCAGCAGTGGGATCTGTCTGCAGAACTGATGGGAGTACTAGAGACATGCCCATCTCAACTTCAAGCTCCCAAACTTTCTACAGCGAATGCCATTGATCTAAGGAACTGCCTATTCTGGGCTAAGAAAGCAGGGGAAGCTACCAGCTGCCACCATGCAAGGACTCTTTCATGAAATGTGCTCAACATGGAAACTACCAGGCTGCAAAAGGGAAAAGCTGATGGTTTGTGTTATGTCCAACAGCCCTGACATGGCAGCTATTTTGCAACAGGCACTCACAGCACCCTCTCAAAACTTTAAACATTGGCCCCCAAAAGACCGCCGGCCCCTTCTTTAATCCAAGATTAGGGAGTCCTACAACAACACAGGTGTTGTTGGGATGCGGGTGGTGCTGTGGATTAAACCACAGAGCCTAGGACTTGCCAATCAGAAGGTAGGTGGTTCAAATCCCCGCAACGGGTTGAGCTCCCGTTGCTCGGTCCCTGCTCCTGCCCACCTAGCAGTTCGAAAGCATGTCAAAGTGCAAGTAGATAAAGAGGTACCGCTCCGGCGGGAAGGTAAACGGTGTTTCCGTGCGCTGCTCTGGTTCGCCAGAAGCGGCTTAGTCATGCTGGTCACATGACCCGGAAGCTGTATGCCAGCTCCCTCAGCCAATAAAGCGAGATGAGCACCGCAACCCCAGAGTCGGCCATGACTGGACCTAATGGTCAGGGGTCCCTTTACCTTTACCTTACAACAACACATTCCAAGTCCTAACACACACACACACACGTAAAAAAGTGAACTTGGAATCTCTGCTGCATTCTTTCTCCTAAATATAAAGTACTATTCTAGTCCTTTATATTCCGAATGAAGGCCTGAATTAAAATGGAGCGAAGGAGGCTGTCTTACACCATGTTGGAGCGTTGCTCCATCTAGCTCAGTACTGTCCACACTGACTGGCAGCAGTTCCCCACGGTTTTCAAGGCAGGGAGTCTCTCCTAGCCTTACCTGGAGATGCTGCTGGGGATTGAACCCGGGACCTTCTGCATGCAAAGCAGATGCTCTGCCACTGAGCCACAGCCTTTCCCCAAGTTGGCACAAATGAGACTGAGCTAGATGACCCAGTGGTGGCAGCCACCGGATACGGGGATTAAACCAATTCACAGCGAGGGATCGGTCTAGCAGTACTGGTCACAATGGCTATGTAGAACTTCCAGGTTCAGAGGCAGTTTACAGGGAAGCAGCAAAGGGAGTGAGTTATCACCTTCGTGTCTTAGATTCCCAAATCAGGATACCAGCTCAACAACATTCTACAGTTCATAGAGTCGTATCCAAAGATCACATAGCACAACTGACTCCCCAGAGCAGGATCTGCTGTGCTACCACACAGAGAGACCATCTGATGAAGCTGATCTGCTTCATGTGCAAACTACCAGGTCACAATATGGAGAAGGTGTTCAGAGCAGGACCCAAAGATACCAAACGCTGAAGATAAAAAGGGAGTGTAAAAACTGGGTTCAGGCCAGTTTAAAGCTGGCTTTTGTGGGGAGTTAGCTTTCACAGTACCTGTTTGTAGAGAAAAGAGGGGGCCGTAAACTCCATCTCCCAAAACCTCAGATGGCTGGAAAAAAGCAAAAGGGGGGGGGGAGTTAGAGATAAAATGATCAGGATGGACAGAAGGAAGCACTTTTTCAACACTGTGCACTGTTCAACTCCGGAGCTCGCTTCTGCAGGATGGATTTTTGCTACCACTCTGGATGTTCCCAAGACCTCCTGAAGAAGGAGGTGGGCCCATCAGCTGACAGGCAGGAGTAGTGCATCCTTCCTCCAATAGCACCCAGAAAAAGAAGAAAAATCAGTTTCAAAAATGAGTTTCCCAGCTGTTGCTTTGCTAGAACAAGGCATGCTCTCGCTGCCTATCAGCTGACTGGCACTGAGGGCGCACCTTGCTCCAACAAAGAAGCTCACCGTAAGCATGCATGCATGTGGGGCAGGTGGGTGTGCTAAAGCCGGATTCGGACTGTGGGCTGGAGCATCCCCACCCATGTTGTCAGGCCAGATTGGTGGCAGCGGACCAGCTGTTTCGCGGGGCTGCTTCTCCACCATCTCGCCGGCCCTGATGAAGAGTCAAGAGCATTTTGATGCCCAGCAGACCCAGCAGCACCCTTCACTTTAGCAGTGAGGGTCAGGAATGGAGCCTCCAGGGACAGAGGGAGTATGCTTCTGACCACCTGGGCACAAGCGACAGGGGTACAGCCACTGCCTTCATGCTGGGGGCAATCCGATGTACGCAGGGCAAGCTTCTAATAAACCAAGCAGCTCAGAAGCCACTTCAGCAGCATATTTTAAGTAGGAGTGGATGGATCTGTCGATTTCTACTCAGTGCCACTTTCATATGTGGAGTTGATACTTTTTAGTTGATTTTCATATGTAACAATTTATTTCTTGCTGCATTAGAGGATATTTGGACTAGCTGTTCACTAGGGCTCGCAATACGGAATTCCTTGTGTATTTTTTCGTAGCTGATTATTATGGGTAGTGTTTGTTTTGATGCTAAAGATGTTCAATGTAGTTGGTAATTCTGTCTTACAGAATTTGGCAGTCCTCTTGGTTTTTTGTTTTGTTTTGAAAGATTAGGATGTTTTCACCCAGGTCACAAACCATTTAGAGATGTGTTTAAATATAACTTTGGAACTCCCTGCTTATTAATATCAGGCGGTACCTTCTTCAACACCTGCTAAAAACGTTTCTGTTTAGACAAGCCTGCCCAATTGTTGTTATGAACTTTCATCTGTTTCTACTATATTATCAATTTAGATTTTCAAAAGTCTGAAATTATTGTTGTTAATTTTCCCTATAGGTAATATTATCATTTTATCCTTTTTGTAAAATCCCTTTGGGGCTTTGTTTTTCAATCTTTCAAGCAATTTATAAATCTTATGAAATAAATAATACAAATATAACATATAAGCAGTATATAACTTGTCCAAGTGGACAATACCGTATTTTTTGCCCCATAGGACGCACCGCCCCATAGGACGCACCTAATTTTTTTTTGGGGGGGGGATAAAGAAAAAAAAATTCCCCTCCCCAGGCACGGGGCAGGCGCGGGGGAAGCCCGAGCTTCCCCCGACCCCAGCCCCCAGAACAGCCTGCTATCTGCAAGACTAGGGAGCTGCGCCGGTCTCCCCAGGCTTGCAGAGAGGTACGCGAAGCCCAGGGCGCTCTTCAGCGTGCACCAGGCTTCAGAATGCAGGCAGCTCTGCGCTACCCTCTGGAGCCCCGCGCAGCTTCGCACCGGGATCCGGGAGGGTTGCGCGGAGCTGCAGGAAGCCCTGGAGCGTAGGCAGCTCCGCGCCATCCTGCAGAGCCCCGCGCGGCTTCGCCCCGGGATCCGGAGGGTGTCGCGGAGCTGCAAGAAGCCCTGGAGCGCAGGCAGCTCCGCGCTACCCTCCGGTGCCCCGCGCGGCTTCATGCCGGGATCGGGAGGGTGGCGCGGAGCTGTAGGATCCCATGGAGCTCAGGCAGCTCCGCGCCACCCTCCAGAGCCCCGCGCGGCTTTGCGCCACCCTGCGAGGCCCCGCGCGGCTTCGCGCCGGGATCTGGGGGGTGGCGCGGAGCTGCAAGAAGCCCTGGAGCGCAGGCAGCTCCGCGCCACCCTCCAGAGCCCCGCGTGGCTTCGCGCCGGGATCGGGAGGGTGGCGCGGAGCCGCAGGAAGCCATGGAGCTCAGGCAGCTCCGCGCCACCCTCCAGAGCCCCACGCGGCTTTGCGCCGGGATCAGGAGGGTGGCGCAGAGCTGCAGGAAGCCCGGGAAAGCCTGCATTCTCCCCATAGGACGCACACACATTTCCCCTTCATTTTTGGAGGGGAAAAAGTGCGTCCTATAGGGCGAAAAATACGGTAACTAAAATCCAGGTCGGATCCATCTCATTTCTGTGTATAAGGGTGGTGGTGTTTTTTTGAAGTTAATATTCACACTATTTTTGTATGCCTTTTTCAAAAAACATTTCCGCACACGTTCTACCATTTAAAAAACACCAAGACTTCAGATTTAGCAAGCATTTTGACATATTGTCTGAGAAGGTAATGGCAGAACTCATAGACGTGCATATGTTAAAAAGTAACTGCTTTCTGACCAGCATGTTAAGTCCAGGAAACATGAATTGGGGCGCTTTGCTTTAAAAAGAAAAAAAACTGCAAGTCAGAAGAAATACTTTAACATTCTCCATTTTTTGAGTGCTGTGTTTGTATAATCTCCTCTGGCAAAAAAAATAAATAAAAATGAAAATCTGGGTCCGTCTTAAGGCAGAAAAGGAACTCATTGGACCTTTGTAAGTGGAGGCTGGTCCATCAGGGCAAAGGGGGCCCCACCAAGCGCAATCTGGACGTAGCCAGCCACCACCTGCCTGTCATCTTACAACTTGTCCGCTTCCACCTCCCTTAAGTTTCAGGTGCAGTCCTTGCAGAACTCAGCAGGGAGTTGGCAGAACCAAACGTTGGCTCTGGCGCCACCTACTGTTGGGCTCCCTGTCTTCCTCTGCACCAGCTCCAATGGGCACCACCCGCCTTTTGCCCATGAGAGTGTTCGTTATGCTCAGGTCCACCTTTTGCAGGTTTTCCAGAAACATCTGCCTGCTCACTGTGGGGACAGGAAGCTGGGCTTGATGGGCTGTAGGCCTGAACCAGCAGCCAGGCTCCATTAGCAATTTGTGATAATATATACAATGGTAAAAGGTAAAGGTAAAGGGACCCCTGACCATTAGGTACAGTCGTGACCGACTCTGGGGTTGCGGCGCTCCTCTCGCTTTATTGGCCGAGGGAGCTGGCGTACAGCTTCCAGGTCATGTGGCCAGCATGACTAACCGCTTCTGGCGAAGCAGAGCAGCGCACGGAAACGCCGTTTACCTTCCCGCCGGAGCGGTACCTATTTATCTACTTGCACTTTGATGTGCTTTCGAACTGCTAGGTTGGCAGGAGCAGGGACCGAGCAACGGGAGCTCACCCCGTTGCAGGGATTCGAACCGCCAACCTTCTGATTGGCAAGCCCTAGGCTCTGTGGTTTAGCCCACAGTGCCACCCATGTCCCTATATACAATGGTACCTTGGGTTAAGAACTTAATTCCTTCCAGAGGTCCGTTCTTAACCTGAAACTGTTCTTAACCCAAAGCACCACTTTTGCTAATGGGGCCTCCCACTGCCGCCGGAGCACAATTTCTGTGCTCATCCTGAAGCAAAGTTCTTAACCCGAGGTACTATTTCTGGGTTAGCAGAGTCTGTAACCTGAAGCATATGTAACCCGAGG
This sequence comes from Podarcis vaucheri, assembly GCF_965113315.1. NCBI lineage: Eukaryota > Metazoa > Chordata > Lepidosauria > Squamata > Lacertidae > Podarcis > Podarcis vaucheri. Next base: position 75,572,798 of record NC_138765.1, read on the forward strand.
TATCACTGTACTGTACTTTTCCGTATATAAGACTAGTTTTTTTCCCTTTAAAAATTATGCTAAAAAATGGGGGCTGTCTTATACATGGGTAGAGCACAGTGCAAACTTCTTACATTTGAGTCCCCCAAAATAGGGGGTGTCTTATACACAGAAAAATACGGTCTCTCTCTCTTTGTGTGTGTGTGTGTCTTACATGAATAGTTAAATATAAATCTTTAAACTTGTCAGGCTGGCAACACTTGAACAACAAATATTATTCACAAACTCCTCCAGACGGCGCCTGCATGAAGTCCCCACACCTCTCAGTTTCACAGTCAAGATAGAAGTAACTGAATAACCAGCCAAATGCCAATTTCCAACTGCCACCTCCTTTCCCCAATACCATCTATTCCTTGTGAAATACATTCCCAATGAAATTACATTACAAAATACTGACAGGCTCTTCTTTTTTTGGAAGGGAGGGAATTGGGAGCCGGGGTCAAGGCCCCCTGGAGTCTGCTTGCGTGCGAGAACAGAGGACAGCGGCCCAGATTAAGGGCTCCGGCCTGCTTTTAGTGACTCATGAAGAGCCCGAGGCCTCTGCCTAAATCTCTCAGTGACCGAAAATATAAGCGATTCAGCCTTAATGGGAAGCAGGCGCAACAAAGCATGATCGATAGGATGCTCCCTCCCGCCTCCCCGCTTGCGAGGAAAAAGGATTATGGTTCCACTTAAAATCCTTCTTAAAAGCTGGGAGGGAAATGATGGGTCCAAATCTGAGAGCCGGCAAAGAGCACCCCAAATCTATCTTCGGCCTCAGTGCTTGGGATTAATCTGCCAATTGGGGTCTTCGTTTTTTTCACAGGGCAAATTGGGGCAGGCTGTAAACTGGCAAGGTGTATTAAAGGCTGTTGTCACTGTTTCTCGGTGTTTAGTTGTTTAGTTGTGTCTGACTCTTCGTGACCCCATGGACCAGAGCATGCCAGGCACTCCTGTCTTCCACTGCCTCTCGCAGTTTAGTCAAACTCATGTTCATAGCTTCGAGAACCCTGTCCAACCATCTCATCCTCTGTCATCCTTTTCTCCTTGTGCCCTCCATCTTTCCCAGCATCAGGGTCTTTTCCAGGGAGTCTTCTCTTCTCATGAGGTGGACAAAGTATTGGAGCCTCAGCTTCAGGATCTGTCCTTCCAGTGAGCACTCAGGGCTGATTTCCTTCAGAATGGAGAGGTTTGGTCTTCTTGCAGTCCATGGGACTCTCAAGAGTCTCCTCCAGCACCATAATTCAAAAGCATCAATTCTTCAGCGACCAGCCTTCTTGATGGTCCAGCTCTCACTTCCATACATCACTACTGGGAAAACCATAGCTTTAACTATACGGACCTTTGTTGGCAAAGTGATGTCTCTGCTTTTTAAGATGCTGTCTAGGTTTGTCATTGCTTTTCTCCCAAGAAGCAGGCGTCTTTTAATTTCGTGGCTGCTGTCACCATCTGCAGTGATCATGGAGCCCAAGAAAGTAAAATCTCTCACTGCCTCATGGATCACTGCCTTGCCGTGGCGAAGGGGCTTGAATAACTCAGAGAAGCTATGAGCTATGCCGTGCAGGGCCACCCTAGATGGACAGGTCATAGTGGAGAGTTTTGACCAAACGTGATCCACCTGGAGCAGGAACCGGCAAGCCAGTATCCCTGCCAAGAAAACTCCATGGACAAAGACAACAGGCTGTCACTGTTAGCTCTTGTCTTTTGTTCACCGTCCCCCAAAAAGGCTGTAGAGCAAGCTTGGCCAAGTTTACTCCCAACCCAAGGCTTACTTTGGACTGAGGGGCTAGAAGCAGTCACTGCCTGCTTCATCCACATGGAGGGCTTGGCAGAACCAGCCTTGAGGACCAGTAATTTTAGTTTTAATTTTTTTTAAGCCACCACTTGCTTATTTGTGTGGCAGGGTTGCCAGAACAACCCTTGAGGACAAATAACAAAAAAACCACCACTTGCTTATTTGCAGAACAATCTTTAAGGATGCGTTACATTTTCACTACTATTACTAATAATAATCCACTGTGTATTTATTTGTGGGGAGGGTTTGCCAGAAGAATCTTGAGGACTAGGAACTTAAAACAAAAACGGAAACACCACCACCATGGAAGTCAAAAGGTTTACGTTTTATGCCGACTTGCAGGATCCATGGCATGTTGTTTTCCAGGCCTCCCGCTTCTAACAATTCAGCCAAAAATAAATAGTGCTGACAAGGGAGAGGGTGGGATAATAGGTCTGTAATCACCTAGCATGTGATTTCATGAGGGAGGCAGCTATCCATCCTCTCTCTCTCTCTCACTGGACTCTTTCAGATGGGTTTTTAAAAGAATGTGATTTCCTCGCTCAGCAGTCTAGGGTGGGCTAACAGAAAAGTCAGCAAATCTGACAGCGTTTAAAGCTCAGAGGGTTTCTAGCAGTCAGGGAAACCGGGCAGGCGGCACAGCCAGGTGGTAAAGCTTCGCCTGGACTGTACCACTTCCAGCAGCGCCATGGGGGGGGGGTGAGAAAATATGGTGGAGACCAAATCTGCCCCCTGCCCTGAATTCATCACTCCATTCACAGGCAACATTTGGGGAGGGGGCATTCCACTAATTGTTACTTTTTCATGTTGCTTCATGATGCCACCACCCTGGTAAAATCTACCCGTGCCAACACAAGGAAAGTATAATTTATTTATTGTATTTCACAAAATTTATATGCCACTTACAGTCATACCTTGGGTTACAGACGCTTCAGGTTGCGTTTTTTCAGGTTACGGACCGCCGAAACACGGAAGTACTGGAACGGGTTACTTCTGGGTTTCGGCGCTTGCGCAAAAGCACTAAATTGCGCTTTGCGCATGCACAGAAGCACTGAATCGCACCCTGCGCGTGCACAGGCGCGGGTTGCAAACGTGCATCCTGCATGGATCATGTTTGCAACCCGAGCGTCCACTGTAGTTTTAAAAAAACCTAAAACTAAAACCTCAAAGCGGTTTCCAAAAAGAATGAATAATCAGTTTTAATCATCATCATCATCATCCCCCTTTAAATATATCCAATGAGAGAACAATGAACAAGAACATCAGAAAATCCCTGTAGGATTGGGCCAAAGGATCTGGTCTTCACAGCAACAAACAAGATGTTCATCAGGGAAGCCTGAAAGCAGGACCTGAGTGCAAACAACAGCACTGTCCAATTTGTGATTACCAGAGACTGGCATTCAGGAGCATTTCTGCTTCCAGCTGTGGAGGCAGAGCATAGCCATCGTGGGACTTCCGGTTCGGCGCCAGCGCTAATGGCTGCTCCCTCTCCGAGCTCCGGAGAGAGGACGGCTCTGCGAGTTCGGGTCTGACCCGCTACGGCAAGCGGGGGACCCCTAAAATCACAGGAACGGAGCCTGTGAACAAGGAGATTCGGTGGGCACCTGAAGCGCCCCCCTTTACCGCAGAAAGAGCCTTTTTAAAGGCTCCGGAACGACAACGGGGAGCGCGGTGCTGAGAATCGCTACCCAGCCCGCAGGGTGAAGCCGCGTCGCCATTAGTGGAGAGCGCCGATTCCCTTCCTGAACAATTTGGACAAAAAAGACCCGTGAGTAAGATTGAACCTCTATTCGTGCCAAAACTATCTGAAATTAGGCTGAAAACGGGAAAGGCGAAAATTAAGGAAGTCTGCCTTCCCCCGACTGCATGACAATTAAAGCAACGAAAGTTACTGAGCTGCATCCGTATGGGATATTGTTTTTAACTGCTTGAATCCGACATTTGGACTTTGACTATCCCCTCTAGCTTGCAGGGCAGAGGGGAGGAATAAGTGACTTTATAAGCTGCATGACCAACTTAAAGGAAAGGGAACTCTCTGCAGCCTTCAACCTGGCACAAACTGCTATTAGAACAAAGGAACACTGAACTGACTTTAGACTCTTGTGAAAGTAACAAAGTGGAAGTCTCATTGCTTATTTGATACAAAGTTTTGGGACTTTGTGGACACAATATATCAGGGAAGGCTGGGACTTTATTTAATGAGAAAGTGTTGCAATATACATATAGAAGCCTCCCGATAAATTTGCTTTTCAAATACTCCTTGCCTTTGTTTGCGGACATTTTGATTTGCTCCCTCTAGAGGGTAAATTAAAAGTTGCTACGCTTCGGGACAGTGGAATTTTCCTTTAGGAGAAGGCTCTCGTGGGAAACGACCTTGGGATATGAGTGGCCCAGCAGATGAGATAAGCACGAGAGCCAAGACAAGGCAATATCAACAACAGCTACAGCAACACAAGAAAAGAGGCTCGATCTCAGGCATAACTCCTACAGTGACAACAGGACAAGAAAAAGGTACAGCAGTCTCCATGGATGCAGTGTCGCAAGCCCTTCTTAAGATAAACCAGTCTCTGGAGAATCTAACAAAGCAGACGGCAGAAAATACCAAGAAATTGACAGAGAATTCACAGAAATTGACAGATTTAACAACAAGACTTGACCTGAATACAGAATCTATAAATAGGCTTACGCAAGAAAATTCTGCCACACGACAAATTGCGGAGGAAGCCAGAACTATTGCTGGAGAGACCCAGGAAAAATTAGAACCGATTGCCAGGAAGGTCTATGACCACGACACAACTCTGGCATTGTGGGAACTACAAAGAAAAGAAAGGAATTTGAAATTACGATCAATTCCAGAGGACGAAGGAGACAATCTTACGGACTTTTTAACGAAAGAGTTTGCTGATTTCTGGGAAGACCTAGAGGAAGACGAATTTAAAATCACAACAGCATTTAGACTGGGCAGAAGACAGAACAGAAAGGCGCCGAGAGACTGTCTGATTACCTTGAGATCGAAGGAGGAAAGAGACAAAATTCTAAGACTGCACTTTGAAAAGGCCTTACAAATTGGGAACTCTCCGATACAGATCTTTAAAGATATTCCTAAACATATTTTGGACTTGAGAGCTTCTTATAAGGATTTGGTCTACCTGTTGAAGAAGAACACCATTCTTTTCAGGTGGGAATTTCCACAGGGACTGTCTTTTGACTATAGAGGGAAGAAGGTGAAAATAAAGACGATACAGGATAAAGACAGGTTCCTGCAAAGAAATCAGGAAGACCTACAGAAAGGAACTGTAGACCCAATTGCTGAGCAAAGGAGTGTAATTGACATCCTGAACCTTTCGTTTGGACAGAACCTTCCACCACCAACAGAGGAGGAACAACAACTGGGAGCTGTTGGAGGAATACCAGAAAAATAACAAGATGGCCCTGCAATTCCTTAGTTGGAATTGTAATGGGATGAACAGCCCTTTGAAGAGACGACAAATATTCCATATTTTGAACAGAGAACAACTGGACTTGATTTGCTTACAGGAAACCCATATAACCAGAGCACACAGGAGACTGCTTATGAATAAAAAATTGGGACAAGAATTTATTTCGTCGGACAAAGTTAAAAAAAGAGGAGTTGTGATTTATGTAAAAGAGAAGTGGGCTCCAAAAATGATGTTTAAAGATGAACAAGGAAGATATTTAGCGGTGGAGATTCAGGTACAAGGAGAAAAATTTTTGATAATTGGGATCTATGCGCCAAATGAAGGTAAAGCAGAATTTTTCAAAAAACTTCATGAAACTTTGACGGATTATTTGGAATACAATATGATAATTATGGGAGATATGAATGGTGTAGTTTCTACAAACATGGACAAGACACAAAGACTGACTCTTACTAAAGAAGGGAGACTCCCGAAGACTTTTTTCGAAATGACTGAAAATATGGACTTAATAGACATTTGGAGAACAAGGAACCCTCTTGAAAGAGAGGGAACCTTTTTCTCCCATGCAAAGATGACCTGGACCAGAATCGACCAAATCTGGGTTACTAGTGGAATGGCTCCGAAGATTAAGAAGGTAGAAATCTGCCCAAAAACCTGTTCCGACCATAACGCCGTGAAGATGGAAATGAAATCTACAACAACTGGTCAGTTTAGATGGAGAATGAATGACACCCTATTTCGAGATAGAGAGATCCACATGAAGGCCCAAAAAACTCTAAAGGACTATTTTGAAATCAATCTAAAGGGCGATGTGGAAAAAAGAGTGATCTGGGACGCAAGTAAAGCTGTGATGCGAGGATTTTTGATTCAACAAAACTCAATAAAGAAGAGAAAACAGAATGAGAAAAAGGAAAAAATTTTGGAAAAGATAAAAGAAGGAGAGAAAAAATTAAGATCAAAACCAAAGTCCCAGGAGATTTTGAGGGAGATTAAGTTGTATCAAACACAATATATGGAATTGATGAACCAAGAGATAGAATGGAAAATAAAGCAAATGAAACAAAAGACATTTGAGTCGGCAGACAAATGTGGTAAACTTCTGGCATGGCAACTTAAGAAAAGACAGAAATTAAATACAGTCACAAGTCTAGAAGTGGATGGAAAAAATATATCTAAACCCAACGAGATAAGAAATTGCTTTGTGAGTTATTTTAAAAAACTCTATTCCCAAGGATTACAAAATGAAGAGGACATAGATAAATTCCTTAATAAATATGGATTACAAAAAATCTCTCATCATAGCAAGGTGGAGCTAAACCAGAGAATAACAGAACAAGAGATAGAGGGTGCCATTCAGGATATGCAATTGGGCAAATCTCCAGGGCCAGATGGACTGACTTCCAGATACTACAAATCTTTAAAGGAATGGCTAATACAACCGTTGAAGGAAGTTTGTAACGAGATCTTAGAGGGAAAAAAGGCACCCGAATCGTGGAAAGAAGCATATATCTCACTCATACCAAAGACAGAGACTGAAAAGACTCAACTGAAGAACTACCGCCCAATTTCGTTATTGAATGTGGATTACAAAATTTTTGCAGACATTTTAGCAAAAAGATTTAAAAGAGTATTGATGGAGAAGATTCACAGAGACCAAGCAGGCTTTCTCCCAAAAAGACACCTCTCAGACAATGTTAGGAACATAATAGACATTTTGGAAAAGTTAGAGGTGAATATAAATACTAAAGCAGTTTTGATATTTGTGGATGCGGAGAAAGCCTTTGACAATATTTCGTGGAGTTTTATGAAAAAGAATCTTCATGGGATGGGGGTAGGACAAGGATTTGAGAATGGTATGGGTGCAATATATTCTGAACAAAAAGCTAAGCTAATTGTAAACAATGTAATAACTGAGGAACTTAAGATAGAAAAAGGAACACGACAGGGGTGCCCAATTTCCCCATTGCTTTTTATTTCGGTCCTGGAGGTGTTGCTGAACATGATTAGAGATGACCAGCAAGTTAAAGGTGTACAGGTCGGAACTAAACACTATAAGTTAAGAGCGTTCGCAGATGACCTTGTATTGACTTTGCAGGAGCCAAACACTAGTACAAAAAGAGTGTTGGAAATAATCCAACAATTTGGGCAGGTAGCCGGATTTAAATTGAATAAACAAAAAACTAAAGTCTTAGGGAAAAACCTAACAGATATGGAAAAGAATAAGTTTCAAGAAGAGACAGGTCTGACGGTGGTTAAGAAGGTGAAATATCTAGGGGTTAATTTAACATCTAAAAATTTGAATCTGTATAAGGATAATTATGAAAAATGCTGGTCAGAAATTAAAAAAGATCTAGAAATATGGTCAAATTTGAGATTGTCAATGTTAGGCCGAATTGCAGTGATTAAGATGAATGTATTGCCTAGAATGTTATTTTTATTTCAAACTTTGCAGATTATTGACAAGATGGACTGTTTCAAGAGGTGGCAGAAAGATATTGCGAAATTTGTCTGGCAGGGCAAAAAGCCCAGAATAAAATATAAAATATTAACAGATGCAAAAGAAAGAGGGGGATTTGCCCTGCCGGACTTAAAATTGTACTATGAAGCAGCAGCATTCTGCTGGCTGAAAGAGTGGATGCTCCTCGAGAATACAGATATCTTGGACTTAGAAGGTTTCAATAATGCATTTGGCTGGCATGCATATCTATGCTATGACAAAATCAAAGTGCATAGTGCCTTTAAAAATCATATTGTAAGGAAAGCGTTGTTCAATGTTTGGATGAGATATAAAGATCTGTTGGAAAACAAAACCCCTAGATGGTTGTCACCCTTAGAGGCTAAGGCCCACAAGAAAGTTAATATGGAGGACGGATGGCCAAAGTATTGTGAGATCTTAGAACAGGATGGAGAGAAACTGAAATTAAAGAGCCATGAAAAACTAAAACCCAAAGTACAAGATTGGCTCCACTATTATCAAATAATGGAGGTTTTCAAACAAGACAGGAAAATTGGCTTCCAGGTGGAAAAATCAAAACTTGAGACAGAATTGTTAGAACCCAATACTAAGAACTTGTCAAGAATGTATAACTTGCTGTTGAAATGGAATACACAAGACGAAACAGTTAAATCAGTTATGATTAAGTGGGCACAGGATATTGGTCATAATATTATGTCTGCTGACTGGGAAAGGTTGTGGAACACTGGTATTAAATTTACGGCATGTAGTGCTTTAAAGGAAAATGTTATGAAAATGGTCTATAGGTGGTACATGACCCCAGTTAAGCTAGCAAAAATTTACCATTTGCCTGATAACAAATGTTGGAAATGTAAGGAAACTGAAGGTACTTTTTATCATCTTTGGTGGACATGCCCGAAGATTAAGGCTTTCTGGGAGATGATATATAATGAAATGAAAAAGGTATTTAAATATACCTTCCTTAAGAAACCAGAGGCCTTTCTCTTGGGCATTGTCGGCCAATTGGTGCCAAAAAAGGATAGAACTTTTTTCATGTATGCAACAACAGCAGCAAGAATACTGATCGCAAAGTATTGGAAGACACAAGATTTACCCACCTTGGAAGAATGGCAGATGAAAGTGATTGACTATATGACATTGGCGGAAATGACGAGCAGAATTCGTGACCAGGGAAAGGAGACTGCGGAAGAAGACTGGAAGAAATTTAAGATTTATCTTAAGAACTATTATAAACTTGATGAAGCTTAGAATGTCGAGATTTTACAGAGAGAAAGGGTTGCAGTAATATAAGATCAGATTAAGAAAGGACTATGATGAATTAGGATGGGAAAGAACATTTATAAGTTGTTATAAAATTTGGACATGAGGATGCAGAAAGGGGAGGTATGGGGAAGTCCGAGGAAAGAAATCTATGAAAGGATATTTTGAAATTATATTTGTTTGTTTGTCTGTTTTTTTTTATGTTTGTTTGTTATAAAAACTTTTGTAAAACTAATAAAAATTTTATAAAAAAAAAAAAAAGAACATCAGAAAATCCCTGTAGGATTGGGCCAAAGGATCTGGTCTTCACAGCAACAAACAAGATGTTCATCAGGGAAGCCTGAAAGCAGGACCTGAGTGCAAACAACAGCACTGTCCAATTTGTGATTACCAGAGACTGGCATTCAGGAGCATTTCTGCTTCCAGCTGTGGAGGCAGAGCATAGCCATCGTGGCTAATAGCCACAATTTGTCCCATCCTCCATGAATTTGTCCCATCCACTGCCTGCTGCGGGAGTGAGTTCCACAGTTCCACTATGCGTGAAGAAATCCTTTTTTATCTCTCCTGAATCTTCCAGCCATCAGCTTCACTGGGTGCCCATGAGTTCCGAGTGCTTTGAGAGAGGGAGAAAAAAAGTTTCCCCATCCACTTTTTCCACGCCATGAATATTTTAAACACTTGTACTACTAATTGCCCCTTATTCCCCCTTTCCCTAAAGTAAAAAGTCCCAAATTATGCAACCTTTCCTCATCGGAGCAAGTTGCTCCACCCCCTCGATCATTTGCTTTCATTCATTTCATGAAAATGACACACCACTTAAGATTGTAAGAAACCAACATCCTCAAAGCACTTTACAAGAAAAAGAGGAAACCAAAAGATTGGTTCTTCTCTTAATCCTGAAACTTTTCCAGCCCTACAATATCCTTATTTTGAGGTGAGGCAAACCACACGCTCCTTTAAAATATCCTTTCCTTTCTGCCCTGAATCAGCTGAAAGTTAGAAGTTGGTAGTTAAGTGCTGTTTGCTGATAACAATTATTTTATTATTTAACAAAATCTATACATAGCTTGATGGCTGAAAACAATCCCAAAACCTCAAAGCGATGTACAACCCCCCCAACAATAAAATAAAGAAAAAAATTACAATAGTTTAAAACATTCCAAATGTTAAAATACTTTGAATGGGTTAAAATCCACATCAACTTTCTAAGCATCTGGGTAGGTTTGTCCAAACTAGAATTTTAGCAGGCACCAAAAAGAGTGCAATGAAGGTGACTGCCTGATCTCATGAGGCGGGCAGTTCCAAAGTGTAAGTGATGCCACATGAAACGGTCACAGAGCCCTTACAAATGTGGAACGGGTGTTACGTGTCACCTGCAGTAATGCCAATGGATAATGGAAACAATGACCGTGGATGGCGTCTCTCCCTTCATGGAGGGTCTTCCACCACCTGTGTGCGAAGCCCTCGCTCTGAAATTCCTGGGTTGCACAAGAGAGCCTGTAAACACCCACCCGCAATTCCATGACTATTATTCAATCCGTTTTCGGATCACATGGAGACTTTGCTCTGAGACAGCTGGTCTTTCTCCCACAACCTGGCAGGGCCCAGCGGGCCCAGGAAAGAGAAACAATAGGAATCGTGTTGGTTTTCTCTTTTTGAAAATGCAAGATTCCTCACTCTCCTCCTGTGCCCCCTCCTCCCCACCCGCCTCCAGCATCCTGTTCAAACGGTTGGCACCCTTAACGCTCAATTTTCTTTGTTTATTCTGAACAAGAATTAATCTGCCTTTATTGGACGTTATGGGATAAGCTGGGGGGGGTGTGGAGAGAAAGACAATCTGTTACGAAGGGTTGTCCTACGCAAAGCAGACCCACTGAAATTAATGGGCACGATTTACTTAGGTTAAAGGTAAAGGGACCCCTGACCATTAGGTCCAGTCGTGACTGACTCTGGGGTTGCGGTGCTCATCTCACTTTATCGGCCGAGGGAGCCAGCATACAGCTTCTGGGTCATGTGGCCAGCATGACTAAACCACTTCTGGTGAACCAGAGCAGTGCACGGAAACGCCGTTTACCTTCCCGCCAGAGCGGTACCTATTTATCTACTTGCACTTTGTGCTTTCAAACTGCTAGGTTGGCAGGAGCAGGGACCGAGCAACGGGAGCTCACCCTGTCGCGGGGATTCGAACCGCCGACCTTCTGATCGGCAAGTCCTAGTCTCTGTGGTTTAACCCACAGCACCACCCACGTCCCTCACTTAGGTTAGTGGGTTCTCAATCTCTTTTCCTCTGGGCCACACTTTCAAATAAAAATATAAAATTGCTCGCACCACACCAGTTTTGCTCTGGGACATGTTAAAGGGTACAGTGGCACCATTCGCATAACAAAAACTACCGCAGAGATATCAACGTTTTCAAAAGCAGGGGTTCCATGGGGTTCTAATTGTAGAGACAAACTCCTAGTCCTGGGACGTGGTGAAGAAATGTGAGCAGCGTTTTGTTCAATCTCTGAATCTAAGAGGCAGGTTTCAGCAGGGGCTGCTGGCAGGCAGGGTGGCACTTCAGCACCACAGACAGCTCCCTGCCCCTCAATTCCCCACTCCTCTTCCCAGGCTCTCTGCCTTGACAGCTGCTTCCTCTGGCTCCTTCTTTGCCAAATAAAACAGACACGTCCACACAACTCCTTGAAAGACCTCCGCTTCTGAAAGCAGGGCAGACAATGCGGGATAACCTTGGGAACGCACTTATCCTTCGACACAGCAAGAAAAAAGGCTCCTGCATTATAGTAATCCAAGTTTGTTTTCCTTATTTCCCCCCCCCTCTCCTTTCTCTTTCCAACAATGTGCTTCCAAGTAGAATTACTCCGTGTCCTTCCAGTTTCAAATAATCCTCCTATTCTCTCCCCCCCCCCGCTTTCTCGCTTCCCCTTCAAACAATGGAGTGCGGCTTCCGAACCCGGCGTCTTAAGGGCATCTGTTGGAAACAGGCCTTTTCTCTCGAGCAGGGGAGTTGCTAAGCAACTCTGGAGAGGGGATTGGCAACGTCCCATCAAGAGGAGCATCGAGGCCATGATCCTGAGCTTCGGCACTGTGTTGCGCCGTAATGGGCTGTCTGTGGCCACCTGTTTCTGTCCATGTACACTGTCGAGGGACAGGAGCTGGGGAGCAAAGATGACTGAAAGGGAGTTCCAAGGCTTCGAAGAAGGGTCATGGCTCAGTGGTTAGAGCATCTATCTATCTATCTGTTGGACTCTCAGGTCAAGGGCTGCAATCAGCTGCACGTAACTCGGCAGTAGAGCAGCTGCCTTCATGCAGAAGGCCCTGAGTTCAATCCACAGCATCTCCAGGTAGGTCTCCAACCCGAAACCCTGGAGATCCACTGCCAGTTAGTATTTGCAGCCCTGCATCAGTAGACAATGGAGAAGTGGGCTATTGATGGCTATGGAACCGCCTCTCCCAGTATGCCCCACAGAGGACCTTAAGGTCCATAAAAATAACACCCTAGAGGTCCCGAGCCCTAAGGAAGTTAGATTAGCCTCAACCAGAGCCAGGGCCTTTTCAACACTGGCTCCGGCCTGGTGGAACGCTCTGTCTCATGAGACCAAGGCCCTGCAGGATCTGATTTCTTTCCGCAGGGCCTGTAACACAGAGTTGTTCCACCTGGCCTTTGGCTTGGAATCAACTTGATCCCCTCCCCCGCTTTCCTCTTTCCTCTTTCCTTTCTCCTTCTGTGATGGAACTCCTATTTGGGGACTTCTCTGGCTTTTTTTCTGGCCCACGTAGGACCAGTCTGGATAGTTGGTGAAGACTTGACGTTTTCATCCCCCAAAAAAGTTTTTGATTTGAGTTTCCACTGAAATGAGGCTGCATTTTAATGTTGTAGTTTAATCTTGTTTTTAAGTTGTATTTTAATCAATTGTTTTTATACTTGGTGTTAGCCAGCCTGAGCCCAGTCTTGGCTGGGGAGGGTGGGGTATAAATTATTATTATTATTATTAATATTATTATGTCATAAGAGAATGTCATAGCTCACTGATGGATTGACTTCCTTCCATGAAGAGGGTCCCGGGTTCAGGACTGGGGTGTCCCCTGCCTGAAACCTTGAGGAGCCGCTGCCAGTCAGTGTTGACAATACCAAGACAGATGGATCAAGGGGTCTGACTCTGTATAAGCCTTGCTGGGTTCCTGTGGGAGGCGTGAGAGAGGCTTCTAAAATGGAGAACAGAGAGAGCTATGCATTGGAATTGACAGGCCTACGTTTAAAATTGACGGACACAACTAACTTGGGTTGGTTGATTTCAGTGGGTTTATCCTCGAGTATCCTTTTAGTTCAGTGGTTCTCAACCTGCGGGTCCCCAGATGTTGCTAGACTACAACTCCCATCATCCCTGAGCTCTGGCCTTGCTAGCTAGGGGTGATGGGAGTTGTAGTTCAACAACATCTGCGGACCCACAGGTTGAGAAAGGCTGTTTTACTTGGAAACAACCCAGAGCAGCACATCTGCAACCCTGCCATGGCAAGGACACTATTGAACTGGGTGGATTGAGGGTCTAACTTGAGGCAAGGGGCCTTTCTTTGATCCTATGTCCTGCATTCCTCCTGCAAAAGTGATTAGCAAACAACGGGAATAAATTGTTCAAAAACAGCAAACAAGCAAGCAAACGATATAGAATTAATGGGTCATATCCAACTAATGCTGCACACACCCCAAACATTTAAAGCATGTGCACACCTAAGAATCCTGGGAACTGTAGTTTGTTAAGGGTGCTGAAAACTGGCACTTGGAATAGTAAACTACAGTTCTCAGGAACTTTTTTAGGGGGCTGTTAATGAGATGGGCCTTAAATGTATAGTGCGCACACAATCTAAGACCTACTCAGAGAAGACCCATTGAAATGAATGGACCTTAGTCTTACAATCATCAAAGTGGAAGGGACCCTGAGGATCATCTAGTCCAACCCCCTGCAATGCAGGGATATGTATCTGTCCCATACAGGAATTGAAACTGCCACCTTGGGGTTATCAGCACCATGCTCTAACCAACTGCCATATCCATTAATTTCAATGGACCTACTCTGAATAGGGCTAGCACGGAATGCAACCCATTACTTTATTTTTAATGGGTCCACTGAACCGGGCCTCCCACCATAAAACACCCCCAGTGATGTTACCTGTCTTTGCTGTGCTCCGAGAGAAAGCCAGGAACAGGCCTGACCTCCACCCGCGAAAGGCTCTTAACTGGGTCTCGCTTGGGGAGTTCTGCAGAGGCTGAGCGAAAGGTGCTGAAGTCATGGGTGCCCAGTAGGAAGGACGCTGCCTCCTGCATGGCCAGCGGGTTCAGATGGCTGAAGGGAGACAGGGAAAAGACTCGGAGAACAGCGGAAGGACATCGGGAGCTGCTTCACAGAAGGCAAGATCATCTAGACCACGGTTTCCCAAATGTGAGCCTCCAGCTGTTTTGGGACTACAACTCCCATCATCCCTAGCTAGCAGGACCAGTGGTCAGGGATGATGGGAAGTGTAGTCGAGAAACAGCTGGAAACTCAAGTTTGGCAAACCCTGATCTAGGCCAGCCCTATGCCAGCCTGGGGGTCCTCTGGTTGTGTTGGACCACAACTCCCATCACTCAGCTGGGGCTGATGGGAGTTGTGGTCCTACACATTGAGAGGGCCCCAGGTCGAAGAACATCTCAAATTTGTTGTTGGACTACAACTCCCATCATCCCTGACCACCGGTCCTGCTAGCTGGGGATGCTGGGAGTCCAACAACAGCTGGGGACCCAAGTTTGAGAAGCAATGGCTTAGTGTTTGCGCATCTGCCTTGCAAGCAGAATGCTCCAGGTTCAATCGCTGGCATCTGCAGGCAGGGCTGGGAGAGTCTTCTGCCAGAAATCCTAAAAAGCAGCTGCCAGCCAGTGTAGACAGCACTGAGCTAAATGGGCCAGTGGTCTGGTTGTGTATAAGGCAGCTTCCTCTGTTCCTCTAATGATTCTGCAGTATATAAATCAGCCTTAAATAAATAACTCAATAAATAGTAGGCAGCCAGTGCCATTTATGTACCCAACTCCTTGACCTACAGAGACGCGGGTGGTGCTGTGGGTTAAACCACAGAGCCTAGGGCTTGCCGATCGGAAGGTCGACAGTTCGAATCCCTGCAACGGGGTGAGCTCCCGTTGTTCGGTCCCTGCTCCTGCCAACCTAGCAGTTCAAAAGCACGTCAAAGTGCAAGTAGATAAATAGGTACCACTCTGGCGGAAAGGTAAATGGCGTTTCTTTGCGCTGCTCTGGTTCGCCAGAAGCGGCTTCGTCATGCTGGCCACATGACCTGGAAGCTGTACGCCGGCTCCCTCGGCCAGTAAAGCGAGATGAGCGCCGCAACCCCAGAGTCGGCCACGACTGGACCTAATGGTCAGGGGTCCCTTTACCCTTTATCCTGACCTACATATCCCTCAGTGTCACAAACTCACCCTCGATACGTTGCCCAGCAGCGGTTCCGCTCAAAGACAGGCAGCTCCAAATGATGAGAGCACCCGGTCGCCACCCGGTAGACGTACGTCCTCGACCGGGCCGAGAAGCGGGCGTGGAAGGTGCTGGGGACATGACGAGCACCCAGGATGCTGTTGAGAGAAAGGAGGGCCGTTTTCCAAAATGTAGATAGGGAAGTGGGTGCAATTTAAATAGCAAAGGTCTGGTTCCCAGGATCAGTTTGCATAAGCAGATGTCACGGCCTTATGTTCTAGAAGGTTTTGACCTTTAAAGCCCTATGCAGCCTAGGACCCATGTACCTACGGGACCGCCTCTCCTGGTATGCCCCGCGGAGGACCTTAAGGTCCACAAATGACAACATTTTGGAGGTCCAGGTCGCAAGGTGGTTCGATTGGTCTCAACTAGGGCCAGGGCCTTTTCAGTACTGGCCCCGACTTGGTGGAACACTCTGTCACAAGAGACTAGGGCCCTGCAGGACTTGACATCTTTCCGCAGGGCCTGCAGGACAGAGCTGTTCCGCCTGGCCTTTGGTTTGGACTCAGTCTGAACCTTATGTTTCCCTTCCCTGATGGTTTTGATCTATGGGCTACTTTTAAAATGAGGCTGCATTTTAAATTGCATTTTAACCTGTATTTTAAATTGGTTTTTTTCCCCCCTATTATGTTTTTACTGCAATTTTACTGGTGCCCTCTGGCCAGGGAGGGCAGGGTATAAATAAATTTTATTATTATTATTAATTATTATTATTATTATTATTATTATTATTATTATTGGGTCTGCAAACTTCTTGCCATAAGGCTGCAACTGAGCCTTGTTAACTGCCTCAGATTTGTCCAGCCCACGAAGAGCACCAGGCCCTGTGATTGGTTAGAAGTCTGGGAAGGCCCATTGCTCAGGGGTAGAGCATCTGCCTTGCATGTAGAAGGCCTCAGGTCCAATCCTCAGCATCTCCAGGTAGAGCTAGAGGCACCCCCAGTCTGAAACCCTGGAGAGCTACTGCCAGTCAGAGCAGACAATACTAAGCTAGCTGGGCCAAGCATCCTAACAGGTTAGCTTCCTATGTTTGTGGGGGGGAGCTGCTCAGTGATAGAGTACCTGCCCAGCCTGCCTGCCTGCCGAAGGTCCCAGGTCCAACCCCCAGCTTCTCCATGTATGGGCTGGGGAAACCACTCCTACCTGAAAGGCTGGAGAGCTGCTGCCAGTCAGTGTGCGCACTGTGCTGAGCTAGGCAGGCCCATGTGCCTGACTTGGTGTAGGGCAGCTCTCCAGGCATCTAGGAAGGCACCCAGCACTTTGCAGGTGTCAACGGTCAGCTGATCCATCAGCACCTGCAAAGGCATGCCTTCACCTGTTCCTTGCCTGACACACATCTGCGTGCTGAAATTCCTTGCACAAACCCACACATAATGGAACACCAGGGCGAAATGAGTCCTGTCCTCCCCTGACATGCTAGCTCTCTAAGTGCAGGGCACCACAGGGCTCAACATGCAGCTGGCCCTGGATGTAGGGGGATGGCATCGTCAGCCACTAGCCTGGCGGCTTCCTCACGGCATCTCAGGATGCAGCCCGGCCCTAGACGGAGTCAAGTGTCGGAAGCAGCAGGGAAGGGGGGGGGCAGGAAGAATGACCTAGTTTTCTTCTCTCTCTCTCTCTCTCTCTCTCTCCATCTGCTGCAGTGAAGCGATTACCAGCCATTTGAAAACATCGCAGACAGGATGAGACGCTCCTGGGCAGCCAGGTGTGCATTTGCTCAGGGTTCATCCACAGTGTGGACCTTTGGATCCCATGCTGGGGTTAGGAATGCAGGAACAAAGGATTCCTGAGCCTTGGATTGAGAGCTGGGCCTTTGGTCCAGCTAGCTCAGAACCTAAGAAGAGCCCTAAGGGATCAGGTCAGCGACCCATCGAGTCCAGCATCCTGTTCTCACAGTAGCCGACCAGATCCCTGCGGAAAGCCCACCAGCAGGAATCGAGCACTAGATCCCTCTCCCCTCTTGCAGCTTCCAGCAACTGGTATTCAGAAACATTGCTGCCTCCAGCTGTGAAACAAAATATCCTCCAAACATCTGGAAATGAAATATTACGCATGAGTATCAGCTGGCTCCCAGAGTTCCCTTGGAAGGGGGGTTGATGGATAAGTCAGTCTGGGAACTGAAGCTCTGTGAGGGGAATGGGGACCGCCTAACAACTCTCAGCACCCTTAATGAACTACAACTCCCATCATGCTTTTGGCTGCTTAAAGTGGCATCACGGTGCTTTAAGTCCGTGGTGTGAATGTGGCCTAAGAAGGCTTCCAGCGGTTCAGGCGAAGCAGAGGGATCCAGGCAGATGTTCCAGCCTTTCCTCTCCTTGCAAATGCCAGAAAAAAGAAATTTTAAAAAAGCTTCCGCTGAGAGCAAACAGGTGGATAAGATTACTGGTCCCCCTTGGCTCAAATTGCCATGACAACAAAATGGCTCCCACAAAGGCCTCTCAGAGCACATGGATCGCAGCCACAAAACAGAACGAAGGCAGAAGAGAGCAGGGAGACGGACCATTAGGAGGAGAGGCAGCAGCGGCTGCTAAGCCCTGGCAGCCAGATTAGCTTCTGGGGAATAACAGGATCACTGGCCGTGTAAAATCCTTTTAGAGGAGATAAAGCACCAAGTTAACGCCGACCGGGGATGGAGGGGACGAGGGCCCACTGAGGACATTGAGATCATAGTCTCAGTGTTGCCGACCTGTTGCAGGATGGGCAAGGAGAAAGGCTGTAGCTCGGTGGGAGAGCATTTGCCTTGCAGGAAGAAAATTTGAGGGTCGATCCGCAGCATCTCCGGGTAGGGCTAGGAGAGGCCCCCTTTCTGAAATTCTGGAGAGCTGCCGCCAGTCAATGTTGACAATTATTATTTGTTTAGGGCATTTGTGCTGGACTCTTGAGTCAGAAAGGCTCCCCAAGCAGCTTATATACCATCAAAGCAAGACGTGCCCTACTTGCAGGCTGGGATTCTCAAAATGTGAAACGAAGCATGACATGACGTCCAAGGGGAAAGCGACAGGGTCATCTAGTCCAGCCCGCTGCAACGCAGGAATCTCAACATGTGGTCCCCCATCCAATTTTAAACCATACTGTACCCTGCTTAGCTTTGCAAATGTGCTAGCAGTTAACTAACCAGATGGCACAGTTTAGGGGCAAGGAGGTTCCAGATGGAGCTTGAGTTCTGGCGAACCTGATGGAATGAGCCTTCTGCTTTGTATTTCTTCCACTGAGGCAGCCTGGTGGAATGTTTGCTCCCCAGATGACAGTGGAACCCACACATGCAAAACTGAGCCCAGATGGGCCAAGGGTCTGGGATTTGGTACAAGGCAGCTGCCTTCTGGGTTTCTATATCTTGGGAGGAGGCCATAGCTCCTTTGCACCAGAAGGTCCTAGGTTCAGTCCCCAAAGGCACCTCCTAGGCAGGGCTGGAAAGATCCCCTGAAACCCTGGGGAACCGCTGCCAGCCAGTGTTGACAACACTGAGCTTGGAGGAACGTCTTGCGGGGTGTGTGCAGCTGGGCAGAGACTAGCTTGCTAGGCAGAGATGACCTTTGCACCCATTGCCCCACCTACTTTGGCCTCTGGCCCCGCCCACCTCGGCATGTGGCCCCTGGCAAGTTGCCCAGAGAGAATGTGGCCCTGTTATGGAGCTGGGGGGGGGGAGCATTGGGACTCCCTAGAGCCTTGTTTTGACAGCCCCGAGCTAAAAGGGATTGGGAGGATCTGCCTGACATTTATTCTCCATGACGCTTCCGAGCTGTTGTCATGGAATCCGTATTAATGTGGGCACATAGCAAGCCTCAAGCACACCTACTCCTAAGAGAGACTGCTGCTGGCCAGGGGGGAGCACACAGATGGAGATCGTCTTTTGTTTTCATTAAGATGTTACATAAATTGGCTCTCCCCCACCCACCCCAAAAAGGTGGGTACATTTCCACTGTGCCAAAGACTCAGGGTGGAGTGAGGATGACTCACCTTCTTCACCCCATGAGATCACAGTGTATAAATGGGGGGGGGGATTGGATTTTACCTTCAGGGACTGAGTTTTCACAGGTGGGCGGGGCTGCCCAGCTGCCCATCGCCTGATGATGTCGCCATAATGCTGGGCAGGGGGCCAGTTTTGGCCCACAAGGACTGCAGGGAGCTGTGCGCTGCGCTTTGAAGTCATGATGATCAGCTGAACATCAGGGCTTTAAAATACAGGGGGTTGGCTTATGGTCGGGGTTGCAAGGCTTTGCAATCCTTCTTCATGTGAGTTGCAGCTATGGAACTCGCCCCTGCAAGAGACAGCGACGACCTGCCACTTGGATGGCTTTAAAAAGAGGCCTGGACTGTTAAGTTTAATTGACAATGAAATGAGAATCTCTGCGTATTGGTGAAAAAGTTTCAATACAGGGAGATTCCACTGAAGCCTTAGAAAAGCAAACAGAGCACTCTGAACTCTTGCTGTGTAAAAGTTTGAACAATATTTTTATGGGGTCTGCACAATGATTTCTTCCAAAAGGACTCAGTTCTTACGCTTCCAGTCGCTTCAAACTGCACAATATTAATATCTGCAATGTGGACAAATTCACAGAGGATAAAACTATCAATGGCTACTAGCCACCACAGTTGGAGGCAGTATGACAAAGTAAATTGCTGAGAATCAAAGGTGGGCAGATTGCTGCTTCAGGCTTCGCATGGGAGCACTGGGCTGGTCACTATGAGAATAGGATGCAGGATTAGATAGGACTGTACCTGCCTGCATTCGGCTGGCTCTCTTTTTGCAGTTCAATGGCTGTGATTGCAACCCCTCCTTTTGGCCTAGCTGCATCTTTACCTGTCAGTGGTTAGAACTAGAATAAAAAAGCCCAAAGGGCTTGGGATCCAAATACCTAAACGATGTATCCACCAGCTTCAGCCTTATGCTCAGAAAGGGAAGCCCGGCTATTGCCCCGGCTGCTGGCTAGCTGGTGTCGACCCATGACAGGGCCTCCTCGGTGGTGGCTCCCCATTTTGTGAAAGGCTTTCCCTGGGTGAGGTGCACCCCCTCTCCTCTGCCAGGAAGCTCACTGGGTGGCCTTGGGCCAGCTGCCATCTCTTAACCCAAACCACCTCATAGGGTTTCTGTGAGGAAAATGTGGGAACAGGCAGAAGTGTGCATGCCACCTCGAGCTCCTTGGAGGAAAAGTGGGATATAAATGTATTATCATTATTCATAATAATAATTGGCTATAGGAGAAATTTAAAAGCATTTCTGTTCATTCGGGCATCTGATAGCTTATTGATATTGGCCATAGGGACCTTTAACTTAGCAACTTGAATGTTAAATGATATCTGCTGGATACCTCAGTCGGTAGAGCATGAGACTTAATCTCAGGGTTGTGGGTTCAAGCCCCACTTTGGGCAAAAGATTCCTGGATTGCAGAACCCTCATGGTCCCTTCCGACTGTGCAGTTCTATGTTCTGAGAGCTTTTAAAATGGTTTGAGTCAGTTTTTAAATGACCTTCATCATTCTGATTCGTTTCACTTTAAATTGCGTTGTTCCAAGCTTTCAATGGTCGACGGCATTTAAAATATTTCGAGCTGGTTTTTAAATTACAATTTTGCTTTGACCAATTTTCTTTTGAATTGCATTGCTTTTAATTTTGCAATGCTTGACGCGCTGGGAAGAAGGGTAGGACAGAAGCTGAAGAAATAAATAGCTGCTCCACCCTTGTTTCTTACCCTTAATGGCCTCGAGGGGGGATTGTCAAACAGAGACGCCAAGCATGGTTTGGTGCAAAGCATTGCCCCCACTCCCAGTCCTCATTTTGGCCAGGGGTGGCGGCTTTGAATCCTTAAATTTGGAGCAGATTATGAGGCACATTGCACTCCCTTTGGCCGTTTGGAAGGGAGGGTGAGACATGCAGCTACACAGGTCTCCGAACCTCCCTAAGCAGAGACCTCCAGCCCTCACTGCTGCAGCCAGCTTTGCAGTGGGAGAACAGAAAGCCAAGAAAAGTGGGAGGGGCGGCTCAGAGGTAAAAACTGGGGAGAAGAGTCAAGCCTAGGATCCCATTTCCCTCTCCAAACTCTGTCGGCAAGAAGGGCTCCGAAAGGGCCTGGCTCCCCACCCACGTCTCCTTCTTCTGCCATCAGAAGAAGTAGTTTTCTCAGTGCAGGAATATTTAGAGAGAGGAGAGGCCTCCGTCGCTGGGCTCTTCTTGGCTGGTGTTCCTCTCAAATGCAAAGCAGCTGAGCTGTCTTCTGGTGTTAAGAGAAATATTTGCGTGCGGGACAGAGGGGTAGAGAGGCAGCCAGGAGAACAATAGGAGGAAGAAAACATGGCCTTCCATCCGGCGTTGAGCCTGGAACTTCAGAGGTCTTAGCTGGTAGGCTGAGAAAGTTTTTCCTGCCCCTGAGGCCAGGGCCCTCCATGACTTTGCATCTGGCCCTTGGGATGCTCCCCAGGCCACGCTCCCTCTCACTGACCCTGCTTTGCTTCCAGAATGTATTGGCCTCATTGGGATGTGCTTGAACACAGTCTAGCCTCCTGCTTGCCTGGGTGGAAGGCAGAGATTGTGAAAAGCCAGCCTGCTCTGCAAGAGTAGCATCTACATCTGTTGCTCCGCCCACTTTTGCCCTGGCCCCGCCCACCTGTGGCACGTGGCCCTTAGAGGGCCATCCTGAAGGGAATGTGCCTATTGGTCTAAGAAAGGTTCCTTGGGGATGCGCCTGCGGTGCAGGTAACAGCAGGGTTGGGGCCTAATGCTGGCTCTCTTCCAGATGCCCTCTTCTAAAAACAGTGCCTGAACACTGTATCGGGGCCTCTGAAGCCCAAAAGGAATGAGCACTTGGCAGTGCTATTTCCCCCACAGAGCTACAGTTAAATCCCAGAGCAGTTTAAGAACCCCTCTTTTCCCAGGGAACTCTGGGAACTGTAGTTCTGGGAGGGAGAGGATCTCCCAGCAACTCCCTTAACAAACTACAACTCCCATGATTCTTTGGGGGAAGCCATGCCTGTTCAAAATAGTGCCGCAGTGCTATAAATGCATAGTGTGAGTGTGGCCTAGATCCACTAACAGGAATGGAGATGGCTAGCTAACTTAAGTCCATTTATTTTAATGGGTCTACTCTGAGTAAGAATCCGTTGGGTACACACCTCTATTAGCCTAAGCGACCCCAGCAGACAGGAACCTTAAAAAAAATACTTTAAACTTTTAGGGAACTTTAGTTTCAACTGGATGTTGAATAAACATGCAATTATTAATGGTTACAGTTGTGAATTTTATTGTGTTATTATTTTCCTTAGTGGGCTGTGCAAACCGCTAATCTGAATAATTCCTTTTTATAGGGTAGGGTAGAGAGCGCTGGAGATGAGTTTATGGAACCAAGTGGGGAACGGTAGCCTGGAAAAATTCGGGAACCACTATTTTAAATATTTGCACTGTTACCTCATGAACAGGAGGTGTTAGATTCCATGCCCACCCACCCCCCCAAACCCTGGAGGAAAATTGGAGAGTAAAAACGAAACAAACAAAAAAAAGACTGACATCAGCCCTATCAACCTGAATGTGATGCATCTGCCTCTGAGCCAAGTTGTGTTAAACAAAACAAGGATTAGGGTGGAAAAGCAAACCCGGAGCCAGAGAGTTGGGGGTGCAGGAGGGGAGAGGGAAGATGGACGGGTCGACAATCAGAACTACTTGCTATTCTTTGTGCAAAGCAGGGGCCAGGCGCCAACTGGACACTCTAATCGGCCTTCTGTTTCTTTCTTTCTTTTTTAAAAAACAAAAATAAAAAATTCAAGCCACCGGAAGGCAGACGAAAGCTCAATGCCCCCCGCAACAGAGGCAGCGAACTCTCGCTTCCACTTTTTACGCAGCACCGTATCAGCACACATGACATTTTACCGCTTGCAGGAGGGCAGGTCTCTGCCCAGAGGGGCTTACAATCTAAAAAAATCCAGCATGGTCAGCCTTTACTAGGGACTGAGCCTTTAGTGTGCTAGGGCCCTGCCCCATGGAACTCCCTGCCACCAGAGGTTCGGCAGGAACAATTCCTGCCTTCTTTTAGACCAGTGGTTCCCAGCCTTTTTGGTATGGTGGCCCGCAAGCTCAGAGTCAGTTGGCAAAGTGACCCATTGATTTATTGTTTGTTGCATTTTCATCCCTCTTTTTCTCCCAAGGAGCTCAAGGTGGCAAAAGTGGTTCTCCCCTTTCTCATTTAATCCCCACAACAACGGCCCTATGAGGTAGGCTAGGCTGAGAGGCAGTGACTGGCCCAACGCCGCCCAGTTGAGAGCTTCATGGCTAAATGGAGGATTTGAACCCTGTTCTCCAAGGTCCTGGCCCTACACTCTAAACCACAATGCCACACTGACTCTCCATTGATGGTAAGCCAACGAAACAAGAAGTTGAAAGATACTGTACAGTGGTACCTCGGGTTACAGACGCTTCAGGTTACAGACACCGCTAACCCAGAAATAGTACCTTGGGTTAAGAACTTTGCTTCAGGATGAGAACAGAAATCGCGCTCCGGCAGCACGGCAGCAGCAGGAGGCCCCATTAGCTAAAGTGGTGCTTCAGGTTAAGAACAGTTTCAGGTTAAGAACAGACCTCTGGAACGAATTAAGTACTTAACCCGAGGTACCACTGTATAGTGGGACGTGGGTGGCGCTGTGGGTTAAACCACAGAGCCTAGGACTTGTTGATCAGAAGGTCGGTGGTTCAAATCCCTGCGATGGGGTGACCTCCCATTGCTTAGTCCCTGCTCCTGCCAACCTAGCAGTTCGAAAGCACGTCAAAGTGTAAGTAGATAAATAGGTACTGCTCCAGCGGGAAGGTAAACGGCATTTCCGTGTGCTGCTCTGGCTTAGTCATGCTGGCCACATGACCCGGAAGCTGTACGCAGGCTCCCTCGGCCAATAAAGCAAGATGAGCGCAGCAACCCCAGAGTTGCCCGCAACTGGACCTAATGGTCAGGGTCCCTTTACCTTTACTTTTTACCACTGTATATGGATCCTATCAGCTAAGAATTACAAGCAATTATTTCAGGAGTTACTGCTAAAGCCTGCAACTGATTTATTTAGGCTTTGTAAGAGACAGTATCTTACAACTTCGCAACCCACAGGTTGGGAAAGGCAGCATTAGATACCTCCTAAAAACTGTGATACCCTGTCAGGCCTTTGCAATTATTTACTTATTGCATTTGTATTCTGCCTTTTTCTCCAGTGAGCTCAAGGTAGTGTACAGAGTTGTCCTCCCCATTTTATCTGCACAACAACCCTGCTGCGAGGTCAGTTCGGCCAAGAGGCAGTCGCTCCCAATGACTTTCCAAGCCGAGTGAGAATTCGAACCCTGGCCTTCCAGGTCCTAGTCTAGCGCTGTAACCATTGTACCATATAGGCTTTCAAATCCCCTTTCATTTCTTCCTGCCAACCAGTCTCTACTGATGCTTTTATTTACAGTGGTACCTCGGGTTAAGAACTTAATTCGTTCCGGAGGTCCATTCTTAACCTGAAACTGTTCTTAACTTGAAGCACCGCTTTAGCTAATGGGGCCTCCTGCTGCCGCTGCACCACCAGCATGCGATTTCTGTTCTCATCCTGAAGCAAAGTTCTTAACCCGAGGTACTATTTCTGGGTTAGCGGAGTCTGTAACCTGAAGTGTATGTAACCTGAAGCGTCTGTAACCCGAGGTACCACTGTATTTCAAAGTCATTCTGCATGATGCACAAGGTCTTGCTGAGTTTTTATGAACGTGTGCTTTCAAATCCATCCATCAATCAATCAATCAATCAATCAATCGCAGGAGCTCAGATACACACAAAACCCTGGCAAGGATCCCTCTCCCCCACCTCCAAAAGTCTTTGGAACAGTGGAGTCATTTCCCTGACTTAGCGGTGCCTCTGTCTAAGGCCTATACGGCCTAGGACCCTCGTACCTACGGGACCGCCTCTCCTGGTATGTCCCACAGAGAAATTTACGGTCTGCAAATAAAAACACCCTAAAGATCCCAGGCCTCAGAGAGGTTAGGCTGGCTTCAACTAGAGCCAGGGCCTTCTCGGCCGCGGCTCCAATCTGGTGGAACGCTCTGTCACAAGAGACTAGGGCCCTGCAGGACTTGACATCCTTCCGCAGGGCCTGCAAGACAGAGCTGTTCCACCAGGCCTTTTGTCAGGGCGCAGCCTGACCCCCTCCTCTGGCAATCTGCACAAAATTTTGCTTGATGGTTGCCATTAATTTGATTTTAATTTGATTTAATTAATTTTATAATGAATGTTTTAGAATGTTGAGTTATTTTGATTGTTGTTAGCCGCCCTGAGCCCAGCTTCGGCTGGGGAGGGCGGGATATAAATAAAATTTATTATTATTATTATTATTAAGGGGGTGGTGAATCTACTTATGCAACATCTCAACAAAGGAGGGAGAAGAGCCGTACCGCAAGGAACGCGCAGGCCTTGGGGAGCAGGGGAGCTGAAACTCAGGATTGTTGCCCACGTTGCATGGGATCCATGACAACCGCTAGAATAGCATAACAGAAAATAAATGTCAAGAAGATCCTCTCATGCCTGTTTGCTCAGGGCTGTCAGAATAGAATAAGAAGAAGAGTTTGGATTTGATATCCCGCTTTATCACTACCCTAAGGAGTCTCAAAGCGGCTAACAATCTCCTTTCCCTTCCTCCCCCACAACAAACACTCTGTGAGGTGAGTGGGGCTGAGAGACTTCAGAGAAGTGTGACTGGCCCAAGGTCACCCAGCAGCTGCATGTGGAGGAGCGGGGAATCGAACCCGGTTCACCAGATTACGAGTCCACTGCTCTTAACCACTACACCACCCTGGGTGTATAAGGACCTCCCTCCCCTCCCCCCCCCCGCAATGGTCCCAAAGATGGCCAGCAGGAGCCTGGCAACACGCCGTGCAATCATTGAACAATCTCCAGCGCTGGGGAGCTGGCAACCTCAGGAGGGCAAAGGGGCCGACTTAACTAGAGCCGCTCCTGCATGCCTTCAAAGGGAAGGGCTGTAGCTGAGTGGTTAGAGCATCTGCTTTGCATGCAGAAGGTCCCAGGTTCAATCCCCAGTGTCCCCAGGAGGTAGGAATGGAAATTATCCCGTCCAAAATCCTGGAGAGCAGCTGCCAGTCTGTGTAGACCACAGGTCGGCAACCTAAGGCCCGCGGGCCAATTCCGGCCTGAATGAGTTTGGGATCCGGCCCAGTCCAGAAATCGCTGCATGGTTCTGATTCATATCATTCAGGCTGCGCCATTTTTTTCTCTGGAAATCGCATCTGCGCATCCCAGATGCCGAAAATCACTTCCACGCAGGCATGATTTTCGGTGTCTGGGCATGCGCAGAAGCGATTTCCCGCACCGCGGACATGCACAGACGTGATTTCCGGCATCGCACTGCACTGGTCCGGCCCGCAAGCGATCTCTGCGGGAGTGATCCGACCCATGTCTGGTAAGCCCTGCTGATGGGTGTAGACAATGGACCCACTGGCCTGACTCTCAATGTAAGGCAGCTTCTGATGTCTTAAGGGAAGGCTGTAGCTCAGTGGTTAGAGCATTGGTGTGTTTCGTTTACAAACTGTTTCAGAAAGTGCGAATTAGAGTAGTGCCTCGCATCAAATCTAACTGATTCATATAAAGGATTCCATGAACTGAAAGCAGAGATGACGCATGTACTTTTGTAACCCAAGAAAATCTTAATAAAAACAATTTTTTTAAAAAAAGAAAGAAAATGAGAATTAGGTAAGCTTGACTTTAAACCAGCGTGGAGCAGCGGTTACGAGTGCTGGACTGGGACCTGAGAGAGCAGGGTTCAAATCCGCTCACTCAGTGACTTTGAGCCAGTCACTGCCTCTTAGCCTAACTTACCTCACAGGGTTGTTGTGAAGGTGAAATGGGGAGGAGGAGAACCAGACAAGCCACCTTGAGAAAGGTGGTGTATATATAGAATAGATAAAAATAATAAACAAATAAACAAACCCAAGTCAAATAGGATTTCTGCATCTGCCACTGCTTGCTGGTGACAACATGGTGAGTGCTTTGCAGCTGCAGGGAACTCACCGGATGGGCTCAGGCTTCAGGTGGTGGTTGAGAGAGTCGGTGAGGATGTTTACTGTGAAAGGCGGCTTCCCGTCTGATCTCTCAATGTCGAGGTGGGCGGCGTTGCAGAGGGCATGCACCCCAGAGTCCGTGCGGCTCGAGATGGTGAACTTGCTCGGCGTGGAATGCCGGAGCTTCTCTGCTGCCATCTGAGGGACAGAAGAAACTTAACTGTGTGGGGTTGCTGTGGCAGAAATAGGGGGTGTACTAACCAGGGTGGTGTCAGGAGCTCAGCCTACACTTGAGTCGGATCCTGGCAGAGGCACATGCCTGACTGGCATGTTCTCTCCCTCCTGGTCTTTCGTTCGGGAGCTTCAAGAGCTTTCTTCAGCCCGAACGTCACAGCGACCAATGCCAACAGACGCCGGCACACTTAAGGATCCACAGAGTTTGCGCAGTTGCGTAACAGACCTCAGCAACTCAGCATTTTAGCTAATCTACTTTATTTACATATAAACACACACGGAGCACTGCAACATGGCTCCCTCTCTCTCTCTAGCATCAGACAGCAAAGGAAAAAAGAACAAAGGACAACTTCACGGAACACAGTAACATAAACATCCTGTCTCCGTCACTTCCCACTCCGTGGAGTCAAAACATATACCATCATGTGATAGACAAAAATCCCATGACTGCAAT
Source organism: Podarcis vaucheri (assembly GCF_965113315.1). NCBI lineage: Eukaryota > Metazoa > Chordata > Lepidosauria > Squamata > Lacertidae > Podarcis > Podarcis vaucheri. The sequence goes on from NC_138765.1 coordinate 75,600,996, forward strand.
CATGGAGCAGAAATTCTAACAGGTGGAACGCCCTTTGCCATTTTCACAGACACAGGTGGGAGAACTGGGTGCAGGTTTCTCAACAGACGCCTCTAACATAGGAACACCTAAGTACAGGACCAACATGGTGCCTTCTGGTTATGGGATGAGATGACAACCGGTGTGGTGGTTAGAGTGTGGGACGAGGACCTGGGGGGCCAGGGTTCGAATCCCTAGTTTAGTTTAGAGAAAAGGTGAGTGAGAGGTGACACAGAAGTAGTTGGTAAAATCATGCCCAGCTTGGAGGAAGTGCACAGAGAGAAGTTTTTCCTCCCTCATCACACTAGGACTCGTGGACGTCCAAGTGAAGCTGGAAGATTCGGGACAGACAAAAGAAAGCATTTCTTGACACCGCGCATAGGCCGGCTGTGGAAGTCTCTCCCCCAGGGCGGCCACCAATTTGGACGGCTTTAAAAGAGGATGGGAGAAATTTGTGGAGGAGAGGGCTATCAGTGGCAATGCTTCTGAATATCAGTTGCTGTAAACCACAGGGGGGGGGAGGGTTGTGGTGCTTGTGTTCTGCTTGAAGGCTTCCCAGCAGCAGCTGGTTGGCCACTGTGAGAACAGGATTAGGGCCATTGGCCTTATGCAGCAGGCTTTTCTCATTGTCTGGGGTTCTCGTCCCCATTCAGCTCTCAGAAATTCACTGGGTGTGACCCTGGAGTCATTCACTGCCTCTTAGCCTAACCCACCTCGCTGTCAGGCTTCAGGGCCTCAGCTTCCTCCCTCTCCCCCCCCCCCCCCGGCAATAGATAAGCAGAACAAAGTGAAAGGAGTCTCTCACCAGTTAGAGATTTTAATGATCACAGCACCTGTTCCTCGGGATGAAGGTGCTCCCAATTAAGGGTCCCACCCACTTCCTCCCTCATCACCCACATCACTACCGCGTCTTGTAACCTGACCTCGCAACCACTGTCCTGCCTGTGTTGTTACTTTATCTGTCCTCCTTGACCTTGGGCTGATCCGATGGACGCTTTGCAGCAACAGTGAGTCTGTTAACTCTCTCGCTCCCAGTTATTCTTCTCCTAACTGTTCACCCCCCAGTTCTTCCCAACTTCTGCCTTCTGAACTATGTCCTTCTGCAAACCATTGCTCCAAATCTATACTGTCCTCCTGCTCCTAGGAAGAGTCAGGATCCTGATTAGGAGCGGGGAGGAGGGAGGCTCCCACCATTCCTCCCCGGAGCCGCCCTCCTCTGCACGGTGCCTGACACTCACAGGGTTCTTGCGGGGATTGAAGGAGGAGGGGGAAAACAATGTAAGCCTCTTTGCCCAGAAGGGAATGCAGCCCTCCAGCTGAAAAAGTGGACCAACGGTTTGCCTCCCTATATGACAGCTTCCTAGGTTCCTATGCCTTAAGCAGAGGGCCGCAGCTCAGTGGCAGGGTATCTGCCTTGCATGGAGAAGGTCTCAAGTTCGATCCCTGGTATCTCCAAGTACGTAGGGCTAGGAAGGCCTCCTGCCTGAGACTCTGGACAGCTGCTGCCAGTCAGTGTAGGCAACACTGAGCTGGGCGGATCATTGGTTTGACTTGGTGTAAAGGGGAGCTTCCCACATCAAGCGCTTAGGCCCAGAACGGGAGGCTGCAATGTTGTTCTCCGACAGAATAAGAGTATGAGCAGCTGATCGTTTTGAGGATGCTGCAAGGAAAGGGCGAAGGGCCAGATCCAGAATGTGAAGGTCACAGGTCGATTCCGTCCTGCCAGGACCAGCAAGGGCAGGCTACTGTTGTTCAGCACAATGCACCCATCCATCACGGTTTACGGCCTCTGCCATCCCTGACGGGAAACGTCTTGTAAAAGAGAATGAGAGTGCCCATCAATTATTAAAGCCAACGAGGCTGCCGAGAGGCCAGGCAAGTGGTCCGCAGAGGAGTGATGTCATCCAATGCCATTAGCCCCCACCCCACCCCCCATCACCAATTATCAAAACCTTCAGCTTGTCCAGAACAGGGTCAGGATGCACTCCTAATCCCATGTATTCACATTTGTATCCCGCCATTTTTCTCTCCAAAGAGCTCAAGGTGGTGCCCATGGTTCTCCCCACCCCCTCATTCAACCCCCACAACAACCCTGTGTGGTAGGTCAGGTTGAGAGGCAGTGACCGGCGCCAAGGTCACACCCCCAGTGAGCTTCATGACCAAGTCGGGATTCGAACCCTGGTCTCCCAAGGTCCTAGTCCGGCATTCCAGCCTCTCGTATGACATCAGGTGCAAGGCAGGTGGGCATGGCTTGGGCAAAACCATCTGGCAAGTCAAATATGGGGAGCAGACCGAGTTTCATTTGGCCTATGGGAAAGAGGCTCCCTAACACCGGTTTAAAGTGACAACAACATCAGACAGGACCATATTGTTTTCCTTTCACTTTGCGTTTCAAACACATTATCAGAAAATCCTCTCTTTTCCCTGAAGCATCCTGCGGTGGGTGGGGTAGGGAAGGACTTCTGCAGAGCTTCTGCAACATGTAAATCAAACAGAGTTAACCGATTAAAAGCCAGGCAGAGAACTGGCTTTAATCGACATTTAAAGTAAGACCTTTAATCTGCTGGCAATCCCGACAGGAGAAGTAAATAAAGCCGAGACGAGCCCATCAGCAAATTAAACAGGTTTGTTCTTTTTTGCATGCTGGAAAATAGTTCCGAGGATGGAATTGCTTTGATAGCAAATTTTTTGGGGGGTAAAAAATATATATAAAAAAATGATCAAAGGGCTGGAACGCCTTACCTATGAAGCAAAACTAACGCCTGGGGCTTTGCAGTTCAGGAAGAAAGTAAAAAGGATATGGGGGAGGGGAAGTGAGACACGACAGAGGTTTATAAAGCGATGGGTAGGTCTGCCAGCATTACAGATGTAAAAAAACAGGTTTTTTTAAAATCTCTCTCATAATTCTACAGGGCTGGGAAACCTCAGGCCCTCCAGGTCTCACTATGTGGCCCTCAGAAACCTCCCCCAAGCCACACCTCCTCCCCACAGGAAGAGACCACGAGGGTCATTCCTGCAATGCAGGAATCTTTTGACCAACGTGGGGCTTGAATCCACAACCCTGAAATTAAGAGGCTAATGATTTACCGACTGATCTATCCAGCAGCTATGCTTCTATGTCTTTTGCTTGCCAGGATGAAGGGTGGAGAAGGATGTGTGAGCATGTGTAGAAAGCAGCCTGCTGCACACAGGTAAAATGGGCACCTGTTGCTCTGCCAATGTTTGGCTCCGCCCACCACTGGCATGTGGTACTCAGAAGGTTCCCAAGGCTTATAGATGATAGAACAACGATCTGCCTTGGTGCAAGGCAATTTCCTTGATGCCCTTTGATTTCTTCCAGCAAAGCAATTCTTACATTTATTTATTTTTTCAAACGCAGAAAATAAAAACTTGAGAACCAAAACAAATAAGACAAAAAAAAGCACACAATCCAAGCCATTTGGAGAACTCCAGCATGGGTGGTAAACAGGCGGAAATAATAATATTCGAGGGAAGAGGGCTTGCGGGGGCGTCACTTACGTAAGAATCCTTTTTTGGGGTGGGGTGGGTGGAATGCTATATTTATGCCCTCAATCTCCACCATCCGTGGAGAATTGGCAACAATAAGAAGACTGGGGGTGGGGGTGGGGGTGGGGGGTAGAAAGCAGCAAATCCAACGGGTGATGCTCCGGCTCTGGAAATTATCCCTTGCTGGGAAAGATGACGAGATTTCCAGCTAAATGGGTAATTAACTGTCCTTACAAGAAGCTGGTCGGGGAGTTACCTCTAGATTCTCTGCCCAGCCTGCACAAAGAGGGCCCCCCCCCTCTCTCTCACACACACACACACACTTTTGAGTTGCACATCAACCCTCATCAACACATTAGCTCCTTTGTCTAAAGCAGCTTCTCTGCACCAGGAACTGGGCACCTAATATGTTGCCATTTTAGGTCCATGGGCTCATCTGGATTTTGAAATGAGTGCTGTGGATGCCTCTCCTTCAGGTCACACACACACACACGGGTGTTTGAGCATGTATTTAATGACAATGATAATGCATACCTTCCAACATCTATCCAATATACCCCACTCATCTGACTGTGTTGCCCCAGGCACTCTGGGCAGCTTCCAACATATATTAAAACATCAAACATTAAAAAAACACTTCCCTGTACAGGGCTCCCTTCAGATGGCTTGGGTGTGTGTGTGTGGATAACTCCATACCCTCCAACATTTCTCCAATGAAAATAAGGATGTCCTGAGGGAAAGCGGAACATTCTGGGATCAAATCAGAAACCGGAATGCCTTCTGCAAATCCGGGACTGTTTCTGGAAAATAGGGACACTTGGATGGTAATGATAATGATATATTAAGACTATGCATGAGGCTTCAGCCTGGTGGGAGCTGGCTTCAAATGACAGCACGGCGGCGGGGGAGTCTGCCATCCTCTGCTCCCCTTTAACCTCCATTTATGTTGTTGCTTAGTTGTGTCCGACTCTTTGTGACCCCATGGACCAGAGCACGCCAGGCACTCCTGTCTTCCACTGCCTCCCGCATTTATAGGGCCTGCCTTAAGTCTCGGGTTTGGGCCCTGAAATCTCAGGGTCTGGGATGCCCCTGATCTGGCAGCCCTAAAACAACAACAACCACCACACACACACACACACACACACATGCACATACAAACTTTGCCCCTTTGAAAAGCAAACTGTTGAATCCAGTAGAAGGGATCCATGTCATGAAGTAGTTTGGCTTTGATATCCCGCTTTATCACTACCCAAAGGAGTCTCAAAGTGGCTAACATTCTCCTTTCCCTTCCTCTCACACAACAAACACTCTGTGAGGTGAAGCTGAGAGACTTCAGAGAAGTGTGACTAGCCCAAGGTCATCCAGCAGCTGCATGTGGAGGAGCGGAGACTCGAACCCGGTTCACCAGATTACGAGTCCACCGCTCTTAACCACTACACCACACTGGCTCTCAGTGAAAACAGTACCTAGAGATGCAAGAGGAAGTGAGAAGGGCAGTCACTTTTCTAACTTCTTCATTCAGCTCTCGGTTAGGGCAGCTGTACATCCGGAAATTCCCGGACACAGCCGGAATATGGCAATGGAAAACAGTGTCTGGGCGGAAATCGCAAGCCATGTCAGAAGTTTAGATTTTGGCGAATTTCCTTTTAAAAGTCTCAAAAAAGATCAATAGCTTTTGTGGCAACCCTGCTCTATGTACTTGTCAACGAGCTGGATTTTTGAGTCTGCACCCCCTCCGGACACTTCTCTCCCCACCCCTATCCTGGATCAGCAACCTCCCCCACCCCCCCAAAAAAAAAACACAGAAAGAGAGAGAGAGCGCGCATGTATACACACTTTGCTTTCCAAGGATCTGGGTAAAAATCAGATCTGGCAGAACTATGCTGAGTCTCGAAAAGCAGATAGAGCTGAAGGAGGATGTGGGAAGGAGACTCATTTTTCTAACTTCCTAATTCAGCTCTAAGTACTTTTCAAGGGAGGTGAAAGGTAAGCAACCACAGCACCTCGTGCCCAAGGGATGAACAGGAAAGGCCTTCATGGGTACCACGGACACTATGGCGGCAACACGCACCATGCTGGACAGAGCCATAAATCCACGGATACCAAACCATCCCGTAATGCACTTCCGAAACCTTACTTCCCACTGCCCCACTATTTCATCTCCTCTTCAGCCTGGAGGACTGAGCTTTGTTCCAAACCAGACCCAATTTCCATACACTGAAGAATGTGTGGGAAACCCGTTCCAGCCCGAGGGCTGCATTCCCTTCTGGGGGCCATATTCCAGTGATGGGCGGGGCCAGAGGCAACAGTGGGCGGAGCAATGAATGTGAATTTTACCCATTGTACTCTAGGTTGGGATGCAAGTGGCGCTGTGGGTTAAACCACAGAGCCTAGGACTTGCCGATCAGAAGGTCGGCAGTTCGAATCCCCACAACGGGGTGAGCTCCCGTTGCTCGGTCCCTGCTCCTGCCAACCTAGCAGTTCAAAAGCATGTCAAAGTGCAAGTAGATAACTAGGTACGGCTCCCTCGGCCAGCAAAGCGAGATGAGCGCCACTACCCCAGAGTCGGTCCCGACTGGACCTAATGGTCAGGGGTACCTTTACCTTTTTACTCTAGGTTAGATTCTACGCATAAGCTCACCCCTCTCCATCTTCCACCCAGGCAAGCAAGAGGCAGGATCAGTGTTTCCAGCTAGGCACAAACACTCAAGGAGACTGACAAGCAGAGCTGGCAAGGTATGTGGCTTGGGAAGGGGGGTGGCCTGGAGAAGCCTGGAGGGCCACACTCAGCCCCCAGTCCTGAGGTTCCCCATTAGGATGAAGACCTGGGTTTTAGGATGCTTAATTCTGCAATTTTTAACACAGAATCAGAGGCAAAAGCAGGGCTCCACCCTAACTCAGCCAACCAGCGGAATCCTTCCCATCAGCAGTTTGGCCGAAAAGCACCGCACAACACATGCTGGCGGGTGCAACCTGCCGAACTCCTGACCCTGTTCACAAATGACCTCTCTGTGTCCTCTCCTGGTGCCCTCTGAGCTGCCCTGCACATCTGCCACTTTTATTTATCATCCACCGCAACGATAATCTGCTAGCATCAATCATGCCAGATTGAGAAGAGACCCATCATTTGAATAGCTGTAATTTGCTTGCGTGCCGGTTGCTGGGGAAACGGCCCCCAATAATCCCAATTAATGGTGTGCCACGCCAACAAGGAGGGCAGGTGGTGGAATGGGCACTTTGGTGCACCTCGAAAGAACATCTGTGCGGAAAGGGGAACAGCATCGAACATCTGGTCTGGGAACCTCTTTCCAAAAGCAGCCAGCCAAATGCTACTTGAAATAATAATAGTAATCTTATTATTTGTACCCCACTCATCTGACTGGGTTGCCCCAGTCACTCTGGGAGGCTTTCAACCAAGGTCATAAGACTGGAGAAGCTGGTGCACCCCCAGATGTTCCTGGACTCCAATTCCCATCATCCCTGGCCACTGGGCTTGGGCTTATGGGAATTGGGGTCCAGCAACACCTGGAGGGCCAAGGGTTGCCCCCCATGGTGTAATCGATCTTAATAATAATAATAATTTATTATTTATACCCCAGCCACTCTGGGCGGCTTCCAACTGAATATTAAAAACAGTACAGCATCAAACATTAAAAACTCCCTAAAGAGGGCTGCCTTCAGTTGTCTTTTAAAAGTAAAATAGTTGTTTATTGCTTTGACATCTGCTGGGAGGGCATTCCACAGGGCAGGCGCCACTACCAAGAAGGCCCTCTGCCTGGTTCCCTGTAACCTTACTTCTCGCAATGAGGTAACCGCCAGAAGGCCCTCGGCACTGGATCTCAGTGTCTGGGCTGAACGATGGGGGTGGAGACGCTCCTTCAGGTATACAGGACCAAGGCCGTTTAGGGCTTTAAAGGTCAGCACCAACACTTTGAATTGTGCTTGGAAACGTACCGGGAGCCAATGCAGATCTCTCAGAACCGGTGTTATGTGGTCCCGGCGGCCACTCCCAGTCACCAGTCTAGCTGCCGCATTCTGGATTAATTGCAGTTTCCGGGTCACCTTCAAAGGTAGCCCCACGTAGAGCGCATTGCAGTAGTCCAAGCAGGAGATAACCAGAGCATGCACCACTCTGGCAAGACAGTCCGCGAGCAGGTAAGGTCTTAGCCTGCGTACCAGGTGGAGCTGGTAGACAGCTGCCCTGGACACAGAATTAACCTGTGCCTCCATGGACAGCTGTGAGTCCAAAATGACTCCCAGGCTGCGCACCTGGTCCTTCAGGGGCACAGCTACCACATTCAGGACCAGGGAATCCCCCACACCTGCCCACCCCCTGTCCCCCCAAAACAGTACTTCTGTCTTGTCAGGATTCAACCTCAAACTGTTAGCCGCCATCCATCCTCCAACAGCCTCCAGGCACTCACACAGGACCTTCACTGCCTTCACTGGTTCTGATTTAAAGGAGAGGTAGAGCTGGGTGTCATCTGCATACTGATGAACACCCACCCCAAACCCCCTGACGATCTCTCCCAGCGGCTTCATATAGATATTAAAAAGCATGGGGGAGAGGATGGAACCCTGAGGCACCCCACAAGTGAGAGCCCAGGGGTCTGAACACTCACCCCCCACCACCACTTTCTGGACACGGCCCAGGAGAAAGGAGCGGAACCACCGTATAACAGTGCCCCCAGCTCCCAGCCCCTCAAGACGGTCCAGAAGGATGTTATGGTCGATGGTGTCAAAGGCCGCTGAGAGATCCAGCAGAACTAGGAAACAGCTCTCACCTTTGTCCCTAGCCTGCCAGAAATCATCAACCAGCGCGACCAAGGCAGTTTCAGTCCCATGGTGAGGCCTGAATCCCGATTGGAAGGGATCCAAATGGTCCGCATCCTCCAGGCGTGCTTGGAGTTGTTTGGCAACCACCCGCTCAATCACCTTGCCCAAGAATGGTAAATTTGAGACTGGGGGATAGTTGGCCAAATTGGCAGGGTCTAAAGATGTTTTTTTAAGAAGCGGTTTAATGACCTCCTCTTTCAGCGGGTCTGGGAAGGCTCCCTCGCAGAGGGAAGCATTCACCACCCCGCAGAGCCCATCGCCCAGCCCTTCCCGGCTCGCTTTTATCAGCCAGGATGGGCAAGGATCAAGGAGACAGGTGGTCGGTTTCACTTGTCCAAGCAGCCTGTCCACATCCTCAGAGGTAACAGATTGGAATTGATCCCATGTAACAGGACTAGACAGAACTCTAGCACTCTCCCACCCTGGCCCTGCTCCCATGGTGGAGTCTACCTCCTTCTGAATATGAGCGACTTTATCTGCAAAAAACTTTGCAAAAGCATTGCAGGAGATCTTGGGGTCCCTACCAGGCCCCGGTGGTTCCGATAGATTGCGAACCACTTGAAAAAGTCTCCTGCTGCTGTTTTCTTCAGATGCAATGGAGGCGGCGAAGAAGGCCCTCTTCGCTGTCGCCATTGCCACTTGGTAGGCTCGACGTTGAGCTCTAGCCCGTGTCCGGTCTGATTCAGAATGAGTTTTCCGCCACCGGCGCTCTAGCCGTCTCAACGATTGTTTCATCACCCTCAGCTCTGGGGAAAACCACGGGGCTGTCCGGGCTCCATGCAATCGGAGAGGGCGCTTCGGAGCCAGACAGTCAATAGCCCTGGTTAACTCCGCATTCCAGCGGGCCACCAGGGAATCAGCTGAAAGGCCATCAACTTGGGATAAAACATTCTCTACCACTCTCTGGAAGCCAATTGGATCCATTAAGTGGCGGGGGCGGACCATCCGAATCGGTCCCACCTCCCTGCAGAGGGGAAGGGTTGCGGAGAAGTCCAGTTGCACCAGGAAGTGATCTGACCATGGCACTTCTTTTGTTTCACTTTTAGTTAATGTCAGATCACCAACATCCGTAGAGGTAAACACCAAGTCTAAGGCATGTCCGCGGCTATGAGTTGGGCCAAACTTATTCAGGGACAGCCCCATGGAGGTCATGCTTTCCACGAAGTCCCGGGCGGCCCCTTGTAAGGTTGTGTCGGCATGGATGTTAAAATCCCCCAGGACAACCCAGCTAGGTGTCTCCAGGAGCATATCCGCCACAACCTGAAGCAGCTCGGGCAGGGAATCCTTGGTGCAGCTTAAGAAAAGCCATAGTGGCTACTTGTGCAGAGACACAGCAGGGAACCTCCTTTTCTGGCTGCTGCTGCCAAGAACCTTTGGTCCATGAATGGGGAAACTGTGGCCCACCCAGATGTTGGTGTTCTCCAGCTCCCATCACCCCTGACTGTTGGCGGTGATGTGCTGAGCACCAGAGCCCATTCCTCCCCCCCATGTGACATGTAAATTGCTGCTTGAAGATTGTGAGCTTAGTCCACATTCACACCAGTAACTTAAAGCACTATGCTACCACTTTAAACAGTCATGGTTTCCCCCAAAGAATCCTGGGAACTGTAGTCTGTTAAGGGTGCTGAGAGTCATGTAAAGGGACCCCTGACCATTAGGTCTAGTCATGACCGACTCTGGGATTGTGGCGCTCATCTCGCTTTATTGGCCGAGGGAGCCGGCGTACAGGTCATGGCGAACCAGAGCAGCGCACAGAAGCGCCGTTTACCTTCCTGCCGGAGCGGTACCTATTTATCTACTTGCACTTTGACGTGCTTTCGAACTGCTAGGTTGGCAGGAGCAGGGACCGAGCACAGGAGCTCACCCTGTCACGGGGATTCGAACCGCTGACCTGATCGGCAAGTCCTAGGCTCTGTGGTTTAACCCACAGGACCACCCACGTCCCATGAGAGTCATGAGGAGGCCCCTATTCCCCTTGCAGAGCAACAATTCCCAGAACTCCCTGGAAAGAGGGATTGACCGTTAAGCCATCTGGGAACTGTAGCTCTTGGAGTGGGCTGGGATGGGGGCAGGGAGGTTCTCTCCACACCACTCAGCATCCTTAACAGACTGCAGCTCCCAGAATTCTCCGGGGGAAGCCATAAATGTTTGAAGTGATACCAGAGTGCTTTAAATGTATGGTGTAAATGTGGCCGGAGGGAAGGGGCTGTTCTGTAAACCCCTCCTAGAGATATTTCCATCACTCTGAAGTCATTCTAGCAAAGGTTGTTAACTAGGCTATCTGAAACAGCCAGATGTGATGCATTCACTATTAGATTCTAATGGATGATTGAATATTGCTTTATTTGACATAGGTTGTTTCTTTTAAAGTTATTATTACTTTTTATATTGGATCAGATAGTTACTGTTAATTTCTGTTGTTATATGTTTATATATATGTGTGTTGGAAGAGTAGCTGAGGCAACCCAGACAGAAGGGTCGGGTATAAACAAAAAAATATGATAATGATGATTATGATTTGGGGACCCTTTGTTCCTCCGGATATTGCTGAACTACAACTCCCATCATCCATCATTCCATCAACCAGAGCCAGGGCTTTTTCGGCTGTGGCCCCGATCTGGTGGAACACTCTGTCACAAGAGACTAGGGCCCTGCGGGACTTGACATCTTTCCGCAGGGCCTGCAAGACAGAGCTGTTTGGCCAAGGCACAGTCTGACCCCCTCCTTTGGTGATCCTCGTAGAACTCTGGCCCAGTGGTTGCCAACTGATTTTGAATTGATTTTAGAATATCAATTTTAGAATGCTGTGTTACTTTGATTGCTGTTAGCCGCTCTGAGCCCGGCTTTGGCTGGGGAGGGCGGGATATAAATAAAATATTATCATCATCATCATCCCGGGCCATTGGGCCATACTCACTGGGGCTGATGGGGGCTGCAGTTCAGCAGCATCTGGGGGGCTAAAGTTTCCCCACACCTGGGCTGGAATGGTGGATGAGAACCTAGGAGACCAGGGTTCAAATCCCCACTCAGCCATAAAGTTCACTGGGTGGCCTTAGGGGCACCAGTAAAAGTATTTCTAACCTACCTCACAGGGTTGAAGAAAAAGATGAGTTTGGATTTGATATCCAGCTTTATCACTACCTGAAGGAGTCTCAAAGCGGCTAAGATTCTCCTTTTCCCTTCCTCCCCCACAACAAACACTCTGTGAGGTGAGAGGGGCTGAGAGACTTCACAGAAGTGTGACTGGCCCAAGGTCACCCAGCAGCTGCATGTGGAGGAGCGGGGAATCGAACCCGGTTCCCCAGATTATGAGTCTACTGCTCTTAACCACTACACCACAGCAGAGGCATGAGAGCCAGGTTTGCCACCGACAGCTCACCGGAGGAAAGCTGGGGCATAACAAATAAGCATTACTACTAATAACAGTGCTGCATCCAATGTTAGCCCTACTCAGAGTCAGCCCACTGAAGTTAACAGACACAACCAACGTAGGCCCCTTCGCTTCATTGGGGTCTTACTTGTCCTAGGCGATCAGGGGGCGAACGGTGATCTGCAAATGTTTATCAGAAAGTCCTCCATCCCACCCTTTTGAGTCAGCTGCCGGCAGAGGCCCAAAAGAGAATACCACTGTCTAGATCAGCCATGCAGGGGGAGCGATTTGGGAAAGAGAGGAATTATATATCTCTTACGAGTCGCCAAGAACCCTTTCCAAGTCATGTAGGATTTCCAGATGCTTCCCTCTCGCGTCCACCTCTCGTGGTTTGTCCCCCCCCCCTCGTCCCCCCCCTCTCTCCCTTTGGAGAAACAAAGACTCAAGCTGTCCCGGGCGCCTGTCCCGTAACACTCCCTTTGCTGTTTCCTCATGCATGGGAAGAAATTCTTGGACCCGGAGCGCACGTTCGAGGGCCAAGAAAAAGACAATTTGCATAGAAAAAGATTTCGCCCTGGGCAGCCTTCGTTGCAAAGGAGGAGAAGCAGAGAGAAAATGCAGAAGGGCTGGTTTGGGAGAGGGAGGGAGAAGGTCCTGATATCGCAGAACATGCAAAACAGAGGGATGGAAACAAATCATATTTCCCCAGGACAGACACACTGTTTCCCTTCCCTAGGTGAAGTCACACACACAGAGAGAATTTTGCCTCTGGAGTAGCCTCGAAACTTCACATCTCCAGTAGCAAGCTGGGAATGCACATTCCTCCCCTCAAAAAGCCACCAACAGTCATCCTTTCCTATGATGACATACCATGAGGGGAGGCTGGTCTGCTGAGACAGATGGGGCACTGCCCCACCAACCTCAGCCAGCCCCTGTCTGTCTGCCTTCTTACTCACAACGGTTCCTGTTGGCTTCCTCCTCCGTCTCAGCTTTTGCCCTAGGAGAACTCGGTAGTGAGGAGGTGGATGGGGACAAACCTAGAAGAAGTTGGCTCTGCCTGTCATTGGCTCTGGCGCCACCTACTGTTCGGCTCCCTGCCTTCTGCCCTACCAGTCCCAATGGGCATGGAGATGCTGGAAACACTGTTAGATATTAGCCAGGTGTGTTTTGCTACCGAGGCGGGTCCAATTTCAACTAACATCTCCATCTGGCTAGCCCCTCCAGCTTTCTTAAGCTGGAAAGCAGAACAGCTTATGTACTGCATTTATATCTCACCTTTTTCTCCAAGGAGGACATGGTTCACTCCCCTCCTCAGTAAATCCCGACTACAACAACCCTATGAAGTAGGTTAAGAGGCTGTGACTGGCCCAAGGTCACCCTGTGAGCTTCATGACGGAGTAGGGAGGGATTTGAATCCTGGTCTCCCAGGTCCTTTTCCACACCACACTGGCTTGCTACAGTGCTTCTGCTATGGGGCAGCTATATAAATTAAGTAGGTAAATAAATATCAGAAAAGGGAAATGTCACTTCGAAAACGATTTGAAATATGTTAATTGAAGCTGGAATTCATTCTGTTCTGGATTGTTTTAATGTGTTTCAGATTTTCTCTTTAAAATATAAAACAGTATAGAAATAAAAGTAATAATAATAATAATAATAATTTCATGGGTGGGATGGCACCTAGACTTTGTACAGTAAGAACATCAGAAGAGACCTAGTGTCCAGTCCAGCATCCTCTTCTCAGTGTGGCCAAATATGTACACAGAGAAAGAGAGAGAGAAAAAGATACACACACACTAATCTGTCTTGATGCAAGACTTGGCTTTTATCTGTTTTGCTTCTTTTTATTTTTCCATGTTATTTGTTCTGGAAAATGCAACTTCTGTACTGCTTTGGAACTTTGATTACGCCATTTCCTGTCTGCTTGCAGTTTTGATGTTGTAATTAATGAAAACCTTTATTTATGAGAAATCCACTAATTTGCCTTGATACAGAGTTGAATCTGAGCACATTTTCAGGTGCTTTGGCAGGGGACTCTTTTGCCTCTCACATGAAAACGCCCTGCAGCAGCTCGGGCCAAAACTGAAGCTGAAACAGATGGAGGGAGCTGTGCACCTCTGAGCTGTGCACCGCCCGCCTTCTCCCTTACATCCCCAACGTCTGGCTCCAGAAGGGTGGGTGACTACAGCGGGAGTGAGTCAACCCCGCTTGGAAAAAGAATGATCCAGCATTCCAACAGGCATGCAGATTCCCAGCATGTTCCATTCGGGAGACCTGCCACAGATGGGCTCGAAAGCAAGTCTTAACTGAAGACCAAGTCCAAACCGAAATCTCCAGGGGTACTCAACTCCCCAGAAAATCCAGCTTCCCCTTTCCATAGTATGGCTTCACCCTGCTGGCCCGATTCGACACTTAACAAAACCCTGTGTTTGAATTGTCCTCGCCCCTGATGCTGTGGACCACAACGAAGACTTATCTCAGAGGCTTTGGTAGCAGGGGTCGCCAATGTGGTGCTTGCGGGTGCAATGGTGCCCATGTGGTCTTTCCCTGGTGCCCACAAAGCTTCTGAGCAACCCCACCCACCCTTGGTCACAAGGTGCTGAGGGTAGTTTCCTTTTTCTCCCTTGAAAAGTGCCTAGAGTTGAAGGAGGAAGTTGGAAGAATGGCACTCTTTCCCACTTCCTCCTTCAGCTCTATGGGTTCTGTCAAGGCTCAGCCTGCTTCTACCAGATGTGACTTTTACCCAGATCCCTTGGAAAAGTGAATTTTGTATGCGCACACATGCTCTCCTGTTCTAAGATGGAGAGAGAAGAGACAGTTAATGGTACTCACTCAAAAGTCCAAATCTACTAAGGTGGCTGACAGACTCCCCCACCCATAGAAAGGCGGGCTATCAGGACGAAGGCCATACGGGAATCCTGACAGTGGTTTTGTAAGTGAAGGGAATTTTTGCTGTGCTGCATGGAGGATTGTTCACGAGTGCAACAAAAAATTGTCTGCGCCTACAAAAACTGGGTGTTGGCAGAAGGGGTCCCAGTCTAGCCTTCACCCCAATATTTGTGCTTTCTACATGCAGCAAACTGTTGTACTGTCAGCTCCATTCTAAGACAGCCGAGACAGACACAGGTTAACCACCTCAATAAAAAAACTTGGTCAGAGAGAGAGCTCATGATTAAGACAAATCCCTATATTCAGATGTCGATCTACACAGACACCTACAGTGTCTGCAATTTGGCAGCCTTACGGGAACTCTTAAATAGGCAAATATAATTTCCAAACACAGATTGTCTTCAGTTCAATCCCTTCTTCTTTTGCAGTAACATAACTGGTCAGACCTGGCTTGCTCTTGTGCAATCCCAGTTCAACATCACTAAGGAGGTGAAAGCAGCATCTGAAAATATTCTGATTGGCTGCCTAGAACACTTACATCCGGGTCGAAGCACCTCTTGTCACTGGTCCACTGAACAACCCACTGCCCTTCAGAGAATAGCTTTCATTGGTCTTAGGATTTCCATAAAATTCCAGGCATCTCTTCCAGCCCTTTGGCTCCTGGAAGCCCCCCAACCAGGAGAGCAAAAATGTCACACCTCTGCCTATAGCCCATCCCAACCCAATTTGAAAACCTTAGCTGTGGTACATACCTCCAAGTGATTCTGTACTCCAAGCACCGCCTGGTCAGGGCGAACCTCCTTCACGCCACTGCAGCAAAGGAAAAAACATAATTACCTCAAGCAGAAGAAAGTGGAAGGTGACTGTGGTTCATAGGCATTGACCATCGCCCTAACTTTTATTGTGCTGAATCAAATTGAGTAGGGCAGCTAAGGGAAAGATTTATCCCAGTAGATGTACTAAACTACAATTCCCATCATCCCCGGTCATCAGCCATGCTTTCTGGGATCAATGGGAGTTGCTGTTCAGCAACATCTGGAGGGCCAAAGGCTCACTGGCCCTTGAGAATTTCTCTATCACCCTTCCTGATTCAATCTCTTTGCCACTACGCCAAATCAAGGCACAGAAATGTGTTCCCACAGCTAATCTGGAGAGCAAATAATAATAATAATAATAATAATAATAATAATAATAATAATAATCCCCTTTTAAAAAAGAAAAAGAACTTGCACAAGGAACCCGCATGTTGAGTGAAATAATTGCCCTATTAATAACAAAAGAACCTAACAAGGTTAAAGACGAAGGAAAATATTTTAGCAGCAGGTGCAAAAGCAAGAGCTATCAGTACATTAGCAACAGATGTCATTTGCAATCTTAATTCTCATTATTCCTCTTCTCTTCACTCTCCCTCTTCCCCGCTACCAATTTCCCATTGTCTTACCTAATGTGTCATCTAGAAACGGAAAATCTCAGCTGTCGGCGTGGATCCCAACGTAGGAACAATGGTTTTACCAGCCTCATGAGAAAGATCCCCCATTCCCAAAGAAACTTGGGCTGTATATGCACCTTGCCTTTAAAGAGCAAGACTTCCCCCAAAGAATCCTGGGAACTATAGTTTGTTAAGGGTTCTGGGAATTTTAACTCCAGGATTCCTTGGGGGGTGGGCGCTATGTGCTTTAAACGTATGGTGTGGACACAGCTTTGATCAACTTCGGTTCCATTCGCCCGTCACAAACGCACCGAAGAGAACTAGGTAATATAAGGTACCTAAAATAGGTAATATGTCACCTAAAATATGCTGTGTAGCCCTGTATAAATTCTCATCCGCTTAGACAGTTAACGGTGGGGTGCACCAGGTACTGGGCTGGATTAGCAGAAAGTCTGAGCCCACTCTGTCATGAAGCTCACTGGGCAACCTTGGGCAACCACAGCCTCTTAACCTCCCTCACAGGGTCGTTGTAAGGATTAACAGAGGAGGGGTTGAACCATATACAGTGGTACCTCAGGTTAAGTACTTAATTCGTTCCAGAGGTCCGTACTTAACCTGAAACTGTTCTTAACCTGAAGCACCACTTTAGCTAATGGGGCCTCCTGCTGCCGGCGCACCGCCAGAGCATGATTTCTGTTCTCATCCTGAAGCAAAGTTCTTAACCTGAAGCACTATTTCTGGGTTAGCGGAGTCTGTAACCTGAAGCGTATGTAACCAGTCGCCACCTGGCATCCAGAGATCTCTACGTGGTCACAACTGGACCCGCACTAGTAGCAAAACACACCTGCTGCTTGACTAATTTTTAGCACTGTTGTCTACACTGACCAGCAGTAAATCTCCAGGCTTGGAGGCTGAGGAGAAATCTCCTCAGACTTGGAGCCTTTTCCAGTCCTACCTGCAGATGCTGGGGAACTGAATCTGGGCCATTCTGTGTGCAAAGCAGAAGTTTTACCACTGAGCGACAGACCTTCCTGTAACAGGAGCACAGAAAGTTTCTGTATGCCATACCAAGCCACTTGGTCCATCTAGCTCAGTATTGTCTGCAGTGACTGGCAGCGGCTCTCCCGAGTTTCACGCAGGGAGCATTTGAGAATGCTTCTAAACATACCGTACTCACCAATACTTGGTCCCAAGGTATTGAAAGAACAGTAGATACCGATTTTTTGGAGAAACCATGTTGGTTTTTCAAAAGCCGCCGTGAAATTTCAGCTATGAATCATGAATATGATGCTCTGAACAATTAACATTGCCATTATTAACAACTGCTGGCAAATTTCACAGCTGCCTGAGTCTGGAAGTGGAAAGCTCTTGTTGCAATATTTTTTTTTAAAAAAAACACCTATTGCCCCCCGCTTTTAAAAATGCTAATTAAGGGGATAAACTGGCACCTCCGACCGGTCTCAGCAGCGTCCTGCCTGATGCAGCATGGCTTTCACCTGCGTTTGAAAGTTTAGGTGCCTGGTAACAAAAGCCCCATCTTGGAGTGTCTTCCCAATTGCCTTTTCTTAAACTAATTATAGTGAGAGATTTTTTTTTTAATAGAGTCCCAAAGTGTTTCTTATTTTGCGATATTATTTTTTTCTCTCCGCCTTTGGGGGAGAAACAAAACTTCTTCCCCGTTTGAGAGAGGGCTTGAATCGCCCCACTCCGCAGGCAGCTTCTTAGGCAGCTCAAATTGGTGCCATTGAAGAGATAGGGCGCTTTCACGAGGGCCTAGAGCAATCCGTGTCTCGACTTGATTGCGATTTTTTTCGGCCACAAATGGACACACCGCCAGCTGGGTAGGAGGAGCCGAGATTCCGCGGTGATTCTCTTTAGGGATAGGAGGGAAATTCCCATCTGTGAACAAAAACGTCCAATCTCCTTTGTGATTATTAATAATGTATTATTATTGTCGAGAAATATGGTGAATGTGTGTGTGCTGTTTAAATGCAGCGTTGCTTCCAACCCACCAACCCCTTTTTAAGGCTTAAAGACTTCCTTCAAAAAACAGACTTTCCCCCTTTGATTTTCTTTTTTTTTGCAATTGACTTCGTTGCATTGATCTCTCCCAAGCCCAAAACACCTGAGAGCAGACTTGACGGGATCTCTCATCAGCGTAAGGTGGTACAACTCAAAAGTTAAGGCATCTTGGATTCAAGACCTTTGAGTGTATGCAGAATACGGTACCTTCCCCACATTTTAAGGGACCAAGGGTGAATTGGCCCTGCTCATGTACAGAGGTTGCTTCCTCTTTTGAATTATCATATGTCTAGAGCAGTCTTTCCCAGCCTTGGGTCCTCAGATGTTGTGCCGCATCAGCCATCATCCATGGACATCCCCAAATCAGGATAATCCCAGACTCAGAGATTTCAGGGCCCAAATCTGATACCACAGGGGTGGGCTTGGGAGACAGCGATTAATTGGGACAGGGGAATAAAGAAGGGCAGGCCATCCCACAGACTATCTACACTATAATTTGCTGCCAGCTCCTGCTGGGCTGAAACTTGCAGGCCATATACAGTCTTCTTCGTGTAATATAGGCACTGTCGCAAACCTGTGGGTTCAAGCCCTCCACCTGCATTCTTGTACAGTGGTACCTCGGGTTACATACGCTTCAGATTACATATGCTTCAGGTTATGGACTCTGCTAACCCAGAAATAGTACCTCGGGTTAAGAATGTTGCTTCAGGATGAGAACAGAAATCGTGCTCCGGCGGCGTGGCAGCAGCAGGAGGCCCCATTAGCTAAAGTGGTGCTTCAGGTTAAGAACAGTTTCAGGTTAAGAACGGACCTCCAGAACGAATTAAGTACTTAACCCGAGGTACCACTGTAAGTCGCTTTGAGATTTCAGCATGTTTGGAAGCCACACTGAAATCTAAGAAACAAGAATAGCTGAATTCGATTTGCAGCGGTTGAGGAACAAGGCCTAAATTATGCAAAAACAGCAAATATTCAGGATGGATCAGAATCTATCCTGAATATTTTGTGTTTTGCATAATTTATGCCAGGGGAGTGCAACATTGTATAATTTATGCAGTGCAGCATTGAGAATCTGAATTTCTCGATGTGGAGTACGCACAAGGGTATTGCTTAGAGAATCAAGGGTGAACCTATGGTTCAAATCCACACTCTGTCATGAAGTTCACTGAGTGATCATGGGCTATTCAGTGTCACGTAGTAACCTACCGTATTTTTCGCTCTGTAACACGCAGCCGACCATAACACGCACATAGTTTTTAGAAGAGGAAAATCCGTAGGCATGCCACCCGTAGGCATACCCTCCATAACACGCACAGACATTTCCCCTTACTTTCTAGGAGGAAAAAAGTGAGTGTTATGGTGCAAAAAATACGGTACTTTACAGGGTCTTGTTGTTGTAAGCAAAGTCACTCGGATAATGCAAAGAGAGTCCAGAGGGAAAAGAAACCCTGATAACACTTTACTGAAGAAACTGAACATAAACAGTGTATAATTCAGGAGAAACTAACAGCGAGGTTTTTGCCTTTCGCTCTACAGCCTTTGTACATAGCAGGGAGGCATAGAACCAACTATACAGAGGGAAATCTCCAGAACTACGTAGCCAGTCGGCGCACATGCTACCTCACTAGAGATCACACCACTCTTCCTGATTGCTAAGCAGTGCTTAGCACCTGTTTTCCCTCTTGGCTGACTTTAACGTAATGGAATTAACCCTTAAATTACAAACTGAATGATCCTTGCTGTTGCACTTCCAACATTTGTGAGGTTAAAATGAGATGAAGGAGGATAATGGATGTATTGTCCTTCTAGCAGGATAAAAAGTGTGGCAAATAAATAAAAACAAAAAGTTCTGGTACCAATCTACTCCTGGTCAAGATGCACTCAGATTAATACACCAGTGGAAGAAATCTAATTTCCTGGCAACATTTGGGTCTGATTTCCACAAGGCCTGTGCTACTTTCAAGAAGAAAAACCTATTCATCCCCAAAGGTTCCAATATATCAGCATTTTAAACAGATGTGCTTGATGCAACCTGCCAGAGGACTTATGCAATCGATTCTGTTTGTGTGTGTCGCTCAGTGCACAGAAAATGTTCCCACAGCTTCTGCTGATGATGTGCGGGAGGATCAGGATTAAACCAGCACATCCAGCACTTTTTATTACTTTTCAGCCACCCCAGATTAATTTAATCTGATCTGTGTGTGAGCCACTCCATTCACAGAGTCCAGGGACGGGCGCGCCCTCTGTGTCCCTTCTGGGCTGCTGAAGTGCTGGGGGGCTTAGGAAGCTCCTGGTTTAGAGCATGATGACATCTGCCTTCTGCCATGTAGAGCCCTGATGGCCTCGATCGAAGGCATGTCTCACCGGGATGCCCCAAAAGCTTCCCTCTCCGAGTGCGGAACAGCAGGGCAACAAACCACACACAGACAAAGTCATTTCAGAGATTGCAGCAACCACTGTCCACCCTTTCAAGCCTATCTTTGGCATCCTAATGACTAGAAATGTGCTCTTTAAAAAGGAAGGAAGGAAGGTGGGCTACCTACCGTTAAGAGAGACCACATTGCTTCTCTGTGGAGTGTCTCCTGGTTGTGAGGAATTGAGCCCAGAGTAATGACTCCTGCAACTGGGAGCCTACCCCACCTTTCGCTGGGACAAGACTATTGCACACCCGTGGCAGAGACTTGGCAGCATTTGCCCAGCGCCAGTGGAGATCGATTGGAAAAGGCCAAACCTACATCTAATAATAATAATAATAATAATAATAATATCAGGACTTTAAACATGGGCAGTTAGAGAAGTTGACTTGAAACATTTGTATATTTCATTATCTCACTTTTCTACTGCATCTTTATGAAGTATAGCAATGCAGCGTGGATCTATCATATTCCAGTGCATCCCTGCCTAGGGTGGGGGCTATTGCTTTTGTTTGCTACTATGGTATGCATTTTTCTCTTTTTATATTGCAAATATTTTTGTACTTTATATTGAAAACCACCCTGTGATCCTCGAATGAAGGGTGGTATAGAAATTAATTTATAATAATAATAATAATAATAATAATAATAATAATAATAATAATATAGTCAACCCTACAGAGACACAACAAACCGCCTCCTCCAAGGATAGGCCTTCCCAAGTCAAACCAATGGTCCATCTATTTCAGTGGCTCCCAGCCTTTTTGGTGTGGCAGCCCTCAAGGCCAGAATTGCTTGGCAGCATGACCCATTGATTTATTGTCACAGTTGTCATAAAATCATAGAACTGTAGAGTTGGAAGAGACACCTAAGGTCATCTAGCCTTTACGACATGACAACGAAACAGGAAAGTTGCAAGAGGCGCTCATCCTGCTAGTTAGGGATTACAATCAATTATTATTTGGGGTTTACTTACAAAGTTAGCGACCCACTTGCATAGGATTGTGACGCGCTGGGGGAAACGCTGATCTATCTCAGTACTCAGGGTCCCGTCCCCCCCTCAGAGATGCCAGGGAATGAACCAGGGACATCTTGCCAGCAAACCAGGTGCTGTTAAACTGGCCCCTTCCAATCCTTTCAGTCTACCTTACAGGCTTGTTGTAAGCAGTGCAACAAATTAACCTGTGGAAAGTGCTTGGAACCCTCTCAGACACCGTACTATACAAATGTCGAGGGCATGGGTCTTGCCAAATGTATTCAACTCCTCTGCTGAAATCAGATGGAGTTAATATGGTAAACTGCAGCAGCAGCATTGTGTTCTAAATCAGCCTGCACCAAGCTGGTTGCCCTCCAGATATTTTGGGCCACAACTCCTGCCAGCACCAAACATTTGGCGGGCACCGGGTTGGCAGAGGATGTCCTAAACTGTCCTATTTACTATGGTCCCATGTTAATGACATTATTTTATTTATTTATCTGCCCCAGCACTCCTCCTGTTCAGGGGCAGATAATCTGCTTCATATTGCGACACAACCAGGCCCAATCCCCAATGGCATTTCTGGGGAAAGGCACCCTGCCCCAAACCCTGGAGAGTGGCTGCCAGTCAGAGCTCAGATGGACAAACGACAATCAGTGTGGTGCAGTAGAGGTTTGAATGCCGGAAGAAGACTCTGGGAGGCCAGAGTTCAATTCTGCCACTCAGCCCTGGAGCTCACTGGCGGCGACCTTGGAAGCATAGGAGTCAACTCCTAGGGGCTGAGGTCCCTTTGCCCCCCTAAAATATTTGAGGGGCCGCCCCCCTTCAGATTTGATGGGCATTGCCATTCAAATCGTGTGCAAGTGTCATGTCATGTGATTATGCAGGGTGGGGCCGTAGCTGTCAACTTTTCCCTTTTCTTGCAAGGAATCCTATTCGAAATAAGGGAATTTTCCTTTAAAAAATGGGAAAAGTTGACAGCTATGGCCCCACCATAATGGGCACCCCTGCTTGGAAGCCTCTCGGCCTCTCTATTCTACCTCACAGGGTTGTTGCGGGGATTCAAGGAGGAGGGGTAGAACCATACACATCACCTTCAGCTCGTTGGAGAGGAAAGGGGGATATGAATGGAGCCATAAAAGAAATAAGCTCTGGATAGCTCGGTTGGTTGGTGGTGCTGATCATGCCAAGGTTGCAGGTGTGATCTCCATGTGGGATAGCGGCATATTCCTGCTGCATGTCCGCGGGCTGGACTAGATGATGCTCAGGGGTCCCTTCCAACTCTATAATTCTCTGAAGTAAAAAAAAAAACAAAAAAAAACCGCGCTCCGATTCCGTCCTGTGTTCCTCTGCTCTCCAAGGTAATTGGTAGATGCTCCCTGGGTGTGTTGGTGTGTATGTGTGACACAACTCTTTGGCAAGCTCTGCAGCTCGCTCGCTCGCTGGCTCGTTCCCCAGCCAACCCCCTTGACAGCCCAGGAAGGAGAGAAAGGGAGGGAGGGATAGAGAGAGGGAGGGAGCTGCGAGCCAAGGCGAGAGCTTGCGCGCCGACGGACTGGCGCTGCCGCCGCTCCTCCTGCGCTCAGCCCGCGCCGCTGGAGGCAAGCAGGGCGCCGGGTGGCGAGGCTGTGCGCGGGGCTCGCTGCCGCAGGAGATGCGCCTCTCCGGATTTTGAGTCGCTTTCTCTTCCACCCCCCTCTCCCAATCCCTAACCCCTACCCCCATCCCTCCAAAAAAGAAGAAGGGGAAAAAAGAAGCCAAGATGACGGTCGAATTCGAGGAGTGCATCAAGGATTCGCCCCGATTCCGGTAAGAAAGAGTCTCGCTAATCTCCGTCTCTTTTTCTTGTTGCGGTTGCAAAACGGATCGCGCTGAAATCGCTTCGGATTCAACAGCCGCCCCCCACCCCGCTCTGGTTCCCCGCCCAAGAACAAGGCGCAGTCTTGATGGGGCTGGACCAGGTCTCCCCTCGGAGCCGGTTTTCTCCATCCTTTCCCCCTCCCCAACCCAAACCGTGACCTGCTTTTGGCGTTTGTACGGGGTGCGTTCGGCGTCGCGGTTTGGAAGCAGGTTGGCGTCACACACACACACACACACACACACAGTGACAGGGGTTTGTTTAATTTATTCGTTGTTAAAGGCGGGGAAAGGAAGAAATGGTCGTGGTTGGGTTGGGTTGGGTTGTGCAAGGAGCAAAATGCCTCTTCTCCCCGCGTTCCCCCTTTTTGGGGGGCGAAATGCATGATGTCCTGCCCTTAGAATGCAGGCGAGAGAGAGATTCAGGTTTGGTCTGTGCAAAAACCGCATGGAAGAATTCAACAGCTTTCATGGAGGATTTCTCTCTCTCTCTCTCTCTCTCACACACACACACACACACGAGTTGCCGTGGAACATAATGGTAGGTTTGGTAGGGAAAGGGGGGGCTTCGTTTTTCAAGCCACCCCCCTCAACATCTTGATAATGATTTTTTTTTTAAGCCTCTAGTCCCTGTAAGATGAGCAGCTGGCTCTGGCAGAGAAAAAGAGAGAGAGGGGGAGAGGGAGGGAAGCCTGTCTAGGACTGCCTGTCTAGGACTGTCTTCTTGCCTTACAAAGGCTCTTCCCCCTCTAATCTCATTAAGGGAGGTGGGAAAGAGACAGACGGATCCAGGGAGCAGGGGTGATCAAATGGATCCACGGAAAGGCGGTTCTGTCCGATGCAAACAGCCTTGTCCCCCTTAATGAGCCTCATGAGGTCTAGCGGCATAGGTAGTGTTTTGGGGAAAGGAGAATCTAGGATGCAGGCCTGACGATCCCCTCTACGGAGGATGGGGGCTCAATGTCATCCTCTTCTACAAGGAGTGGAAATATGGTATACCGCCCAGCCTTAAAAAAAAAAACACCAAAAGACTGTGTGTGTGTGTTTTGTCTGGCTGGGTCCCTCCAATCGCAGAGACTTGAACGGCTGGTGTTGTACAAAGGGGCACGCACGCACACACATCCATTCATCCGGAGGGATCTCAGCTGGGCGTGAGAACAGATAAAGGAAAGATGGGTGGTGTCAAGAAGCCTCGTCTAGAAAGGCAAGCCAGAAGACGTCCGGAATGGCAAAAGAAGCAAAACATTATAAATATTATTTAAATAATAATAATAAAGAGAGCAAGAAAACTCATATTGATTAAGCTGGAGGGGGGGTGTCGTTTCTCCTCCTGCTCCCCAAAGACGGTTTTTTTGAGCGACTAAGCGAGGAGGGAAAAGGAGAGAACTCAAGGATGGGGAGACATCAAGGTCATCTGCAGCCACGCGTGTGTGTCTGAGATGGCGGGGGACAGGGTTATGCCGCAGAGACCACCCACCAGAAAGGATGTGATGGCTCTCGTGTTTGGAGCCGTGGAGATATTGGTCAGTGATACGGGCTTAGAGTGCAGGAATGGAGCATCGCCAGCCGCAGATTTCCTGGAAGGGCAAAAGTATACCTTAAATTAGGGAGGAGAGAGACTGAGAAAGATCTCTGTATGCATCCATGCATTTAATCAGGAGTAGGGAACCTCAGGTCCGGGGGCCAGAAGTGGCCCTCAGGCCTCTCTGGCCCTCGGAAATCTCCCCCCTCCATACGCCTCACTGGCCCTCCTTGAGTGTTTTTGCCTGGCTGGAATGTGCCCTTGAACTCTGATCCTGCCTTTCTGCTTGCCTGGGTGGAGGATGCAGAGGGGTGTGAGAAAATGTGCGTAGAAATTAGTCTCCTGTACAAAGGCATAATTTGCAACTGTTGCTCCACGCACTATTGGCATGTGGCCCCTGGAAGGTTGCCCAGCAGGGAATGTGGCCCTTGGGCTGAAATAAGCTTCCCCATTGCTGCATGTAATATTTGCTTGTATGTGCATGCCTGTACATGTTTGAACATATAGGTTTATATGCACAAAATGCCATAGGCTGGGCTTGTTGTCGGTCTGAGCAAAGCATCCTCTGGTGGGCTCTCTCCCTGTCCAAGTTGCACTGGGCAGCTGAATCAAGACACCCTTTCCTTTTCCCACAAGGCCTGTAACCCAAAATCATCCTTGGGTATTCTGGGAAGTTCAAAGTGTGTCTGAATATCACTGTCAAAAGGAAGTATTTCTCCAGGCAGTGCAAAGTATGGGATTCGCTCCCATAGGGGGCAGTGATGGCCACCAACTAGGATGGCTTTATAAGAGGATTGGACAAATTCACAAAGGAGAAGGCCATCAGCGGCTACTAGCCATGATGGCTGTGTCCTGCCTCCTCTGTCAGAGAGTTGCTGTTGTGCCAAGATCCTGCTTGGGGACTTCCCACGGAGACATCTAGTTGGCCACCGTGAGAACAGGATGTTGGGCTAAGTAGGCCTTTGGCCTGATCCAGCAGGGCTCTTCTGATGTGCCTAGGTCTACTGACAGAGGAAAGATGTCCATTACATCTTTAAACCTGGAATTGCTGGCCCAGGCTCAGACCACAGTGCTAAAGATGCTTATATGGAGTAAGCCAGGGAGACTTACCTTTGAGTAGAACGCATTGGCCTGCATAACAGTCCTGGGCCACGCTGTCTTTCCTTTGAAGACCTCATCACCGGAGCTGCAAAAACACCAGTCGGTTTACATGGTTTGGCTAATCAATCAGAGCCGCAGAAGCTGATGAAGATTGAGGTTCCATTCCACTTGGCGAAGGCAAATTTTTAATCCGCACACCTGCAAACAAGAGGTCGAGATATTTTACAACACAGTCTTGAGCATATCCACTTAGGTGCTGCATTTGACAGGGCTTACTCCCGAGTAGGTGGGTCTATAAATGCAGCCCTGTTGTAATAATAGCATTAAAAGAAAATTTTAAAAAGTCAACCCATTAGGAATGGTCGTTTATCATTTAATAAACAAAACCTTGCAAAAAGGTGCTTTAACCGAGGTTTTGGTAATCTGCAAAGTGAATTCAGTCCAATCCAATTTAAATCAATGTGCTACTTCATTGGTTAATTTGTTGCCAGAGAGCTGATTAGTCTATCTGTTCAGCTAAGGCTGTGAAGCTCTGTATACTTTCTTGGGAGTAAGACCGACCCGCCCCCAATCTGTACCATACACTTAAAGCACTATTTATCAGCCATGGCTTCCCCAAAAGAATCCTGAGAGTTGATAAGAGACCCCTGTTGCCCTTATAGAGCCACGACCTGCAGAGTAGTTTACAGTCAATCCCTCTTTCCAGGAAAGTCTGGGAATTGCAGCTCTGCGAAGGGAGTTAGGGGTTCTCGTAACAACTCTCAACACTCTTAAACTACAGTTCCCAGGATTCTTCAGTGGAAGCCAGGACTGTTAAAGTGGTATGGCACCACTTTAAATGTGTGGTACAAATGTAAGTGACACTGGACTCAAGATGGACTTTTTTCTGGGTTAACATGGCTGGACTGTCCAAGTCTCTTCCCCCAACTTTTGATTGATAATGGTACTCATCTGATTATCATCCACTTCCTGCTCTGGGGCAGAGGTGTTGGGAAGACCTGGTGCCAGACCCTCAGTATCCCAGCAGCACCAACCATTGACACTTGCTCTGTATCAGCCTTTGAAAAACTATCTGCGGCCAGAAAGTGCCAATTAAATTTCCTGCAGTGCTGCAGAGCAGCCTTCCCGAGTCCTACTCAGAGTGGACTCATTGAAGTTAACGAAGCTAAATTAGCCATGTACCTCAAACTCAAGAAGTCTGTTTTGAATAGGGCTAACACTGGGCACAGCCCCATATCTGGTGCTTTCCAGAGGTTTTGGAGTACAGATCACATCAACTCCAGACACCATGAAAAGTTAAGGGATGCTGGAAGTTGTGGTGAAATATATACGGAGAGAGAGACTGACTGACAACCAGGTTGGGTACAAAATTTAAATGGGAGTTCCAGGGCCCAACAAGCTGACTAGTGGTCCACCTCACCAGGTGAGGAAGAGGGCCCACTAAAGCGTGCTTTGCTCTGGGCATCTCCAAGCCTACTTGTGGCTCCGACAGCAGGAAAGGTATAGGCAGGTCGTCTACTGTAATGTTCTGCTCCAATGCAGGAGCCCACAGAGAAAGCAACAAGACTGGTCAAAGATTGCTGGACCATAGACAGCTCTGAGTGAGCTTTGTATACTTGTGTACCTCCTTCAAGCAACATTGGCTCTGGCCTATTGCTTCCTAGGAGGCATCTGGTCGGGAAAGGTGTCCATGAAGGTCCAGGGTCTGGCACACTGGTCTCGCTGCCTTCTGCCATCAGCTCTGAGCCCGGACCCAGACCTGGCTTCCCATCCTCCAACTCTGTGTCCAGATCACTGCTGGGTTCAGAAGTCATGACATCTACCCTCGTTAAAAATCTGTGCTTCATCATGCAACTGACCTAGGAAAGGGGGATTACAGTGGTACCTCAGGTTAAGAACTTAATTAGTTCTGGAGGTCTGTTCTTAACCTGAAGCACCACGTTAGCTAATGGGGCCTCCCGCTGCTGCTGTGTTGCCACCGCGGAATTTCTGTTCTCATCCTGAAGCAAAGTCTTATCCTGAAGCAAAGTTCTTAACCCAAAGTACTAATCCTGGGTTAGCGGAGTCTGTAACCTGAAGCGTCTGTAACCTGAAGCATATGTAACCCGAGGTACCACTGTACTGGTGTTAGGAAGCATTGCTGTCTCTAGCTGTGGAGGCAGAGCATAGCTATTTGGGCTAGTAGTCATTTATATATTCTCCATGAATTTGTCTACTCCTTTTAATGCCATCCAAGTTGGTGGCCATTTCTCCCTCTTCCGGAAGCGAGCTCCATAGTTTAACTATGCACTGCGTTGAAAAGCCCTTTCTTTTGTCTGTACTGACTCTTCCAACATTCTGCTTCATTGGGTGATCCTGAGTTCAAATCCTATGAGTTAGGGTGAAAAACTCTCTTTTAAAAAATATTGTTTCCACCCATGCATCATTTTATAAATGTGTATTATATTCTGCCCCTACCCACCTCATAAGAATGAGAAAAATTAGGTTACAGTGGTACCTCAGGTTAAGTACTTAATTTGTTCTGGAGGTCCATACTTAACCTGAAACTGTTCTTAACCTGAAGCACCACTTTAGCTAATGGGGCCTCCTGCTGCCGCCGCACCACCGGAACACGATTTCTGTTCTCATCCTGAAGCAAAGTTCTTAACCTGAAGCACTATTTCTGGGTTAGCGGAGTCTGTAACCTGAAGCGTATGCAACCCGAGGTACCACTGTATATCCAACATTTCTCCTGCTTTCCTATCTCGGGAGACAACGAAGGAGTGCGTCTTTGGGAGTGAAGTCAAACCATTGGAAGGCTGCAGCGCCTACTGTGGCTGTAGAGACCAATATGGGAGAGACATGCTTTGTTGCAGCTGGGGCAAATGGAGGTGTCCAGTTGTGCTGCTGCAGATGCACCATAACGTTTCTTCTCTCTGTGCTCCTCCCAGTGGTCATTCCTCTTCTGGTCACTGCTATGGATGCACAACTTGGCTGCCTGTCTCCAGGCACTGCGGTTGACTGCAAAGGATTGATTTTGCCAGCCTTCTTCATGTGATGTTCGCAGACATCTTTGTAGCACAGAGTTGGTCTGCCAACGGGTCTGGGGCCTGAAGCCAGCTCCCCATAGAGCACATCCTTGGGGGAACCTACCATCTTCCATTCTGTGGACATGACCAAACTAGCAGGACCTAAGCACAACAACTTCCCCCACTTCTGACTCCCAGGAGCTTTGTATTCAGCTAGTAGTCATTGATAGCTTTCTCCTCCATGAGTTGGTTACATCCTCATCTAAGTTGGTGGCCCTCACTGTTGCTTGTGGGAGAAAATTCCATAGTTTAACTCTGTACTTTGTGAAGGTCCTCCGTTTGCCAAGTCTAGGCAGTTGGCCAGAGTTTTGATTTCCTTCCGTTCATCCTTGGCTTTTCTCCTCCCTGCCCCCCCCCCAAGCTGCAAACGAGCCCCTGTACACATCGATTAAACGCGGCACACACAAAAAGCCATTTTGATGCACTCGTGCGATTCTGCATGATGTTGGGGATCACTTGTGCACATCAGTAAGGAGGAGCGGAATAAAAGACCAGAATAAATGGAAGGAAATTCAAGCTGCAGTAACCTTTTCTATTTCTGGAATTAGTTCTCTGTGGTGTCAGTGGGAAATCTGATTCAGTTTGGATTTAAAAGCAAATCTGCTTCGCTCACACTTTTTTGGCACAATTCATGGGCCAACATGCAGCTGCCCTTCAAAATCCTCACTTCTCCGGATTTTGCATCGTGGTGATGTGTACAAAACTGCAGATATTTGTGATGATAAACATACAAAATGCAACATTCTATGGGAAATATCTTTGCAAAAACGTGTGTATTGGGCAGAATTGTATACAGATTTCATGGAAGAGACTCACGTTAAAATGTTGATGAATTCTTAGGAGGGCTTTTAAATGAAACAAATAAATTGCAAACTGAGATGGAAATGTGGAGTGCTGAACTTTTATTTATAAACCGCTTGATTGTAAAAGCAAAACCCTGAAAGAGGCTTACAAAAAAGTACGCGCCGAAAAATGAGAAACAGAGAGAAACCAAAATTTGTCCGTTCCTACTTAGAAATTAGTAATGAAGGCCACATCTACACTATGCATTCAAAAAAACCCCAAATGATACTATTTTAAACAGTCATGGCTCCTCCTCAAGAATCCTGGGAACTGTAGTTTATGAAGGGTGCTGAGAGTGCACAGAGCTTCAATTCTCAGAGTGGTTTAAGAATCAGCTCATCTTCCAAGGGAACTTTGGGAATAGTAGATTTGGCCATAATTTCTGGCTGGGGCTGATGGGAGTTGTAGTTCAACAAGATCTTTCACATCACCGCTCTAATGGTTCAGCCAGGGACTCATTGGTTATTTTCTATTCTTGTTTTGTATTTTTTTTTTTTGTGAACCACCCTGGGATCTTCAGATGAAGCGTGGTATACAAATTTAATGTAGTAGAAGGAACCATGTGCTTCACCACTACGGATGGGTGAATCAGCCCATTTTGGTCTCACTCTGGTTCTCACTTTTCTAGCCTTAAGTTCCATTTTTCACATTTCCCAACCAAGTTTGCAAATCTCTCTCTCTTAGTCCTCAAAAAAATCACCAGTAAATTTCTCACATATGGGTGAAATTTTGCACAACACATTTTTGCACAGCCATTTTCCTAAACATAATGACTTTATGTTATTTTCACTAATTTTCATTAATATGCACACTTTACCCCAGTTTATGCATTTCTTTCCTTTTTATTTTCACACATTCCTTGGCTGGAATTTTGCATTGCAAAATTCAGAGAAGTGCAAATTTCGAGGGACTGCTGTTTCATTTTGAGTATTGCTTTTAAAAGTGTGATTTGTGTAGATACGCCTTTATTTATTTATTGTATTTGTGTTCTGCCTTTTCCTCTCCAAGGGGCTCACGGTGGTATACATTGTTCTGCCAATCGTCATTTAATCCCCACAACAGCCCTGCGAGGTAGGATAGTCTGAGAAGCACTAACTGGCCCAGTGAACTTCATGGCTGAGTGACGATTTGAACCCTGGTCTCCAAGGTCCTAGTCTGACACTCTAACCACTACACCATACTGGCTCTAAATGGGAACTGTATAATATGTCTCCCACATCCCTTATATACCCACTGTGTTGTGGTCTCACCCTGCCGACCCACATTCCTCATCTTACATTTGAAGAAAGTCAGAACAGATACCCAGGCAGAACAAAGACTTGGAGCAACAGATCCAGGGAGTTATATGTATTCCTACTATGAACAGGAACCCAAGTGGCCGATTTACTGTAAATAACAGCTAGTGCCTATGGAGGGACATGGGTGGCGCTGTGGTTTAAACCACAGAGCCTAGGACTTGCCGATCAGAAGGTTGGCGGTTCGAATCCCCATGACGGGGTGAGCTCCCGTTACTCGGTCCCTGCTTCTGCCAACCTAGCAATTCGAAAGCATGTCAAAGTGCAAGTAGATAAATAGGTACCACTCCGGCGGAAAGGTAAACGGCGTTTCCGTGCACTGCTCTGGTTCGCCAGAAGCGGCTTTGTCATGCTGGCCACATGACCTGGAAGCTGTACACCGGCTCCCTTGGCCAATAAAGCGAGATGAGTGCCGCAACCCCAGAGTCGGTCACGACTGGACCTATTGGTCAGGGGTCCCTTTACCTTTAGTGCCTATTTAGCTGCTCTTAGACTGCATGGTACATTTTCTTTTGGGCCTCACTCAAATGCCTCTGATGGCTTAGCCCAGCAAACAGAGGAGAGCCACATAGGGGTTGCCCACCAGTGCCTCCATAGCATCATGCCAGAGCAGTGACTTCACCGGCCAGATGTCTCTGTCCCTGTGGCCGTGACCCTTTGCTAGGTGACGTCAAGATGAATTGTATAGGTCTGCGTGTTTATTTACTTAGTGGCTAAGCACGAGTAGGCTTGGGGCCAAATGCCTTTGCTTGCTGGGAGTGACGCTGGGCTATTCATTAGGGTCCCATTGTTGCAAGCACAATCCCCACAGTCCGATTCGTGGCCCAATATTCTCTATCTCTGTTGGTTTTTGTAACGGAGAACCTTTCCTGGCATGAGGCCTGCGTTTCCAAACCCCAGGGGCGTTCTCAACCCCGGGTGTCTGGGCTGTTTGTGGTTACTCAGAAGTGACAGAAACGCACACTCTGCACATTCTCAGAGGCACCACACATTCCAGCACATTGGAAACAGATACTGGGCTGGCTCTCCCAGCAAGTGCTGACTGAAAGGGAAATCCCTCAGAATTCGATGACTGCCTAACATTCTTTCGGGGTGATACATCCTTTAATATCTCGTGCAATTAAAGGGGGTGGGGAAAAACAGCAACAAACCATCAAACTCATTAAATCATCTGTGTCACCGATTCAGGTGAAAACACATCCATTTCTTCTTTTAATCGCCCCGCTGAAACAGTACACCTATGATCCCCTCCTCTCATATATATGTCATGATCTGTGGCAAGTCATTTCAAGCTGGGCACTGTGAGTAATTCGTTAAGGAAGAAACGACAGTATGCTTCTGAATGCCAGCTGCTGGGAATCACAAGTGGGGAGATAGTGCTGTTATGTGTGGGTCCTGCTTGTGGGCTTTCCAGAGGGGCTTCTGATTGGCCATTATGAAAACAGGATGCTGGAAGAGATGGGTCTGATCCAGTAGACTCCTCTCTTGTAGCTCTGGTGAGACCAAATGCCTGTCTGCTGTGCAATTCAGGACTCGTGTCTTGCTGCCTTTCCCATCAGCCTCTGCTGAATGAGGGTCGTTCTTCTGTGTCTCTGAGTCATGCGCAGTTGGACCAGTCAGGGTTGAGGTGGACTTGCATCACGAAAAAGAGGCTCATGGCACTGTGTGGAGATGCTTTGAGCTGGTTCCTCAAGACAAGTTGCTTCTTGCATAGTTAAGAGTGAGGCAGCTGCCCACCTAAGCTATTCTGTCCTATATCGCCTGGGAGACCAGGGTTCAAATCCCCACTCAGGAATGAAGCTCACTGGGTGACCCTGGGCTAGTCACTTTCTCTCAGCCTAACCCACCTCACAGGGCTATTGTGAAGATGAAATGGAGGAGAGGAGAAATATGTACACCACCTTGAGCTCTTTGGAAGAAAAGGTGGTATATAAATATAATAGATTATAATAATAACAATAGTCTTCAGGTGTGGTAAGGGCACTTCCAGATGGTCCATTTCTTGAGCCTCCATCCTTATTTCTTTGCAGGGAGATTATATAAAGTTTGCTATTTAATGATATATTTTTGGGGAAGCTAAAGAATGTTGTGTCCAATCATGTACTAGTCCTGCTTTTTTCCTTGTTGCAGAAAGCCTGTTATTTTGGGGGAAGCAGGGTTTTTGCACAAGACCTCCCAATCAGCTATCTATACCGCAAATTTAGAGCACATGGCTTTTCCAAAGAAACTTGCGAACTGCAGTTTGTTAAGGGTGCTGGCAATTCTCACTAAACTACAAATTTCCGGGATATTTGGGAGAAGCCACGTGCTTTAAATGTGTGAAGATCACCAGAATTGTGTGGCCTAAATCTGCCGGGTTGTGATTGGATCCCACCTGAAAACAGCAACCATCTAGGAAAGCCCTACAATTCATCTGCCAGCCCAGCCAGATTCTGCAGGTGGAATTGAGGGTGAGGGCACTATTTTGCTTTTCCCCTTTTGCAGCAAAAATGAGGCACCTTCTCTTCCATATGCATCCATAATTTTTTTCAAAGCGAGCCTCTTGAGTTGAGCTGCTGAGTTGGGATATATAATTTGCAAAATTTGACGCTATCAAGCCCAGGCTCAATAGGGACTGGGTGTGGCTCACTGTACAGAAATTAATGGTCCCTCTCTAGGTGTTTCTATATGCTATCTTTGCCTCGTCTTTTGGAGCGGGCCACACCTACCCTGATTGGAACTTGTCTTTTGACTGGATCTCATTGTAATTTATTCTGCCCTGTGGAATATCCCTTGGGGTTTATTGACCTTTTGGCATTCCCTCTCTGCCTTGGAAAAACATTCCCACTGAGGTTAACAATTCAAGAAGCACACAAAGCAGAGCTATAAAAGCTTTTGCCACAATAAGTTTTTCAAGGTGCTGCAAAGCTCTTTGTTCTTTTCCTTACTGCAAAGACTCAGCAGAATTACCTGTCCTCAGATGAATCTGCTTTACAGCCTTTCTACCTGAGTCATTAGGCTTGGGGCAGGGAGTGTGACCTGCTCCCGAAGCATACGAATTGGCAAAGCACGACAGATAGCACACACAGATTTCTAAAAAGGGCAATCACTTCTCAGTTGTGAATGAGCAAGCACCCAGTTCCCTGCTGAGCCCAACTCTGATGACGCCAAACTTTGCAAACTTTGCTTCACACCGGGGTCTCTCTCAGAAATTTTAGTTTGCTGTCAAAGTGCAACATCAACACACTGGAATTTGCAGCTGGAATGATCAAGGAACCAAGACCATTCAGAGCTGTGACTCAGACTAGGAACATGATCTGACCTGGTTCATCTAAGGGTAGATCATTTGCACCTTTGGCGCTGTAAAAGTAAATCTTTTGGATGGTAAAAATGGCAATAGAACGTCCAACTTTAATTCAATTGGTTTTAATTCAGGGTGGGAGAAGTGTGCCGCAGCTCCCGTAAATTTTGGAACCTCCAATCTGTAGGCTAGTTCCTTTTGTGCACCTTGTAGAGGCATGCATAGTTTGCGCTCAGGTAAACACACCTAATTACCTTGAAAGACCTGTTTGGAGTGCATTTTTCCCCTTCCGCTTGATGCTGTCATCCAGTTGGCACACAGACGCCTTTTGTCGCCTGGCTAATACAGCCACAGTTGTTCCTCAGTCACCCAAAAAGCATTGCTGACTCCTCATCATGCACAGTTAGGAAACCCAGAGATGCAAAGCAAAGACTTTAGGAAACTGCGTTTTGCCAATTCAATACAAATTTCTACAAATTTCAATGGGTGTACAGTACTATGCATATACCATAGTTGGATACAAACCCAGTGGTCGATTACAGTGGTACCTCGGGTTACATACTCTTCAGGTTACATACGCTTCAGGTTACAAACTCCACTAACCCAGAAATAGTGCTTCAGGTTAAGAACTTTGCTTCAGGATGAGAACAGAAATCATGCTCTGGTGGCACAGCAGCAGCAGGAGGCCCCATTAGCTAAAGTGGTGCTTCAGGTTAAGAACAGTTTCAGGTTAAGTATGGACCTCCAGAACAAATTAAGTAAATTAAGGTTAAGTATGGACCTCTGGAACGAATTAAGTACTTAACCCGAGGTACCACTGTATTATTATTATTATTGTTGTTGTTGTTGTTGTTACTACTACTACTACTTTAAAATTATATATCGCCGTTCATCAAAAGATCCCAGGGTGGTGTACAACATTAAAAATACATTACAAAGCATCAGTGATAAAAAGCATACTGACAGACAGCCTAAGAACAAAATAGTTATCATAATAGTCATCATAATAACAGTCCTCTCTTTCTCCACTCCCCCATCCCTTTTCACAGGCCATAGATTATTTAACAGCCATATGGCCTAGGTAAAGAGGAATGTTTTTGCCTCTCTGGGGAGAGCATTCCACAATCAGGGAGCCACCACAAAAAAGGCCCATTTATGATGACTTCACTTCATCTCTCCTGGATTTCAGATGGGGAGGGCATTCCCACCTGAAATGTCAGGGGCTGAATGTGGGACATTCTGCATGCAAAGCAGATGTTCTAGTACTCAGCTATAGCCCCTCCTTTCATAGGAATATAAGGACATAAGAAGAGCCTACTGAATCAGGCCAATTGTCCATATTGTTCAGCATCCTGTTCTCACAATGGCCAACCAGATGCCAGTGAGAAGCCTGAGGGCAGGACCCGATCACAGGAGCACTCTTCATTCCTATGGTTCCCTGCAACAGGTGTTCAGAGACATATTGCCTCTGAAAGGCTGAGAATAGACATTAATAGCTTTGTCTTCTGTGAATTTGCTTCATCTTCTTTTAAAGTCATCCGAGTTCGCGGCCACCTCTGCCTCCTATGGAAGAGAGTTCTGTAGTTTAACTATGCACTCTGTGAAGAAGTTTCTTTGGTTTTTGAATGTGGGAGGGCTGATCTGGTCCTCTTACACTGGCACCCAGGTTTAAGGCCAAGACCTGGTAGTGCTCAGTTTGCTGTCTGCATTCCCAATACCTTCCAGCTTAATTGATAGAGTCAGGGGCCCCCTGGGAAAAATTATGGAAAGAAGATTTAAAATTTACTGCATGCAATGCCTTAAAAGAAAATGTGATGAAAATGATGTACAGATGGTATATTACACCTGTTAAATTAGCTAAAATGTGTAAAGTGAATAATAAATGTTGGAAATGTAAAGAAGGAGAAGGAACATTTTACCATATGCGGTGGGAATGTAAAAAAGTGAAAAACTTCTGGGAAACAATATATAATGAGATGAAAAAAATGTTGAAATATACATTTATTAAGAAACCAGAAGTATTTTTACTTGGCATTGTAGGAGATGATATAAAAAGAAAGGATTGTAAATTATTTCTATATGCAATGACGGCAGCAAGAATATTACTGGCACAAAATTGGAAACAAGAAGAATTACCGACAAAAGAAGAGTGGAGGATGAAACTGATGGACTATGCAGAATTAGATAAATTAACAGGAAGAATTCGAAATCTGCGGGACCAGAGATTCACAGAAGACTGGCATAAATTTACGGACTATTTGGAGAGTAATTGTGATGATCATATTACGCTTGTAGGTTTGTGAGAAGTTTTGTAAGGTGGACTATTTGAAATATTGCACACACACAAAAAAAGGTAACGAGGGGGACAGTTAAGATAATTAAAGGCAATAGGAATTTAAGAAATACAGAATAAGTGATAAGAACGGAAAACCATCAGAGGGGCTGATGGAAGTGCAAAAAGATTGTATGAGATGCGAAGTTCTGTTGTATGAATGATAACTAATATGTAAAAAT
This sequence comes from Podarcis vaucheri, assembly GCF_965113315.1. Classification (NCBI taxonomy): domain Eukaryota; kingdom Metazoa; phylum Chordata; class Lepidosauria; order Squamata; family Lacertidae; genus Podarcis; species Podarcis vaucheri. Next base: position 75,637,937 of record NC_138765.1, read on the forward strand.
TAATAAAAATTATACTTTAAAAAAAGATAAGAGTTGGGGGCCCCCAGCCACTCTCATTTCCCAAGCTCCCCAAAATCAATGTTTTGGAAGGAAGCAAAACATCTCGAAGCAGCCTTGCAGACAGCCTGGTGCCACGCCAGTAGGTCGGTGTACTATGGCGCTAGTCCAACCATGGCTTTAGAAGAGGGACAGATCTCAAAGGTAGCCCAGCATCCATTCCACAGACGCCAAACGCGTATGCTTCTCACGCCATGCAGAGAGCGCCAATGTGACAACCGCACCCCAGGAGCCTTCTCCTCTAATGGAGGCTTCTTCAGCTGCTCCGCTGCCTCTCTGCATGTCTGTCAGCTGCATTATGTTCCCAAGCGATCACCTGGAGTTCCTGCATATGCTTCAGAGGACACTTCTGCAGGGGGTGGCAGAGAGCATCTTCCCAGCAAGGAAAAGCTAGAATAGGCTGTAGCTTGGCGGAAGAGCCTCTCTGCTTTGCATGCAGTAGGTACCAAGTTCAGTCCCCAGCCCCACCAGTTAGGACTGGAGGAAATCAAAGCCCTGGAGAGCCACTGCCAGTCAGTGCGGACGGTATGGAGTTGGATAGATCAATAAGGCTTCCTATGTTCCTTATCTTGAGGGAAGGATTGTAGCTTTGTGGAAGAGCATCTGCTTTGAACACAGGAGATTCCAGTTGAAATCCGCAACACCTCCAGGCAGGGTTGAAAAGAAGCAGTGTCTGAACTTCTGGAGGGCCTCTGCCAGTCAGCATAGACCAGAGAGAGGTGAACCTATGGTTCTCCTTATCTGCCCCATCCAGCATGGCCAAGCGCCCAGGGATGATGGGAGGCGGATTACAATATTTTAATGATAATTTTGTCCTTTTGAAAGCAGTGTTTTACACGTTGTTGTATAGATTGCTGATTCGCATAATGTAAAAAGGCAGCAGAGATATTTTTATAAATAAAATAAATAATTTTTATAAATATAAATAAAATAAAACAAGCCTACCCAGACATGCAGAATGTTGGCATGTGTTTTAAACTGAGTTTAAGCTCCTCATTGATTTTAATTTTTTTGAAGGTTTAAAATAGTTTTTTTAAATAGTTTTTAAAAACTCACCCCCCCCCCGATTATTTCATTGCTTTATTCTTTTTGTAGACTGCTTTGCGGTTTTGTTTTCTTAAACAATCAAGCAGTATAGAAATGTTACAAGATGAATAAAAAATAAAAATCTCAAGGACTGCAGCCCTCAGCCTGCTGTCAGCTGATCACTCTCCAGTTCCAAGCCCCTGGCTGAAAAAGTAAGGGATGTATCCAACATCAGGCCTGAAATGGAAATAAGGAACAGGATCAGGCAAGTGGCCAACCTAGTCCAATATCCTGTTCTTACAGTGGCTAGCCAGATGCCACCAAGGGAAGCCTGAAAGGAGGATTTGAGCTCAAGAGAACTCTCCCTCCCTGTGGTTTCCAGCAACTAGTATTCATTGCTGCCTCCAATTGTGGTAGCAGAGCACAGCCATCATGGCTAGTAGCCATTGCCAGCCCTCTCTTCCATGAATGTGTCTAATCCTCTTTTAAAGCCACCCAAGTTGATGGCCATCGCTGTCTCCTATCGCTGTGAGTTCCAAAGTACAACTTTGTGCCCCGTGAAGAAGTACTTTTTAAAATCTGTACTGAATCTTCCAATGTTCTGCTTCATTGAATGCCCACAAGTCCTGGTGTTATGAGAGAGAACTTTTTCTCTCTATGCACTTTCTCTGTGCCATGGCATGCATTACCATATTTTTTTGGTCCAAAAAAGTAAGGGGAAATGTGTGTGCGTCTTATGGAGCGAATGCAGGCTGCGCTGCTATCACAGAAGCCAGAACAGCAAGAGGGATTGCTGCTTTCACTGCACAGCGATCCCTCTTGCTATTCTGGGGCTTCTGAGATTCAGAATATTTTTTTTCTTGCTTTCCTCCTCCAAAAACTAGATGTGTCTTGTGGTCTGGTGCGTCTTATAGAGCAAAAAATACGGTATTTTTTAAACTTCTGTCATAAATTTCTACCATGTCAGGGTTATTTTAATAGGTCTTCTCCGAGTAGGACTTCGTTGACTGAAGCCCCATGCCTTCATTGCTATTGAGAAGGTCTGGAAAGCCAATTGGATGGATTTAGATCTGGGAAAACACACACAAGCTAATGTGTCCTATGTATATTGGCCTCCGATTTCCCCCTTAATGGCCCATGAGCCTCATCAGCTTCCAAGTATGGTCCATTTTTAATAGCCTGCCTGTGGAAAGCAAGGGAGACAAAATACTCAGAGGCCGAGCTGGGATAACAGCATATATTTATTACAAAGGATTAGGGCGTGATGTCACGATTCAGGGGTGGCGGAGCCGAAGAGGAAATGATCACTCAGCTCCTAAATAAGCAGAGTTAGCCCAGTCTAAACAGATTTATGTAATTCTGGCGTGCAAGATAATCCCCCTTCTTTCCCCCATCCCCAACAGGCAGAATATGTTCCCTTGCAGTAATCGGGACTTGATAATGGTCACCTTATTCATTAGCAAAAGCATTTGCTCTTCATAAAGGATGTGGGCAGCAGAAGCCTTGGCCTTGTGAGGGGATGGGGATCCTCATGTTTTGACAACTTGCAGGAACATTGTAATCCCTGGTGTGTATGAGAGAGAGAGAGAAAGAGAGAGAGAGAGAAGGATGCCTGGATACTTTGATGCCTTTGAATTCCATACCGGCTCACGTGATCCCCACTTCCTGAACTAATGTTTTGCTTTTCAACTTTTCTTTTCTTTCTTTTGTGATTTGTTTTATTTTGGTTTCAGTATATATATAAAAATGAATTGCATTCTGCAGTTCATGGTTCATTGTGAATTGCATTTTGCATTCCACTAGTGGGGAACCTCAGGCCTGGGCTCTGAATATGGTCCTCCAGGCCCCTCAGTCTTGCCCACAGGACAATCCTCAGGCCAAACCCACTCCTAACCCACACTCCAACCAGCTCTGTGGGTATACTTGAACTCTAATGCCTGGAGAGCTCTACCACTGAGCTAGGCCCTTCCTCGGTGGGATAGATGACTTGGTTTCAGCATTTTGCAATGCCACAGCTGTCCCGAGAAAGGATGTACTTGCTGATATCAGGCAGAGGAAGAGAGCAGCCGGTGGGGAGAGGGGGGTTGAAGTGATGGGATGGGAAGCAGAAAGTGGGCTAAGAAAATAAACCGGGGAAGCACAGTCGGGAGACTTTGGCCTCAGGGTGGCCTTCTGGAAGCAGGTCTGGAGGAAATGCAGTTCAAAGAGCAGCAAGGAAGCCCAGACTTCCTCTACTTTTCAGGATGGCGTTGCTGGAGAGCCAGTTCCCTTGGTATCCTTTGCTCCCAGAGGGAGCAGCTTTTAACAGGACGGGCCACAGCTCAGTGGTAGAGCAACTGTTTGGCATTCAGAAGCTCTCCGGTTCAATCCCCAACATATACAATAGAATTGTAGAGTTGGAAGGGACTCTGCGGATCATCTAGTCCAACCCTCTGCAATGCAGGAATATGCAGCTACCCCATATGGGGATCAAACCTGCAACCTTGGCATTATCAGCACCACACTCTCACCAACTGAGCTATCTAGGCTCTAGGTCATATTGGTGGAACCTAAGACCTTATGCGGGACACGGGTGGCGCTGTGGGTTAAACCACAGAGCCTAGGACTTGCCGATCAGAAGGTTGTTTTCTTAATCAAGCGGTATAGAAATGTTACAAGATAAATAAAAATCTCAAGGACTGCAGCCCTCAGCCTGCTGTCAGCTGATCACTCTCCAGTTCCAAGCCCCTGGCTGAAAAAGTAAGGGATGTATCCAACATCAGGCCTACTCAGAGTAAACACACTGAAATGGATAAGGAACAGGAACAGGCCAGTGGCCAAGCTAGTCCAGCATCCTGTCCTTACGGTGGCTAGCCAGATGCCACCAAGGGAAGCCTGAAAGGAGGATTTGAGCTCAAGAGAATTCTCCTTGTGGTTTCCAGCAACTGGTATTCATTGCTGCCTCCAATTGTGGTAGCAGAGCACAGCCATCACGGCTAGTAGTCATTGCCAGCCCTCTCCTCCATGAATGTGTCTAATCCTCTTTTAAAGCCACCCAAGTTGATGGCCATCGCTGTCTCCTGTGGCTATGAGTTCCGAAGTACAACTTTGTGCCCTGTGAAGAATTACTTTTCAAAATCTGTCCTAAATCTTCCAACATTCAGCTTCACTGAATGCCCACAAGTCCTGGTGTCATGAGAGAGAACTTTTTTGGACAGAGAGCCTGCTTGCTTTAAAGGAACCAACCAGACAGGAGCCGCTTACACTCATGTAAGCGGCTCCTCTCCTCTCCCGCTTTGCTCCTTTAAAGAAGCAGGCTCTCTGTCCCTCTCTCCTCCCCACTCAGCGGCTCTTCTCTGTCTTTGCTGTTTCAAAGCGAGCCACAGAGGAGGGAAGGAAAGGGAACCATGGATCCTCTGCTCACGACCGCAGCAGATCCCCCCGCCATCCGTAGGCATTCCCACCATAACACGCACAGACATTTCCCCTTACTTTCTAGGAGGAAAAAAGTGAGTGTTATGGTGCAAAAAATACAGTAGGTACCGCTCTGGCAGGAAGGTAAACGGCGTTTCCGTGCGCTGCTCTGGTTTGCCAGAAGCGGCTTAGTCATGCTGGCCACATGACCCGGAAGCTGTACGCTGGCTCCCTCGGCCATTAAAGTGAGATGAGCGCCGCAACCCCAGAGTCGGTCACAACTGGACCTAATAGTCAGGGGTCCCTTTCCCTTTCCCTTTAAGACCTTATGCATGCAAACCAGAAGTTCTGCCACTGAGCCATGGTCCTTCCCTAAAGACACAGGGATATGGGAAACTATTTTACACTGAATCATCTACCTTATTATTGTTTACAGTGAGTGGCAGGGGCTCTTCAGAATTTCAGGCAAGGGACACGCCTAGCTTAGTCTGGAGGTGCTGGGTATCAAACCTGGGAGTTTCACACCACTAAGATGTAGCCAGTCTCCATCCCTGCTGTGGGGCATTGCAAGATAGGTGGGTCCTGGAATCAGCCTCTGACCGCATGCCCACAGCCACAGGGCACACTGCAAAGGACGTCCCCGAAACCTGACGTGGGGCTTAGCTGAACGACTCTTGCAGAAAACCAGACCCACTTTGGGGCTCCCGAAGGCTCTCACGTAGGCACAGAATCCCATGTCAGATCGCAAGAAGGGAAAGGCAGGCCAAAAATGGAGAGAAGAACCCAAGCGTGAAACGGGAGGAGAAGCGGTTGATGCTCTGTGCTTGGAAGCTCCTCAGAGTCCAGCAGTGCAGCCACACCCCAGACTGGAGACGAGAAGAATTTGGGAAGGAGCTCTGGAGATGCCCTCTGGGTTAGGCTTTGTTGTGATGACCCCTGAAACTTTCCTCCACATACCACAGTGCAGCCCACTCATAAAGCTTCCCTTGTTTCCGATTCCATGGGAAGGAGATGGGGCCGCAGCGCCTGGCATACAACTCCCCCCATTCATTTCCTTTTCGAGCGGCACTGGTCCAGTTTTTAATTTTTCTTTCCTCATGATTGCCCTAAGAGTTTTGTCATCTGCCCAGGCCTGGGAGTTCACAAAGTCAGGCATGTCCTCGTAGGGCGGACCAGGACAGCCTGTTCTGTTTCCTATACTGAATGCAAGCCTATGTAGGGTTGGATCTTTCAGACCCTGGAGTTTGAGGGCAGCAGCAATGCCATCTTCCTTCAAAACCCTTCTCAAAACTTCAGGAAGCCTTTGACACAACCCTCTCTTACATCTGTGCCCTATATGGCTTAGGCCCAGGCTATCTGAAGGACTGTATCTTCCCACGTGAATCTGCTTGATCTCTGAGATCTTTGGGGGAGTCTCTTCTCTTAGTCCCACCACCCTCGCAGGGACACTTTGTGTGGAGGCAGGAGAGGGCCTTCCCGGTGGTGGCTCCCAGACTTTGGAACTCCCTTCCTAGAGACGCTAGACTGGCTCCCTCCTTGTTGTCCTTCTGCAAGCAGGTGAAGACTGTTGTATTCAAACAGGCCTTTGGGAGCTGACTGCTTTTTATGGTAATGGCTTTTAAGAGTGTTGTGCTGTTTTTATTATTTGTATTTTAACAGATTTCTTTTTATATTGTTTTGGTTTTGTTAGAGTTTAATTACTTTTTAATGATTATCTTTTATAGATTTTTAGCTTTTTATATTTTATCTGGGTTGTTTTAATTTGTGTAAGCTGCCTTGAGTCCTGGTCTAGCAAGAAAGCAAGACAGTAATAGTAGTAGTAATAATAATAGTAATAATAATAATAATATTGCTGGGGTGGGGACCCTCAGGCCTGGGACCTGAATGCGGCCCCCAGGCCTCTCATTCAGGCCCTTGAGACCCTCCCCCACTCCACAGCCCCTGGTTTAGACAACTCTCTTCTAGAAAGATGATTCTGCTCTGATCACTCCCAAGGTTGGTTCTCGCTGCAGTTAACCTCCTTGCCGCTGTCTCTTTGTCCGCTGTCTCGGAGGGAGCTGCAACAATTCAGGCAGGTTGAAGATCCGTCATCGTAAGTGGCTTGCCTCGGCCTGCTAGCAGAAGGACAGTTTCGTCGTTAATTGAAGGTGGGATGAGAATAAGATGGAGCGAGGCAAATGGGGAGAGCTGACGGCTCTTCTGATGGTTACAAATGATCCACATGAATAGGCTTGCCAGCTCAGGGGAAACTGCTGTTGCCTGTGGCAACTGTGGAAGCTGAATTCCAATGGTATTGTGATTTATAGATGATATAAGCACAAGAAGGTATAGACTGGCTGTTGGATTAGGCCAATGGCCCATCTAGTCTAGCCTCCTGTTCTCACACTGGCCAACCAGATGGCAATGGGAGCTCACAAGTGGGAACTGTGTGCAGCCACCTTATCTAGTACCCCTTGCTAACTTTATCCTCTATGGATTCATCACATGCTGCTTTAAAGCCGCCCAAGGACAGTATAGTGGAGGTGAACTCTCTCTTGCATCAGGCCCATCTAGCTCAGCATCTTCTCACAGTGGCCAGCCAGATGTTCATAGAAAGCCCAGAAGCAGGAATGCAACGACGCATTCTCCATTTCTGATTCCCAGCATTTCCAGAGAAGATTGCCCATCTGAAATATTGGAGAGCTGTTGCTGGTCAGGTCAAATTTGGATTTCAAGACCGATACTGATAAGGATCTGGCATGTGGAGGGGGGAAAAGGCCCCCTGCCCCTTCTATAGGGGAAGGGCCATTGCTTACATGCAGAATGCCCCAGGTCCAATCGCTGGCATCTCCAAATAGGGCTGGGAGAGACTTCCTGCCTGAAAACCTGAAGCGCCCCTGTCAGTCAGTAGGGACAGCACTGAGCTAAATCGACCAATGGTCTGACTTGGTGTAAGGCATCTTCCTATGTTCCTGTTTGACTGGGAAACAGGAGGCAGGCCTTGATAGGCCTTTGGCCAGATCCAACAGGGCTCTTCTGCATAGCTGTCAACCTTCCCTTTTTGGGCGGGAAATTCCCTTATTCCAGTGCCGTTTCCCGCTGCTTCCCGCTGCTATCCCGGATTGTTAGATATCCCGTAGACTGTCCCCGGGACAGGTGAGGCTGCTGATTTTCAAATCTGAAAGTTGACAGCTATGCTCTTCTGTGGTATTTACATGGGCCTGATCTTGTTCAGCTGTTTGTGTGAGGCACTCTGCTTACCCTTGGACCTCTCTTCCTGTTATACATAAGGTTACCAGCTGGAACTGAACAAAAGCTTACACTTTTGTCACTGGTCATTGTGACCCTGGGTGGATACTTCCTGGATGATTCCGACAAGGGAATTCCTTTGCTGTCCAGCCCACATGAAAGAGGTAGACAAACCAGCTAGCCAGGCAGAAGGGATTGCTTAAACCAACACTTTTGTGCCACTGGGACATAGGAAGCTGTCTTATCCTGAGTTAGGCCATTTGTCCATCTAGCTCAATACAGTGGTACCTCGGGTTAAGTACTTAATTCGTTCCGGAGGTCCGTTCTTAACCTGAAACTGTTCTTAACCTGAAGCACCACTTTAGCTAATGGGGCCTGCTGCTGCGCCGCCGGAGCATGATTTCTGTTCTCATCCTGAAGCAAAGTTCTTAACCCGAGGTAATATTTCTGGGTTAGTGGAGTCCGTAACCTGAAGCGTATGTAACCTCAAGTGTATGTAATCCGAGGTACCACTGTATAGTGTACACTGACTCTCCAGAGAGACATCATCATCATTATTGTTGTTGTTGTTGTTGTTATTGCTATTCGTATACCACCCTATACCCATATATCTCAGGGCGGTTCACAGCATAAAATCACAATATAAAAAACACAGAATACATAATAAAAACAAAAACAACCCAATAATCCCCACTCCCACAACAGCTTTTAAAAGGGCATCAGGTGTCAATCAGCCAAAGGCCTGATTAAAGGCCTCTTCCGGCTCTTCAGACAAGGAGTCTTCCCAGCAACACCTGGAGATGCCTGGAGATTGAACCTTGGGACCTTTTACATGCAAGGCAGATACTCTTATCAGGATCAGTCTCACGGGCCCAAATTTGACAGGCGGGCGTAGCCACCCACCTGTTAATCACCGTTGGTCGTTAATGATATAGTGTGATCATTAGAGGGGCATCTCCCTGCCCACCTGTGGGAATCTCTGCTGAGGGGAAAAATGAGAAAGAAGGTTTTTCTGGATCAACCAGCAGTTCCTTTTCTTTGACTTAAGAAAGATGTGTATCAGCCGATGCCTGTCACCAAAGCTGTGTAGGAGTTCCTAGGACTGGCTCAATGGGATATGGCTCCAGGTCAGAGGTGAGGTGTGAGTGATCCAGTGTTGCCTTTCTGGTTTTCAGCCTGAGGGCCACATTCCATTCTAAGAAACCTTCTGAGGGCCGCGTGCCAGAGATAGGCAAATAATGTAACTTTTTGGCAGGTGATAGCCTGCAGCAGAATGGAAACGGGGCTGCATGTGACGGATACAGAGCAGAGCGGAAAACAGTGCCTTATTGCACTCATGAGCTTTTGCTCCCCAAATTAAACCACTTGGATTATTAAAGGTCAGGAGTGATGGGAGTTGTAGTCCACAACATCTGGAGGACACTACATTAGCTGAAATAAAATAATGTCCTGAAAACATGAAAGCAAGCATCCATAATGAAAATGATTTTATGACTTTGCGAGAATCAGTCTGGATAATGCCCTGAGTCCCTTCCAGTTCTTGGGATCCTGTATCTGTGTGGCAGAATGTATGAGAGCCAGCTTGCCCAACCAGTTCCTTTGTCTAGCTAGCGGCTTTGGCTGTTGTGGAGAAGCTAGATCTTTTAGGGGTGTTATTGCTGTGAGCCCCTCCATTTTATTCCAGAGAAACTGTACCTGGGCAAGTACCTGGAGCCCCTGGATTCTCTCATCCCTTGGAGATTAGAGGGACATTAAACTTAAAGGGACCCCTGACTGTTAGGTCCAGTCGCGGACAACTCTGGGGTTGCGGCACTCATCATGCTTTATTGGCTGAGGGAGCCGGTGTACAGTCATGTGGCCAGCATGACTAAGCTGCTTCTGGTGAACCCGAGCAGCGCACGGAAACGCCATTTACCTTCCCGCTGGAGCGGTACCTATTTATCTACTTGCACTTTGACATGCTTTCGAACTGCTAGGTGGGCAGGAGCTAGGACTGAGTAACAGGAGCTCACCCCGTCGCAGGGACTCGAACCGCCAACCTTCTGATCAGCAAGCCCTAGGCTCTGTGGTTTAGACCACAGCACCACCCATGTCAATCGATCCCATTAAAACAGTACAGCAGTTCAAACAGGAGACTTGGGAACACATCTCTGTCTAAAAACGTGTGCATCTGCAAATGCCAGCGGCATGCCAATGAAGATAGGGCCTCTCATGGTTCAGCAGGGAGTGGAGAAGCAAGCTGGATGGCCAGCAGGGTTGCTGCAACTGCACTGAGCCGGGGAGTTGACTATATGGCCCCCGTGATCTTTTCTGAGATAGGCTGTCCCTCTCTTGCGATCCCTTTCCCATCTCTCCAGTGCTTGTCAGCTGGATTCCACCTCACAGAAGCACCGTCCACACAATTTGGCCACTGTGGTTCAGGCAATTTTGACAGATCTTGGCAGCTCTTGAAAGGAAATCTGTTCTCCTAGGCCTGGCTCGAGATCAGCTTCAGCAATCCAGACCTTTGTATTCAAAGCCAGGAAGCTGACTGTGGAGCGTCTTAAATGATAGCTTTGGAGGGCCAACTCAGAAACACTTGAAGAAAGATGAGCCAAAAAGATAGGCGGTTTAGATCCCACCCCAGTGAAGGCTTTTGAGCCATTCTCCCTTATGTTTTTGCATAAGAAGAGCCCTCCAAGTTTATGCCAATGGTCCATCTAGTCCAGCATTCGCTTCTCACAGTGGACTACCAGATGCCCGTGGGAAGCCCACAAGCATAACCTGGGTGCCACAGCAACTCTCCCCTCCTGTGGTTTTCCAGCAACTGGTATAAAGAGGCATACTGCTGCTCATTGTGGAGGCAGAACACTCTTCAGGTGAGAAAGGAACTAAGGGGGCTTACAACAATAATAAGATGGCCCCTGTCCTCTCAGGCTTACAATCTAAAAGACACAACACAAAAGGAAAAAGGATTGGGAGGGAGGTGGAAATGCCACACCTCCCAATTGAGGCACTAGAATTTCGTGCAGCTGCTGCTCCTTTATCCACTGGATTGGGCCACGTCAACCTCTATTTCCTTCTCCCTCCCAGCCCCTTTTCCTTTTGTGTTGTGTCTCTGAGATTGTGAAACTGAAGTTGAGGGCTGGCTGCCTTCTGATCTTTGTAAGCCTCTCTGGGAACCATTTTTTGGCCAAATAGCAGCATAAAAATGCCAATATAATGAAGATGATAATCTAACCTTTTGCTATGACGGTCTTCCTGGTTTATCCTTAGGTCCAAACACAGACGTATTCTTGGCATCAGGCATGCAAAGCTTTTTCAGCTTTTTCATCCCTCTAAAATGGAGATGCAATTTGTAGGGTCGACCTACAAATTGGATTAGAGCAGCCTGTTGGCATTTAATTGCCCTCTTCCTGAATCCCATGGATGAGCACCCTCCACCCTGCACAATTTACTCCTCTTTTAACACAACCATTTCTTGAATTTCCCAGAATATAAATCTAATTAGATTACAGAAGGTGGGGAGGTCTCCTGGGAGGAGAAGGGCAGTTCACTGGCTTCTGGGCCATCTGTCAAGAGGGGAGGGTTGCTTGCCATCCTCATTCGGGAGTTTTCTAAGCCGCCCCCTCCCGAACTCTTTTTTGCTGTTAACCCCACAATAGCCAGAGAGCATTTTCTGTTCCTCCCTGCAAAATAATGCACACAAACTACATTGTATAAATCCTGCTTTTTTTGTTTTCTTGGACAGTCGTACGTTGGATCTCAAACTCCTTGTGAGTTGAATGTTTTGGCTCCCGAACGCCGCATAGTGAGTGTTGCGGTTTGCAAACATTCTTTGGAACCCGAATGTCCGACGCGGCTTGCACTGCTTCCGATTGGCTGCAGGAGCTTCCTGCAGCCAATCGGAAGCCACACCTTGGTTTCTGAATGTTTTGGAAGTCGAACGGACTTCCAGAAAGGATTCCGTTCGTCTTCCGAGGCACCACGGTATAATCATTCCAAGAATCCCACAATGAACCTGCATGTCTGAATCCAGTCCCTGGAGACCTGCCAGAGCTCTGCATTTTGTACAACCAGTGTGACTTGCAACAGAATGCTGTAGCATGTAGTAGTCCTACTTATGGTCACAGCGAGCCCGCCAAACCCCTTTTCAAGACACTCCATTCCGTTGCCCAGTATTCTGGTCATTCCCCCTTCCAACCACCAGACAGCATCCTGCGATGGACTGAGCATTCTCACTCTGTTCCTACTCCCACAAATGATTTTGTACTTCTGCAAATCCATAGTGCCCAACTGTCCCGTTTTTACTGGGACATTACAGAATTACAGAACCCATTTTGGCTTCTAATTCCATCCTGGGATGTCCCAGGATTTCAGACAAGGAGGACCAAAAGAGCGCAGAACCCAAATAAGCTCATTAGCAGGACTAATGTAAAAGTAGCATTTAAACAGATTATTATGGGAAACTAAAGAATAACTTAAAGATGGAGTAATGTGGAAAATACAGTATGAAAATTAAAATTCAAAAAACCACAAAAAGTGGGGAGAGGGAAGTTGAATATATGTGTACAGTGGTACCTCGCTTCTTGAACGAAATCTTTCCCGGAAGCTTCCAAAATGTTCAAAAACCAAGGTGTGGCTTCCCATTGGTTGCAAGAGCTTCTTGCACTCAGTGGAAGCCACGTCGCACGTTCTGGTTCCGAAAAACGTTCGAAAACGGAAGCATTTACTTCCGGGTTTTCAGTATTGGGAACCAAAACATACGACAACGGGGGTGTTCGGGAACTGAAGTTCCACTGTATTAGAAATGTATGCAATTTGTGTTTTTGTTATTTGCATGTTTGTAAATTTTTTTTGAAAAACCAAAAAATAAAATTTATAAAACAAACAAACAAAAAAGAGTGCAGAACCAAAATACATGTGAGGAGGGCTGTAGTGTTAAACGTCAGGAAGTTGCAGCCCTCCTCGTGGGTGAATGATGCTATCTAGCAAACGGTGATGGCAGTGGGATGGGAGGGTTCGTAAGCTGGCAAGTGGTGGTGGGATGGTGGGAGAGGAATGCTGAGGTCTGACAAGTGGTGGTGGCAGGATGGGGGATGTGAGCTGACAAGCAGCGGCAGTGGGACAGGGGTGGGAAATATTCTGATTTGTTCGGGAGAAATGCTGGAGCGTTCACAAACCTTGAGCCCCCACCACGTAGTTGGGGGTGCTGTTTTGGTTTTGGGGGAAGGGCCATAGCTCAGTGCTAGAGCATGTTCTTTGCATGCAAAGAAAGTTCACAGGTTCAATACCTGACATCTACAGATAGGACTGGCAATGTCTCCTGGAGAGCAGCTACCAGCCAGTGTTGGCAGTGTTTCGCTAGTCAAACCAATGCTTCGACTTGGTGTAAAGTAGATTCCTATAAATTTGTGAAAGGACCATAGCTCCATGCTAAGATGGTCTGCTTTGCATGCAAAAGGTCTCAGGTTCAACTGATTTTTCCAGGTAGGGCTGGGAAAGAGTCCTGCCTGAGATCCTGGAGAGCTGCTGCTAGTCAGTGTAGACAGTACTGAGCAAGATGGACCAAGGGTCTGATTCGGCATAAGGCAGCTTCCTTATGTCTTAATGGAAGGGCTGTTGCTCAGTAGTAGAGCATCTGCTTTGCATGCAGAAGATCCCAGGTTCAATCCTGGGTATCTTTAGGTAGGGCTGGGATTTAACCCCTGCCTGAAATCCTGGAAAGCTACTGCCAGTCAGTGTTGACAGTACTGAAGCAATGCTCTGATTTAGTATAAGGCAGCTTCCTATCTTCTTGGTGAAGGATCCGCTCTCAGAGAACTGAGTTCGCTGTTATACTGGATTTTAAAAGTCTTTGGCTTTTTGCCTCCTAGGCATTTTTGTCCTTTGTTCGGATCATCCCAAGGGCTTTGCTAGGTACCTAAGGGCTACGGCCACAGGTTCATGGCACAAATCTGCATAAAATGTATTTATGTTAATTTGTGTGTGTCTAGATCCCCCTGGGAAATTAAGATGATGTGTGGCTGGGATCTCACCTAGACATCTGTCTCCCCATAAATATCTCTTGGATAAATCTCTGTCATTGGAGGACCAAGTGGCCTCTGTGACTAGGGGTGTCTTATATACCAGCTCCACGAAGTATGTCAGCTGTGGCTAAATCTGAATCAGGAGAGCTTGGCCACTGAAGTCCACATATTGGTAGCTGTGCTCATATGCTGTTGGTGGACAGTGTCTGATGTAAAAGCTATCTTCCAGTAGAGCCTATTTCTGTTGGGGATCGGCAAATCTGTTTTGCCTTTTCTGTTTCCCATTTTTCCAGCCTTTTAAGCTCAATTCTCCTCTTCTTTACTCTGGCTTTTTGACACTTCAGATGTTTTAGAACCCACCTTATTTCTGTGACTGTAAGTTGTTTTAAGATGTTTTTAACATTGTGGTTTAATTGCTGTAACATGACCTGGGACCTTAGGTTGAAGAGTGGGTAATACTGTTGCAACTTCAGCAATATTGTTCTTGTTGTTGTTGGGCGGATAATGTTGTTGTTGTTGTTGTTCTACATTGCTTTACGGATTTAATTATCTTTTTAAGTCATTTTGAAAACTCACCAGCGTTTTAGTGCAAATTTCTACTTATATACACATTCGTGTGCAGGTCTGCCTTATACACACATTTTTCGCAAAGTGGTTTTCCATGATAGTATGGGTTTTTGAATGCAGCTATTACTAATACTAATATGCACACTCCCCCCTCCCCCCCAATATATGCCTTTCTGTACAAATTACCTGGCTGGAGAACTGCTTTGCTGTGTCAGCTTTCAAAAGGTGGTTGCGTTTCAGCACAGGTGTTGTTACTGGAAGCAGCAGTTACGTGGGTCTGCCATTCAATATGAGCTGAGCTGAATGCCTTCCTCACCCCCAGCTTCTGCCCATGGAAACCGAGGGACGCCAAGGTGCTGCCATCTTGTCCTTCGCCTCAGGCGGCAAAACATCTTGAGCTGGACCTGCTCCCCTACGCATTTCTAACCGCAACCGCTTTTAAAGCAGTGTTTCTCCTTTCATTTTAAAGGCAGGCTCACTTCTGGTTCCGGAGGCACAACAGGACTAAGCAACCTATAAAAATAAACAAACAAGTAAAAGTTCAGTGCGTGGGCTGAAATGTCAGCTCCCCACACCTTTCCCATTGTGCTTTAAATCACCCGCCACAATGTGGCTTTTCTTCACACACTGTCTCCTGACTAGTTCAGGCACACTTTTTACCTTAGCTTATTATGACTTTCCACCTCACCCACCTCAAATCCGCCAAACCAGGGGCGATAGGCAGCCAGGGGGGAAACAAGAGTTCACAACTTCAGCGGAAACGGGGCCCTCTCGTTCAGGCTTCATCTAATATGGCCCTCATGTTTGCATTTGCGGTTTCTGGTTATGAATCAGAGCAGGGTAGAGGAAGCCGGGAGAGAGAAAGAGGGGAAAAGAAAGAGGAGAGAGGGAGTCAGACCTCAGGCTAACTATATCCCCCCTTGGAGAGCTTTTTGAGTGAAAGAGGCTTGTTTTTTCTGGCAAAAGGCGGAGACCTTCTCAGACGGCGTCCCATTGCTATTCAGGATTTACTCAAAGAGAGCTCTGGCAGAACAAGTGGTTCTGGGGGCTTCCCTCTCCCCCTTTCCGATGACCTTTCCCCCCATATTCTTTAGCGAGAAGGAACAAAAATACCTGGGTGTCTGACAGAGAGATTCGTTTATACGGCACATGTGCAATAATGGCAATCTGAAGAGGAGGCAGCCCATGTTCAAAGATGCCCGCCCTTGTGTCAAGAAACATGGTGGCTGTTTGGAGAACCAGGCCTAAACCAAAATTCCTGGCCGAGATCAGGAGTGATGAGGTTGGAAGTTGCCAGTTCCCAATTCCACCTCAGTCGCAAGCTCCAAAATGGGATGTAGTGGTTAGCGTGTCAAGCTAGGACTGAGAAGTCCCAGGTTCAAATTCCCGCTGCAGATGACTTTGCCAATCGCACTCTCTCAGCCTAACCAACCTCGAAGGTGAGGGACACCTGTGCTACCTTGAGTTCCTTGGACAAAAAGCAGGCTATAAATGCATTTAATTAATGCCCTTCTGCCTCAGCACCTCCCGTTTGTGTTGTGGGGGGATAACAATACTGGCTTGCTAACCTTGCAGGGCTGTTGGAAGCTTCAGTTTGCTAATGGATGTGATGGCATGCATACCATCTGATACACAGAGGAAAACACAATTGTATTTCTCTCTGTTCTTGCATCAAGTAGTTCTTTCTATTTACACCCACAGACCATGTCTGCACCATATATCTGAAGTACTAGGAAACAACTTTAAAAAGCCAAGGCTTCCACTGAAGAATCCTGGGAACTGTAGTTTTTTAAGGGTCATTAGGAGCACCCTATTCCCCACACAGAGCAACAATCCCTAGAGTTCCATGGGAAGAGAAATTGGTTTGCTAAACCACTCTGGGAATTGTAGCTTTGTGACAGCAATAGGTGGTCTCCTAACAACTCCCAGGCACCCTTAACAAACTATAGTTCCCAAGATTCTTTGGTGGTGGGGAAAACTACCACTGTTAAAGTGCTATAACAGCGCTTTAAATGGAAGGTGCAGATGTGACCGTAAGCCTCTCAGGAAATTACTGATGGGATAAGATGCCATCTTTTCAGCCTTGCTTGTGTGTGTGTGTGTATTGCTGTGGCATAAATTTGGAGAAATTGGATTATTTGGATTATTGGGGGATTAGCCAATCAAAGTGATAAGAGACTATCTCACTGCTTCTGACAATGCGATCCTGCCAGCAGGCGGGAGAACAGAGAGCTGGGTTTCCGCCAAGCCTTTGTTGGAGAATCCGTGAGAGGAATTAAT
Source organism: Podarcis vaucheri (assembly GCF_965113315.1). Classification (NCBI taxonomy): domain Eukaryota; kingdom Metazoa; phylum Chordata; class Lepidosauria; order Squamata; family Lacertidae; genus Podarcis; species Podarcis vaucheri. Next base: position 75,654,496 of record NC_138765.1, read on the forward strand.
AGTCTTCAGACTAAGGGTAGTGAAAGAGCGCTGGAATCTATTCTGCCATTCACAAAGGAACATGAGAGGCTGCTATATGCCAAGCCACATCCTTGAGCTAGCTAGTTTAGTATTGTCTACACCAGGGATAGCCGGTGTGGTGCGCGTTCAGGTGCTGATGTTTGGCCTTTCTGGCAGGGGCTGATGGGAGTTGGTCTGGAGAAGCGTCATATTGTTGTCTACCTTTGGTCTACACTGACTGGCATAGGCTCTCTAGAGGTTTCAGACAGAACATTCCCAGCCCTACCTGGAGATGCCAGAAATTGAACCTGGGACCTTCTGCATGCAAAGCCACTGAGCTCCAGCCCTTCTACACCCAGGACGCTTGCCTTATACTGAACCAGACCCACTGGTCCACCAAGCTCAATATAGTCAACACTGACTGGCAGAAGCTCCCTTGGGTGTCAGGAGTGAACGGGACAGCAGGGAGGCTGGCACGGTGCAAATGCATAGACAGAGCCACTCAGGTGTTCCTGCCAGTGCATTTGCACTGCGGCACACCAACCTCCCCACTGGGTCATCAATGCTCCTCCCTTTGCCAGGGTGCACTCAACTACCAGGAGGTCAGGTGAGTGCTGCTGCTGCCCCACCACCTGCTTTTGCTAGACTCAGCCATTCTGTTCAGCTCCCTGAACTGTTTCCACTCCTGCTGCTTCTCTTTCAGAACAGCAAATTTGAGAAATGTTCCCTGAGCCTGCTTTTCCCCCTTCTCCCTCCCTACCCCGTTTTCCTTGTGTGTCGTGTTCTTTTACAACGCTTGAGAAGAGGGACTGCCATAGTCCGCCACACCAAACTCGGCCCCTTCCCCTACTGCTTCTAAGGGTGCATGTGGCCAGTTTGCCATCTCCTCTGCAGATTCAGGAGCCACAAGGCTTGGTGAGATAGTCCAATGTGCGGAAATATTGCACAGTGGGGGGGTTTGTTGGAGGCCCGTTGCAGAAAACACAGCTGTCAGTGTTGAAGCTTGACAATTGAGTTCCTGTAGCAGAGGCCAGACGAGAAAGGGAGAATATTATCTGCTGCTGGGCCTTGAAAATGCTCCAGTGTTCATCGGAAACAAAGGGAAAAAGTCATTAGCATCCAATTCTCTCTCTCTCTCGTCTTCTTTTTAAAAATAAAAAATATATAGTCAAGAGGGATGAGTAACTATCAGTTGCAAAATACATGCTCTGTGCAGATTGTTGGGCTTGTCTGTAGTCAATTGTTGTGGACTTGACGGGGAAAACAAGCGACGGAGTGTGCAGCTTTATGATGTCCATGGCTGGTGCCCATCTCTGCCAAGTAGAAACACCTGCAAGATGGAGCTGGGATGGCTGGATTGGGAAGGGTTAAAGCGCTTCCGCCAGCATCTTCCCTGGCTTTCACGCTTCCGAGTCCCCCGGCAGACAGTGCCAGCTGCCAGCTCAGTTTATGAATGAGGCCGGAGCGCAGTTACACAGAGTTGCAAAAAAAGAAGGAAGTTGAAATGAAAGACTCTGTCATTGCAGCTGTCGAAATCAATGGCAGGGCTCCCTCCCTCCCCCCTCCCCACCGTCCCTGCGTCCAGCCTGCTGCGAAAATAAAAAGGATGCAGGATCCAGGCCAGGAAAGAACTGGCAGAAATGTTTGCCACCGAAGCGAATGCCAGCTACAAATAGCCTCGGATGAGAGACGGAAAGGGCAAATTATTTCTAGAGAGCAGAAGGGCTCTTACGGCCCTCTGTTGTCTAACTTGGTTCGCCCTCAGTATTTAGTCACTTAAATTTTGGGAGAAAAGTGAGCAGTTAGAACCCCATCATTATTGCAATGGTATTTCTTTGGTTTATTTTGCAACTATAACAAAAGGAATTTTTCAGTTCGCATTTAAAATTTTAAAAAATAACCCATCAACCCTCACTTAAACATCTTAATGCAAGCAATCGCTGTGTCCAAATAGATAACCCAAGCACAATTGACGGTGGTAAGATAGATGTAGAAAGGGGATTATTTTTATTAGTGGTGTGGTATAATGGTTAGAGTGCTGGACCTGGGAGGCCAGGTTCAAATCTCCATGCATACAGTGGCTCTCAGCCCAGCTTACCTTACTCACAGGGTTGTTGTGGGGATTTATTCAGGAGGGAAAGAACCAAGGATGCCATCTTTAGCTCCTTGAAGAAAACGGTGAGATATAAATGCTACAAACAAAAATAACATAACATAACATAACGCAATGCAATGCAATGCAATGCAACGCAACGCAACGCAACGCAACGCAACACAACACAACAGCATAACATAAACGGCTCCTTACTGGCAATGGGCTATATAACTGAAGCTCAGATGTAGTGGAAATTCATTCCTCAAAAGCTCCTCATGTTTCCCTAGCCTAGAGGAAGGCTACACTCCATTCCTGTGGAGCATTTTTGCCTTCCCATGGGTCTCGGCTTAACCCTGCAGTGGAGCAGTCCTGGAAAGGGAAGGAAGCTTCTGGAAGGCTGCTGGCTCTGTGTAAACAGCTACAGTACTATAGAGGGGCGGGATACAGGGAACACTTTAGGAATCACTTTATAGAGCAAATTTGCCCAGTATAATGCACTTTACTATGCCATTTGCATCAATACATGTGCTTACATGAACACTCTATTCACTTAGAGCATTTTTACCCTGCTCTTCAGCCAGCAAAAGCTCTCAGGGTGACTTAACATACAAATGAATTAGAAGAAGATGGTCCCTGCCTGCAGGTTTGGAGTCTAAAGAACACGACACACAAGGGGAAAGGGACAAGGAGGGAGGAGGAAAAAAGCAGCAGCAGCAGTGAAGTCAGGCACAAATGCTTAAATAGTAGTAGTTCTTATGATGATCATCTGGCATAGAGACAACTCAGGGGCAGGAGGTGCCCAATGGAGCTGGTCTTTTGACCAAACTGATGGAATGAGCTCTGCTTCCCACCAACAGCTGCTACTTGGTGAGAATGCATTTACTCCGGTTATACGCATCTTTGTAGAACATTACTTGGCTTGAGAACTGCATTGCAAAAGTCAGAGAAGCGCAGATTTCAAAGGATGGCTGTGCTTCGGTTTGCATATCGCTTCAGAAAGTGGGAATAAAATAAAGGCAACTCATGCCTTTAAGTGTGAGCTGAATCGAATTTCTCCACCATCCTGACCCTGGAGTTTGTGCCGGCCATGTATAGGAGCAGTTACATTAATAGGCTGGCAGGGATGCTGCCAGTCAGTGCAGACAGTGTAGAGCTAGATGGACCAGGTGATCTGCTTACTTTGTTCCCTAAGTACTTCCTTTTGTCAGAACAGAATCTTCAGCCAATCAGTTATGAAGGAATATCTAATGCACATAGGATCATATTTTTAATGGTGTCTGTTATGCGCAGCGCTATAGGGAGGGCTTCCTGGAAGGGACATCTAGAGCCGCCCCCTCCACAAACTCCTCAGTTTCTCCCCTTAAACCTTTGCAGTCATGTTGTGCCCTAACAGCACATTCTGAATAACTTCAGGCCTTCTGAAAATGCATGGTTTCCCCCCCAAGCCACTCTACTTTTAGCTGTCCCCACGTGGAGAGCTGAAAATTCTGCCCTGTCTTGCAGGATTATGGTAAAGGTGCACCAGGAAAATGTGCTCAGCAAGTTGAGAATGGTCATGAGGCATGGAAGCCAGTCTGATTTTCTAAATATGGAAAGGGACTTTGTATATAGGCTTTTTGGAGAGTGTGTATTTGATTTTCATGCCAGAACCAGAATTCTCTCAGAAAGATATTTCAGTGAGGGCAAACGTGTCACTTATGAGACATTCAGTTTAAATATTTTTCTCGGGTTGACTTCAATTTTTTTAAATCCCTGTTATTTTCTTCCCAAAGCCAGCCAGACCCCATTTGTCAAATACAACATTGTTTTGGAAGCAATCTTGGAATCTGCTTCATATAATCAACCTCCCTCACGAGAAACCCATCCAACTCCAATGAACACCAAGCATTAGTCTGATCCATTTCTGAGACCTTTTGTCTAGAGAGAGAGAGAGAGAGAGAGAGAGAGAGAGAGAGAAATCTGGGTTGTGGCTCTGTGTATCTTGGCATGAGAAAGTAACCCATAATTAGCTGGCCTGTTGTGTCTTAACGAACTGAAGAGACACTCCAGGTCTTTTGATTTCAGAAGCAGCTGATAGAAGATAACGGGCCTTAGCAATTAGCAGATTTGAGACATGAAAGTTATTAGGAGGAAAAGCTGAGTCCTGGATGGAATAAACAAGAGTGCCTTTAAGCATGTCCTGAGTGCCTTTCCCTCCACAACAAGTACTATGCAACTGAGGCAGCAAGTTAGTGATTTGATTCATTAAAGCTGTAGTCAAAGTGGAGGGGTGGGGGACTAGTGACTCTCCAAATGTTGGACTCCCAGTTCCCATCAGTCCCCGCCATCATGGCCAATGCTCAGGGATGATGGGTGTTGTAGTACAACAGCAGCTGGAGGTCAACGTCAGTTGTAACTGATCATTCTCCTAGAAACCCAGTTTTAAGCTTTGGAATCAATTTTCCATGGGACATACCAATGTGGTAGTGGCAATTTTAAATGGGCAAGGACAGTTTTTTAATCCACGAGCTTTTAGGTTGTGGTGCATGTGTGTAACAGGGAATTGTCAAGATGAATGCACAAAACAAGGAGCACTCCCGACATTGGTTGCTAGGCTTTTGTATGAAATGGGACTAAAAAGAAATGTCACACAGGACATCCATACTTGGATCTCATATTTTGAGGAATACCCCTCTTGACTGAGAGATCCTTCTATACAAGTCTTCCTTTTTAATAAGATGCTGATCAGGGACCTTAATCTGGGAACAGGGTACCCTAATTTACAAATGACATTCTTCTGTTTGAAGGGGTATCTGGTCCAAGTCCTGTTGAAAGATTTTATTTTAACTTGGAGAAGGGAGAATAAGAGAGGGACTTAGAAGCTTCTCGCCTTCAATTGGCACCTGAAAAGGAGGCTGAGCAGGCACAGAGATCACCTGCCTTCCCCAATACACGGAGACGTTTTGTACTTCTTTTCTGATTATTATTTATTGTACTGTATTGATTTGTGCTGCATGAATTCTTCTATCTGTCCTGAATCTTCCAGCTTTGTTGAATGCCCATGAGTTCTACTGTTATGGGAGAGGGAGGAAAACTTTGTCTGTATCCACTCTCTCCATGCAACTCGTAATTTTACAAACTTCCGTTTTGGGGATTTGTACTCTTGTGGCGGGTGCTCTCACTTGCCTTTTCTCTCAGCTGAAAAGCATTGGCGCTCACCTTTGAACGTCGGAAATAGCGGGAATGATATGTAAGGAATGGAGCTGCGGCGGGAAGGAGGGTCATGAGCGGAAGGGTGGAGCAGCATGTGTCTGGATGCTCTCCATCACCACCAGTCCCCGAGAGAGGACATGTGGTCTTCAGGAAGCATTCGAGAAAGAAATCTAGACTAGACAGGCAAAAGTTCAAGAGGCCTGGCAGAGCGCCCAGCAAGCAAGGCTCACAAATGCACACTGCCAGGCTGAGGCGTTTGTTGAAGTGAATGGCAAAGTCAACAACACCAAAATCCAGAAGTTGCCCAGATGCTTGGCTGGTGTCGGGAGGAGGCGAAAGGAAAGGGTTTCTTTGCACCGTGCCTAATCTAAATGTATGTAATTTGCTGCTGCAAACCGTGGCGGCGGCTGCTTCTTCTTCAGATGGCTCATTTTAAAAGAATGAGACTAATTATGGGTGAGTCATATGCACACCATATGTTTAAAGCACATTGCTTTTTCCTAAGAATCCTGGGAAGTGCAGTTTGCGAACAGTGCTGGGGGAAAAAACTATAGTTCCCGGGATTCTTTGGGGGGAAAGTTATGCAGTTCATACGGTCTTTAAATGTATGGTATGGATGCGACCCAAATCTATCACCATATATGCTAACGGTGAGCTCAGTAAGGAATCGCCTTCTCCGTGGATTTGTCTAATCCCATTTGCAACCCTTCCATGAAGAGTTGGGAAGGTTTGGTAGAAGGGCCAGAGGCTATTGCCCTGCATGCAGAAGGCTCCAGGTTCGGTCCCTAGTGGCATCTCCAGGTAGATCTGGGAGAGACTCCCTGCCAAAAACCCTGGAAACCGTCTGGCAGTCAGTGTAGTCAGTACTGAGCAAGATGGACTGATGATCCGACTCTGTATAAGGCAGGTTCCTATGAATCCTGTGAAAGGCATGATGAATAAGAACATCAGAATCATAGCATTGTAGAATTGGAAGGGACCCACAAGGGTCATCTAGTCCAACCCCCTGCAATGCAGGAATCACAACTAGAAGCCTTGCAGGATCAGGTAAAAATTCCTTTTTTTTTTTTTGCCTAGCCTTTCTCTAACCCATAAGATCGGACCTAGCTTTATTGGTTTGACTTCTCCAGATGCCCATTGGATTTGTTTTTATGTTGCTCTTTTAGGCTTTGCTTTTGTTTGAATGCTACCATGTGCACACTGCTTAGAGATTTCTTTCTTTTGTTTAAATGCCTTTAAACAAACAAGGAAGGTCCATCTCGTCCAACGTCCTGTCCTCTGCACATGCCAGCCGGATGCCTACAGGAAACCTGCCATCAGTCTCATTGCCGTGAATCCAGCATAAAAAAGCAAAACCCGTGATAATTGACGACAGTTGCCCTCTGTGTCACATGAAGATGATTTGAGCAGCCCAACTGCATGTCCCCTTTATCTCCTAACAGGTTCACTTTCTGCAGCTTAGCCGGTGCTGTCAGAAGCCATCGGTGTCAGCCCTGGGGGTGGGGGTGGGGAGTGTGTCGCAACAGGAAGGCCATAGGTGAGGTGAGGCGCAGGAAGATGGTGGCAGAATGCACCCAGCTGCAGTGCTTGGAATGAATTCGTTTTGTTTAACGATAGCGTTGCCAGACCTCCATCCAGGTCTGATGCGAAAACACCAAGTTTGCCTGGCCCTCTCCAAGTGGCAGATGGAGAGTTTGGATTCCTAGGTGGGCGAGAGGGCTTTTACTAGTACCAATAAAAATATACTTTTTAAGAATTAAAATACTGTGTGTGTGTGTGTGTGTGTGTGTACCTGTAGGAGCGTCTCCACCCCCATCGTTCAGCCCGGACACTGAGATCCAGCGCTGAGGGCCTTCTGGCGGTTCCCTCATTGCGAGAAGTGAGGTTACAGGGAACCAGACAGAGGGCCTTCTCGGTAGTGGCGCCCGCCCTGTGGAACGCCCTCCTTTCAGATGTGAAGGAAATAAGCAGCTATCCTATCTTTAGAAGACATCTGAAGGCAGCCCTGTTTAGGGAAGCTTTTAATATTTAATGCTGTATTGCTTTTAACAGTCGATTGGGAGATGCCCAGAGTGGGCGGGGTATAAATAATTCATTATTATTATTATTATTATTATTATTATTATTATTATGAGAGAGAGAAGACTGCATGCAGCTGGCAAGCCAGCAGGAGCTGGCTGCAAATTACAGCACTGACATTCTGGAAGGATTCTGCCCTTCTCTGCTGCCCTCTACCAAATAACCTCCCCTCTATTCCCCACCCCCAACATCACCGGGGGCTACCCCTAGGTCTCAGGTTCAGGTTTCTGAATTAGTCCCTCAAATCTCTGAACTACACTTGAAAATAGTTCCCATAATTGCCAAGTGAACTGAACATGAATCAAGTTTGTTTTGGGGGTAAAACTTCAAACGTTTTCTGGTCCATCTTCAAATCCATTCTCTTTCATTGTTTGGTTGGGTTTTTTTTACTCTGTAGATTCTTAGGACCTTAAAGCTTAAAGATAATTGTTGGGGGAGATAAATTCAGTCAGTGGTTCTCAAACCTTTATCCCCATGGACCAGTTGAAAATTGTGGAGGGTCTTGGTGGACCACTGAACGATTTTTCTGCTTGCTGTTAACAATTGAATTGCTCTGTGCCAGATGCTGTACAAATTTTTATTGCTTCTTTTATTTCATATATATATATATTATTACAATATGAATTCAACAGAAGCAATAGAAATATGAATATTTAATCCACTGAATGTGCCATTCCCAACCACAAATCTACAGATACTTATTTATTACATTTATATCCCACCTTTCCTTCAAGGTGGCATACATAGTTCTTCCCCCACTTCCAACTTATCCTTGCAACAATCCTGTGAAGCTGGTCAGACTGAGAAAATGCAACTGGCCCCAAGATCACCCAGTGAGCTTCATGGTCAAGTGGGGACTTAATATGCCACGGACTACTTTGATGAATCTTGTAGACCATTGGTGGCCAATGGACCAGTTTGGGAACTTCTGAATTAAACCATTCACGATGCATTATGTGTTTCATTGTTTTCTTAGTTGTCCGAAGTATACTTTATGCTTCAGCACTGCAGCTTGTAAGATGCTGATTTTTGTTTTGTTTTGCTGATGATCATTTGGAGAGGGCTATCGAAGGCTACTAGCCATGAAGGCTATTACGTAGCTCTGCCTCCACAGCTGAATTGAATGCCAGTTTCTGGAAACCACCAGTTGCTGTAAACCACACCAATTGTTGCTCTAGTCCTGCTTGTGAGTTTTTCTTTTGGGCTTCTGGCTGGCTTCTGTGAGAACAGGATGCTGAACTAGATGGGCTACCGGCCTGATCTCCAACTCATCCTATGTTCTTATGGATGAACTTGAATTGATCTGGACCACTTTACTTTCCAAAGGGACAGGTCTGAACTGAAATATGTCCTTTTGGGACATATTGATTTTGGGACATATTAGAATTCATTTTTTTTTAAAAGATGAACTTCTCAAGCTTTGCCAAGCTGACAGGGCAAGGGGATGTGGTAGTATTTCTTAGATAACAGTTTCAGAGGTGAACAAGTCATTGATTAAGCCAGTGTTAGCAGGTCTCACCCAGGCTACAATCAAATAACCACCCAGGATCTAGCCTTGTGACCAATATTTTCTGGCTAGAACAGGCATAGGCAAACTCGGCCCTCCAGATGTTTTCTGACTACAACTCCCATCATCCCTAGCTAACAGGACCAGTGGTCAGGGATGATGGGAATTGTAGTCTCAAAAGATCTGGAGGGAGGGCAGAGTTTGCCTATGCCTGGGCTAGAAGTCCTCTGGGAGTTTGTCTTAAAGAGGCAGCCACATCGACAGACATTAACCATCTGGAGGCTGCAGGGCAAGGAAGAATACAGTTGTTGTCATCTGTGGTGTCTACATGGTTCCCCACTCATCTAGCTCTGGACTTTTTCTAAGACTGGGGATGGGGAAATAGTGCAGATCCCTACGGCTAGATCCCTGAGACTAGTATGGGCACTGGTTAGAGCAAGCGTCCAAAGTCAGCCAAAACCCAGTGCTTGTTTACTGCGAATAAAGGTAAAGGTACCCCTGACCGTTAGGTCCAGTCGCGGATGACTCTGGGGTTGCGATGCTCATCTCACTCTATAGGCCGAGAGAGCTGGCGTTTGTCCGCAGACAGCTTCTGGGTCATGTGGCCAGCATGACTAAGCCGCTTCTGGTGAAACCAGAGCAGAGCACGGAAACACCGTTTACCTTCCCGCCGGAGCTGTACCTATTTATCTACTTGCATTTTTGACGTGCTTTCAAACTGCTAGGTGGGCAGGAGCTGGGACCGAACAACAGGAGCTCACCCTGTTGCGGGGATTCGAACTGCCAACCTTCTGATCGGCAAGCCCCAGGCTCAGTGGGTTAAACCACAGCAGCTAGTATGTTCGATAGAGAAGAAATTTGTTCAGTTTACGTGTTAATGCAAAGCTCCTGAACTTGCAGTTGCTGATCTAATGCAGGCAGCAAAATAAAGCTCTCATTCGAAATGTGCCCTTCTATGAATTTTGTGGCACAGTTCTCAAACCAAAGAACATTTAGAGATGTTTGTGTGCACATTAAAGAAAAGTGCACCTGTAAATGCATGTATGTATTGGTGAAAATAAGGTTAAAAATGCATACTTTTAGGGGAGAAGGACATGGGACAATGCATCTATAATGCGAAATTGTTGAAATATTTACATTAGGAGAATTGTGTATGAGTGCGAATCTTTTGGTAGACTTTATACAGTTGAAATGTATATGAGGATATAAGGAGCAAATTGAATTTAAGATTGGAAAAATCTTTAAAACAGTGCAAAATATGCTGGGCAGATTCCTCCATCCCTTGCACTCAAGGGGGTCTACTCCTACATAAGCCCATACACTAGTAAGCAAATCCGATTGATCTCAGAGATGCCTGCTTCCAAGCAAAGATATATAGGAACAGGATGCAGATTAGCTTATCAATTCCTTGAAATTCAGAGTTTTGATTTCAGAAATCTGGAAATCAATTGCAGGACAGCTGAAAGAGAAAGTTGCTTCGCCATGCAGGAAATAATGGTTTTTTAAAAAGCGATAGCCAACTTCTGAAGCCGGGTTTCATTAAAAATAAAAAAGTGATTCATTTTGGTGCCGTTTCCCCTGCAATTTGTCATACCACCTTGAAGATTCCCGGCAAATACACAATCTCTCTCTCTCTCTCTTCCCGGTTGCTGCCAAGCCTGATGCAGCTGGCCAGGTGCCATGTTTGTCAGGCCACACAAAAAACCGGGAGCCCTCTTAACGCTCACAGAGCAGATGCTGTGGCAGTAGCTGGATCCGGTGATCATGGAGACGGTTGCCATGGAGGCTGTTGCCATGGTGCCGTTTTCCTACATTGGCAGCTATGGGAGAGGGGAAAAGATGCAAAGGAGCGTCTAAAAAGCGGGGGAGGACAACATGAGACGTGTGGGAGGCTTCTCGAAGGCAGATACTTGGGAGAAACTTTAAATATGCACATCTGAAATACTCTCTTTTGGTTGTTTTAGGCCTTGTGCCTCACATTCCGAATGTGTAATTTTAAAATATATAAATCTCTGATAGAGCGCAAGGGTCACATTCCCGAATCAGACCAAAGGTCCAGAATTCGCTGCTGAAGCAGGTTAGAACTCAAGGTATCAGTCTAGGGAATGAAGGAGTTTGTCAATTCCAGTTTCTTATGACCGGAGCATATAACCAGAGCTTTGCTCAGAGACCTGCACTGGTTGCTGATTTGCTGCCAAGCTAATTTCAGCATGTTGCTATAAGTATGCAAAGCCCTTCAGAACTTGGGACCAGTTTACCTGTGAGATGAGATCACCTTACCCCATACATGCCCCTTTGACCACTTCAATTTGCAGTACTGGCACTCATACATGTGTCGTTTAATTCCTGTCCAACACTTGTAAGAAATAGCTCTTTTAGTGCGGTAGTGCCTACACTTTGGAACTCTCTTCCTATTGACACCAGGCAGGCGCCTTTGCTGAACTCTTTTTGCCACCTGCTAAAAGCGTTTTTTCTTTAGGCAAGCCTCTCCAGATATGTAGAATGCTGGCATGTGCTTCAGTCTGATTTTTAGCTCTTCGTTGACTGCAATTATTGTTATTGAATTATTTAAATACAGTGGTACCTCATTTTAAGAACTTAATTCGTTCCGGAGTTCCGTTCTTAACCTGAAACTGTTCTTAACCTGAGGTACCACTTTAGCTAATGGGGCCTCCCGCTGCCGCCGCCACGCAATTTTTGTTCTCATCCTGAAGCAAAGTTCTTAACCTGAGGTACTATTTCTGGGTTAGTGGAGTCTGTAACCTGAAGCGTCTGTAACCCGAGGTACCACTGTAGTTGTTCTTAACTGTGTGTATTGATTGTTTAATTGTTTTGTTCTTTTTGTAAACTGCTTTGAGGTGTTCTTGTTTTTTTTAACGACCAAGCACTATAAACATTTAATGTATATTTTTATTCATGCCATTTATGCAAAGGTGTGCATTTCGATGGGCAGTTTATAGTTGTGAGAGTTTTAGTCCAAAGTGTCTGGAGGGCACTAGGTTTGCAAAGATGGCTCCAGTGTTTTGGTTGTAGATTTTATTCCCCACCCCCTGCCCCTGTCCTGATCACGATGGAAATAGCCTGAGGGCTGGAAAAGCATGAAGGCAAACAGCTCATGGTTGGGAAGCAGGAAGGGCACCCAGCCAGGAGATGACAGCATCATCCAGCACTGTCTGGGGATTAGGAGAAACTTGCATCTCTGAGGGTGCCTGCCGCCTGAGTCAACACCTCGGCTTTGTGACTGGCTGCTTCAGCGCAGGCACATCTAAGGCATCCTGAGACTTAATTGCTTCCTTCTAAATAGCCACCAACATTGTTTTTTGGATACGTCTGGCGTACGCCAGGACGTCAAAGGAGCAGGAAGAATCTGTGGCTTTTAAAGGAGTATGTATCACAAGAGCCCCAGCGGTACAGGTGCTCGAAGCAAGATTTATTCTGGGCCTGACTGTGTTTCGAAACAAATCCCTCTGGGCATTTTCTGCAGCGTATTCTCATCAATCCTCGTCAGCTGCTATGGGGACTCCTGCTGGGCTTTCAGAAAGAGGAGGCCTTGTTTTGGTCCCAGTGGTAGAGCGCAGGAAAAAAACGGGTCCTGGGTGGGGCGGGGGAGACTGTAGCTCAGTGGTAGAGCATCTGCTTTTCATGCAGGAGGTCCTAGGTTCAATCCCCGGCATCTCCAGATACGACTAGGAGAGACGTCTGCCTGGACTGATGTAGCGTTGTTGCCTGTCAGTGTAGGCAGTACTAAGCTAGATGGTCCAACAGCTTGGCAGTTCAATATTAGAATTATTTTATTATTTTTTAAATTTGTATAACCACCCTTCATCCATAGCTCTCAGGGCGGTTCATAACATAAAATCAAAATTCAGTGGTACCTCGGGTTACAGACGCTTCAGGTTACACACTCCACTAACCCAGAAATAGTACCTTGGGTTAAGAACTTTGCTTCAGGATAAGAACAGAAATCATGCGGCGGCAGCGGGAGGCCCCATTAACTAAAGTGGTACCTCAGGTTAAGAACAGTTTCAGGTTAAGAGTGGACCTCCAGAATGAATTAAGTTCTTAACCCGAGGTACCACTGTATAAAATAAACACAAAATACATAATGAAAAACAAAAACAAAGACAACCCAATAACCCCTTCTCCCACAACGCATTTAAAAGGGCATCAGTTGTCAATCAACCCAAGGCCTGGTTGAAGAGGAATATTTTCACTTGCTGCCTAAAGGCGAATAATGAAGGTGCTAGGAGAATCTCCCTGGGGAGAACATTCCACAAGCAGGGAACCACCACAGAAAAGGCTCGTTTTTGTGTTGATGCCCTCCGGACCTCTTGTGGAGGAAATACATGAAGAAGGGGCTCAGAGGATGATCTCAAGGTCTAGGTAGGTTTATATGGAGAGGTATTGTCCTTGAGGTATTGTGGTCCTGAGCCGTTTAAGGCTTTATAGGTCCAAAGCAGCACTTTGAACTGGGCCTGGAAGTTAATTGGCAGCCAGTGCAGTTGGGCCAGGATCGGTGTGATATGGCCAAACTGTCTTGCCCCGGTAAGCAGTCTGGCTGCCAAATTCTGCACCAGCTGAAGTTTCTGAACTGTCTTCGGAGGCAGCCCTACGTATAACGTTACAATATTTTTATTTATTAGAAAGGAACCAGCTAGCAGGTGATTGGGGTAAGACCTTTAATCAAGGCCTGCTGCCAGTTAGAGCAGGTGATTTTGGAAAAGGTGGACTGATGGTCTGACTCTGTAAAAAGCAACTTCAGATAGGTACATAGCTTAGCTGAAATGCCCCACTGCCTTATTTGTAGGTAGTGATAATGGGGGGGGGGGGGCGGCAACGGCTAGAGGATGCTGTGGTCATTTCACCATAGCAGTGACAGTGGCTGCTCTTTCTCCCCCAGAATGCCCTGGGAATCATGTTGTATCACCACATAACACCTTTCCCAGAGAGTTTAGTTCAGATTTAGAGATCATTAGAAAAGGGACTGAAAATAACACAGATTTTTCAAATCTGTGCTGCCGCCTCTTTTGGAATAACTATGTGCATTTCTGGTTGCCTCACCCCGGAAGGGATGTTTTAAAGCTGGAAAGGGTTTGGAAAAGGGCATCCAAAATGGTTGCCGTGTTTGAGGCTTTTTGGTCATGAGTAAAGAGGGCATGTGATAGGGGTTTATACAATTAAACATGGTGCGAGCACAGTTTTTCTCCTTCTCCTGTAAGACTAGAACTCAGAGCCATCCAATGAAGCAGAATGGCAGAAGATTCCAGGACAGACAAAAGGAAATACTTCTTCACACAACACACCTTTAAATTGATGGAATTCAATACTTGGTACATGGTGACGGCTGCCAGCTTTTGTTGTTGTTTAGTCGTTTAGTTGTGACCTCATGGACCAGAGCACGCCAGGCACTCCTGTCTTCCACTGCCTCCCGCAGTTTGGTCAAACTCATGCTGGTAGCTTCGAGAACACTGTCCAACCATCACGTCTTCTGTCATCCCCTTCTCCCTGTGCCCTCAATCTTTCCCAACATCAGAGTCTTTTCCAGGGAGTCTTCTCTTCTCATGAAGTGGCCAAAGTATTGGAGCCTCAGCTTCAGGATCTGTCCTTCCAGTGAGCACTCAGGGCTGATTTCCTTCAGAATGGATAGGTTTGATCTTCTTGCAGTCCATGGGACTCTCAAGAATCTCCTCCAGCACCATAATTCAAAAGCACCAATTCTTCGGCGATCAGCCTTCTTGATGGTCCAGCTCTCACTTCCATACATCACTACTGGGAAAACCATAGCTTTAACTATATGGACCTTTGTCGGCAAGGTGATGTCTCTGCTTTTTAACATGCTGTCTAGGTTTGTCATTGCTTTCCTCCCAAGAAGCAGGCGTCTTTTAATTTCGTGACTACTGTCACCATCTGCAGTGATCATGGAGCCCAAGAAAGTAAAATCTCTCACTGCCTCCATTTCTTCCCCTTCTATTTGACAGGAGGTGATGGGCCCAGTGGCCATGAACTCAGTTTTTTTTATGTTGAGTGTCAAACCATATTTTGCGCTCTCCTCTTTCACCCTCATTAAAAGAGGAGAGCGCAAAATATGGTTTGACACTCAACATAAAAAAACTAAGCTTAGATAGCTTTAAAGGTGCATAAGGCTAATTCACAGAGGATAAGGCCAGTCAATGGCTTCTAGCCACAATGGCTATGTTATGCCTCCCACCAGCGGAGGCAGGATGATCCTGAGTGCCAGCTGCTGGGAATGGCTGGTGTGTAGAGTTGCTGTCGAACCCAGACCCTGCTTGTGGGCTTTCCACTGTGGCACCCGGTTGGCCGCTGTGAGGACAGGATGCCAGACTAGATCGGCCACTGGCCTGGCTCTTCTTAATGTGTACAGATTGCAAAACCCAGCTTTCTGTAGCTCAAGGCAACGGCTGGGTTTAGAATTCATCTTTGTGTGTGTTTTAAAGGGCAGATTAAACACGCTGTGTCACCTTCCTTTCTCTCTTTCGGTGATGCTTGTTGGTTGGGAAGGGCGGAGAGGAAGCCAAGATTAACCCCGCGATTCCTAGCCGCTCCCTGTCAAGGGCAATCACATCCGACACTGCTCTAACTCATTACCGGCTGGCTGGCGGAGTGCCATAATAGCGGGGATCATAAGCAATTTGCCCGGAGTTGATGTGTCTGTTGCGTGTGATCCCATTGCAGGGAAGGGAGGTGGAAGAGTGCATCTTGATGAACTGGGGAGATAGTCGCGGTTGCCCTGTCCCCCATCCACAACCAGCATCTAATGATTGAGCAGGAGCTGAGAAGGAGCAGTCAAGGAGGGAGCTGGAACAGGACGCAGGAGCAAGGAGGGCCCACCAGAGGCAGAAAGGCTTATCTCTTCAACACCAACCTCTTTTCTTCCTGGCAGCCTGCTGAGAGCATCTGCTTTGCATGGGGAAGGTGCCATGTTCAATCCCTGGCACCTCCAGGTAGGGCTGGGAAAATGCAGATCCACACCATCCAGTGTGCATGATTTCGCCAAAGGAATCCTGGGAACTGTAGTTCCCTCTCACAGCTATAGTGCCCAGGACCCTGAATAAACTACATTTCCCAGGATTCTTTGGGGGAGGTCATGTGCACTAGGTGTGCTTTAAATGTATGGTGTGGACCTGCCCTTAAATAATCCCTGCCTAAAGACCTGGAGAGCCACTGCCTGCCGCCATAGGCAATCCTGAGCTAGATGGACTCTGAAGAAGGCAGCTTCCTATGTTCCTATGTCTTAAGGGAAGAGCCATAGCTCGGTGGTTGAGCATCTGCTTTGCACGCAGAGGGGCGCAGGTTCCATCCCCCACATCTCCAGATCGGGAGAAACCCAGGCCTTAAAGCTGAGAGAACTGCTGCCTGTCAGTTCAGGCAGTGCTGAGCTAGATGGAACAATGGTTTGACTGGATACCAGTCTCATTCCTATGGGTCACAGAATTGTAGAGTTGGGAGGGACCCCGAGGGTCATCTAGTCCAACCCCCTGCAATGCAAGAATCTTTTACCCAACATGGGGCTCGAACCCACAACCCTGGATTAAGAGTCTCATGCTCTACTGATTGAGCTAACCACATTGTTCTAAGCTTTGCAACAACAAACAAACAAACAAACAAACAACAAACAAACAAACAAACAAACAAACAACAACAACAACAACAACATCTGAAGGCAGCCCTCTTTAGGGAAGCTTTTAATGTTTAACAGACTACTGTATTTTAATACTTTGTTGGAAGCCGCCCAGAGTGGCTCGGGAAACCCAGGCAGGTGGGTGGGGTATAAATATAATAAATTATTATTATTATTATTATTATTATTATTATTATTATTATTATTATTACAACACAGATTTGTTGCACTTCAGCGACAGAGCGCTTAGTAATCCTGCAAACCTGCAGTTCCAGAGTGCGCATTTGAATCCCTTCCACAAATACTGGCAGTCTTGGGAGCATGCTCAGTTCAGCAGCCTGAAGTCTCTTCATGCAGGGAAGCCTTTCCTTCATAAACAGAACATGTTGCTTACATGCTTTACAGCAGTGGAGGCTGGGATGCATTGGGACAGTTAGGGCAGAAGTTAGGGAAACCAACAGTTTAACTACGTGCTGTGTGAAGAAGTAATTTCATTTGCCTATCAACATTGCCCTCAACATTCAGCTTCTTTGGGTGCCCATAATTCTAGATTTATGAGAGAGGGGAAAAAGCTTTCTCTGATTTCTCCATGCCATGGATAACGTGACAGATGTCTCTCATGTGACTAAAAATTCCCTGATTCTGCAGCGTGTCTTCGTAGGGGAGTCGCTTCATCCCCTCAATCGTTTTGGCTGCAACACTGAGACTAAGGAGCAGGAAGCTGGCAGGCAGTGCTAGCGCCTGGACTGGATGCACGTACAGAGGTTGGCTGAAGACAGATTGAGCTTGGTGGGGGCAAAGCCCCACCTGCCCTGACAGACCAGCCACCACTGATTTATCTCATTTTGCCATCCAAAAAAAAAGTTAAAAGAGAAAAGGAAACGAGAGATCATGAAGGAGACTACCTGGAATGAAAAAAAATTCTGCTGGAAAAGCCACACGACACAGAGGCAATACAAACTTTTAAAATGTTGCGAACACAGATTTCAATGTTAGTTATGCAAGAAATGGAGCAGAAATTAAAATATACGAGACGTTGCAAATGAAACAGGCAAAATTACAGTGGTACTTTGGGTTACATATGCTTCAGGTTACAGACTCTGCTAACCCAGAAATAGTACCTCAGGTTAAGAACTTTGCTTCAGGATGAGAACAGAAATTGTGCTCCGGCGTCGCGGCGGCAGCAGGAGGCCCCATTAGTTAAAGTGATGCTTCAGGTTAAGAACAGTTTCAGGTTAAGAACGGACCTCCAGATCGAATTAAGTTCTTAACCAGAGGTACCACTGTATAAACAAAATAAATACGGGTGGCAGAACAACATATAATGAAAAAGCGACGAGACTGGAATTTTGTAGGTATTGTTCTAAATTGTATCAAGGCAAGAAGGAGTATGCTGGAGAAATGGAAAGCTATCTAAAAGAGAGAAATTTAACAAAAGAACAAGTGGAAACGCTAAATGTTCCAATATTGATAATGGAAACAGAACAGACAATGAAAAGAAGCGAAGATTGATAAAGTTCTGGGACTGGATGGCTTAACTGCTCTGTATTATAAAGCGCTCAGAGGCCGGTTGAAACAACCTCTGCATATAACAACGTAATAAATTGGGAATTCTGTACATGCTCAAAAGCACCTGGCACTGTGTGTGCCGGATTTTTTTTGCAAACAAAGATAGAGCAAACGCTTCAAACTTCCTCTGCTTTTGCTCCCATGCAGTGCTTTTACCACCACCTGCAACCCTGTTTGTCTGCCTCTCTCTAGTTCCTTCCCTGACACCACACTTCCTCTTTGCAAAACCATGTCAGTGTTGGGAGAGCTTCAGAACTTGGCTTGCACGATCCAAACTAGCGAAATGCCAAATGGAGAGAAAAAGCAACACTCTTCTTTCCGGAGACAATGTAATAAAGTGGGCAGGGCTTTGCAGATGCTCTCTCAGCCGGTCCACAGCAGGAGAGTGTGGCAGCTCTGAGCTGACAGTGGCACCTCCCACGCAATCGGTGCCTGTAATTTATTTTGTGGCATTTTTTTTTAACAGAGCATGCAAATCTCTCTCGCGTGCTCCTTTTTAAAAGAAGGGTGTTTGTGTGTGTGTGTTGTTTTCTTCAAACGTCTTTCTCTGTTTGTGGGCACCTCCAGATTTTCAAAAACCAGCCGAGATGAAACGGTGTGGAAACATTGTCTCTGGATGAGCTGGGAGAGAGATGCCCTCGACGTCTCACATGATTTCCAGGCTTGGGAGGACAAAAATAGCAGAAAGAAGGCATCTGCCCAAGAGAAACACTTGCATTATTCTATTTCATGTGCAGGGCCCTGCCAGTGAGATGGGCGAGAAAGAAGGCAGCTCGCATTTCTACAGGGCATCTGCTGTTTGCCTCTTATTTTTGGAAGCAGTTTCAAAAGGGACGGCTCCGCTGTGGTCAGGGCTTGTGGCTCCCTGTTGCTGGTGGGCAACAGGCGAAGCCGTAGAGCATGAGTCACTGTTTTTGGTTGTTCTTCTGAAAGAAGGGAGAAAAAAACCACAGCCATGCAGTATCTGCCTTCCAGTTCCACAAAGGTTTCCTTCTGAGAAAGAGGCTCTCATCTTTCTGCCTCATTCTCCGGGTCCTTGAGAATGTCTATAGAATTTTGGTGGGCCACATCTGCACCACACATTTAAATCACCATTATGGCACTTTATCCTTCGAAGAATGCTGGGAACTGTAGTTTGCTAAAGGATGCTCAGAGCAGTTAGGAGACACGCCCCCCCCATTCCCCTCACAGAGCCATAGTTCCCAGAGCTCCCTGGATAAAGGGGTTGAGTTTTAAACCACTGTGGCCCTTCCCTTAAGACATAGGAAGTTGCCTTATACAGAGTCAGACCATTAGCTCAAGATAAGCTTGCGTTGGTGGGCAGCGGCTCTCAGGGGTTTGGGGGGGGCAGGGACTCTTTAAGGGCAGACCCACACCGTGCATTCGAAGCACACCCAATGTACATTTAAAGCACGTGACCTCCCCCCAAGAATCCTGGGAACTATTGTTTGTTACTGGTGCTGGGAACTATAGCTCTGGGGGGAAAACTACAGCTCATAGGAATCTCTGGTTGCCGGGGGGGGGGGGAGCTATGTACTTTAAATGTTGCAAACGTGGGATTGGGGTGGGGGAATGAGATGGCATATCCCGAAGGTGTGCATGGCTGACTGGCGTGCACCCAGAATGGAAGCACTCCTATTAGGAGGCAAGATTACACGCCATATTTCATTGCAGTTCCCACTTGAGAGCGGCAGTGGGTGCCCTTGGATGGATTGTGGGCCTTGGCATTTGCCCAGTGGTGCCTACTCCCAGCACCCACACTTAGGAACTTGTTGGCTACGATAGTTAAGGAGGGAGCCTCCCAGTTCTGAGGCAGTCTACCTCTGAGGTGTTGAGATGCTGCAGACATAGTTCAGATGAAGGCCATCACCTTTATGCTTTGGTAGTGGGCTTCCCAGATCTGTCTGTCTGGACATGGAATGTCAGGAGCTAGATGGGTTTTGGTGTGAATCCAGCCAACCACTCAGCACAGGGAATATGAAAAGAAGTAGAAGATAAGTATTGTGGTGTAGGAGATGCTAAAATAAATGCCCAGCAGATGGAATCACTTGTTTCCTCTCTTTCTCACTGGATGTTAGTGAATTCTTCCGCTTGCGTTACGGGAACGAAACGGAGGAGGCTGGCCACATTCACCTAGACTGCAAGGCTTGTCCCTGTTCTGCTTTTGGCTTTTCCAAATCGGCTATTGTTGAACGAAACCAGATCTCTCCTGTCTTCCGTATGTAATCCAGAGCGTTGATTAATAACTCGGAGTGTTTCTTCCACTTTTGATGTTTGGGGCTTTATGTGTCAGGAAGTCAATTTGTTTTGGTGTGGAGGGTCATTTTATTGGGGGCATGGGGGGCTCAGGAATGCCATTGCACGCTGAAGCAGACAGGGAGCAAGCGCCCCCACCTGTTGGGCTGTGGATCTAGGCTTTGCACTGTCGGAGGGAGGCAGAATGCCTCATGTTGAAACTACAGGCCCTTCCGCTCAAGGATGTTAGCAGAGTCACTTAAATAATGCAGACGGAGTCCAGAGAAAAAAGAAATCCTGTTAACACTTTTGTTGAGGAAATGGGGGTGGGGAGAGTGTGTAATTCAAGGAGAAATAAACAGAGAAGTTTTGTCTTTCTTACTTCAGGACCAGTGCATGGCAGGAAGATGTTCTACTAAAACGTGCAGAGGAAAACTTCCTCAGAACTACACAGCCAATCAGAGCATGTGCTACCTCAGTAAAGATCATTCCCCTCTGCCTGGTTGCTAGGTAACACCACCACCATGTCCCCCTTTTGGCTAGTTGACTTTAATATTAACAGAACTAACTTCTAAGTGACATACAGAATGATCTCTGCTGTTCCCTTCCAACAAAGGAAACCAGATGAGGAATGAAATAGACAGTAGGCCAAAGGCAATTCTGGCTGGAAAGAATGCCCAGCCAGATTCTGCTAGGCCAGGGGAAGACAATATGGTGCCTTTGGACTGCAGCTCCCATCGTTCCTGGGCATTGGCCATGCTGGCTGGGGCTGATGGGAGTTGTGATCCAAAACATCTGGAGGGCACTATGTTGCTAGCCTAGGCTTTTGTGAAGTCCATCTAGGACTGCATGGCTAGGAAACATGGTTTTCAGACATCCAGGACTGGTATAGTGGACACATTAGAACTCCTGGGAAGTAATCACAGAGTCTTTACAGGATTAGACCTAACAGAAGATTGATTTTGAGAATGCGGGGACCCTGGTAGGGCTAAGGAGCAGAGAACATGACATAGCATGGAAGGAGAACCTGGAACACAATGGGAATTGCAGGCCAATCAACAAGAGTGTTTAAGCAGGGATGGGAAACCTGTGCCCGCCAGATGTTGTTGAACTCCAATCTCCATCAGCCCCAGCCAGCATGGCCAGGGGCCAGGGATGATGGGAGTTGTGGTCCAACAAAGTCTGGAGGGCACCGTAGGTCCCCAGTCTCTGGTTTAAATGCAAGGTGGTAATCACAGTGTTCTTCAGATGTGGTCGGGCAACTTCCATCATCTGTAGCTATTGTCCGTGTTGCTTGGGACCGAAGTGAGTTGGCTCTCAGCAACATCTGGAAGACATGATGTTGTTTGCCCAGGATTTAAAGGATCGTTTTCAACCATTTAATCCAAATCACTTATTGCCAGTGTGATAAACATGTGAGCAATTGCTTCCACCACAAACTCACACAGAGATAAATGAGTTTTTGACGGAGGAGCACAGGACATCTGCCAAAAAATTCCAAAGCCCTCAAGATGGGATTTTTTCTCTCATTTGTACCAAAAACTGAACATTGCAAAAATAAAAAATAAAAAATTATTACGTCACCGAGCAGCAGATGAGTTCAAACAAAGGGTGCTTTTGTTGCCAGCCAGCCTTGAACATAGGAAACTGCTTTGCACTGAGTCAGAAAATTTGTCCATCTGGGTCAGTATTGTTTGCACTTAACTGGTAGCAGCTTTCCAGGGTTTCAGAGGTTTCCAGGGTTTCACCCTACCTGGAAATGCTAGAGATTGAACCTTCTGCTTGCAAAGCAGATGCTCTAACCACTGAGCTGTGACCCTTCCCTGAAAACATGGGAACACAGGAAGTTGATTTATACAGGGCCATTGGCCTATCTAGCTCAGTATTTTCTACACGGACAGGCAGCAGCTATCCAGGGTTTAGACAGGGGACATTCCCAGCCTTATCTAGAGATGCTGAGAATTCAGCTTGGGACTTTCTGGATGCAAAGCAGGTGCTCTACCGCTGAGCTAAAAATAATAAAAAAGAGCTCATAAAATGCTCAACAAATAGATCGCCTGGAGAGGCCCAGAGGGCGCTTTTATCTTTGTTCTAAGGAAACCAAACTCCGGGTATGTGGAGGAACCCCTGAAACTTCTAACCACTCAAAGAACGGGGTGTGTATGGCAGTATCTTCACAATCGTGATTGTGCTTTGGATTGAACTCTCTCAGGGGTTACGTAACCAGAAAACCTTTGAAGACAAGGTTGCAAGAGAAAAGGTGTTCAAAGCACGCAAGGGAGAGATCGGATGTCGTATTTACACTCACGTGGCTCCGCCTTACAGTAGGTGCTGGTGTGCTGGCGATGAAGCACATACTATTCAGGTGCTGATTCACCTCCACGAGCGTGTCCAGGATGTCTTCTCCTGTCCCGAGGCAGATTGTTTTGTCTGCTGGAGCAGAGATCCGGGAGAGAGGAGAGGTCACGGCTCTGAAAGACCCAACTCTTCCTGCTTTCTCCAGCTTCTTGGATGGTGGGGAAACAGGGGTATCTTTTGGGGCTTAGCCCATCTTGATTACAAACAAGAACCAACGGTGGAAGCATCTTAGCCATATCTGATGGGGAATACGTTCTTCTGTACAAGGTACAACAATAGCTCCTTTGCTTGTTTCACAAGGACGCCTATTCATTTGAAATGACTTAAATTAAATGTGTGTTTTGTGTGTGTGCTGATGGAATCACTCCCTGTAATACTGAACTCTGGTGCTGAGTGCCAATGGTTATGCAGGCAAAACTGAGTCCCCTAGAAACAAGGGCTGGCGTATTTAGGGGAATCCCAAGGTTTACAGAAGTACAGAAAACAAATTTGGGAAATAAAAACCTAAGGGAGCAACTCCTGCCTCCCCTAAGCAGCCCAGTAAGAACTGAACACGCTTGGTAACTACAAAATGTTGTATGTGTAATGGAAAACCGGGGGTGGGGGGTGGGAATGGAATGTAGAATCCTGGAAGAGGCACCCTGAACAGGAGATTCAGCAGTGCAACATTTTGTTGCAGATCCCACTTCTCTCTGACTTTTCTGATTAGCTGCTCAGGGTTCAAGCTTGACTGTTACAAGTTGCTGAAGGGCAGGTTGAACAAGTTGTGTTCTTGAGTATTAGTTACATGTTGGGAGAGTGTTGTTGCTCTGAGGTCCTGACTGCAGCAGCGGTTCTCAACCTGTGGATCCCCAGATGTTGTTGGACTACAACTCCCATCACCCCAGAGCCCTGGCCTTGCTAGCTAGGGGTGATGGGAGTTGTAGTTCAACAACATCTGGGGACCCACAGGTTGAAAAAGGCTGTTAGGAATTTGGTTGACTGCCTTGAGAACAGGATGCTAGGCTAGAAGGTCCGCTGGCCTGATCCTGCAGGGCTGTTCATACATTCTTAGAAGCTAGCAGAAGTCTCTGTTTATTTTAGCGAGTTATCCCTGCTGACGTTCTGGCTGTGCAACTCTGAATCTTGGCCCATTTCCCAAGGGGTGCTGTGGGTGGGTGTTTGCAAGTAACTCAGTGCCAGGGATTATCAGCTGAGGTGTATGGCGCATATAAAGGAAGTGGGGTGTGTGTGTTTTGAGCTCCCTTCAGCTTGAGCAGAGGGCAAAAGGGCCTCAGCAAAAGAGGTTCCTTCTCTTCCCCTCTCTGTCCTTGCAGCTCTGGGATTCAAGCAGGCTGTATGTCTTTGAATACCTGTGTTCCTGGAAACCGCAGGAGGGGAGAGTGCTGTTGCTCTGAGGACAACAAAAACAGGAGAGCCACAATATATTATTGCTGCTGCTGCTTTTTACCTATCCATGCCCTATGCCTGGTATACAAGCACCTCTGGACCGGAATTCTAGCTCAGTTGGTTAGAGAGTGGTGCTGATAATAACAAGGTCACAGGTTCAATCTCCATATGGGACAGCTGCATATGCTTGTATTGCAGGGGGTCGGATTAAATGATCCTCAGGATACCTTCCAACTCTACAATTCTATGATTTTATGATTCTATGAAACAGCTACTGCTCCAGAAGGTAGGCCCGGCGAGAGTGATGAGCCCAGGTTAAAGTTGCCTTGAAGAAACCCACAAATCTTTGAGGAAAGTCTTGCTGTGTGGAACTGGGATGCTGGAACCCAGCAGGGGGTGGGGCATGTTTGGGGCCGGGATACTTCAAAACCTCGGCCTAGACATTTTGCAGGCCCCTTTTGCTCTTCCCAGGACAGACCACAAGGTTAAGAACTTTCCCCACTGAGAAGTGGGCAAGTGCTCGGTTGCCCATACTTCCTTTCAGGTGCCAGTTTAAGGGAACGCTTGGCCAGCTCCGCCACAGGAATGAGCTCTTGGAAAAACATTCGTTTGGGGTTTGTCTGTTTGGCTCATCCACATTTCCAGGGATGAGTGAATTTTGGGCCACAGGTTTTGGCCTGGGAATGCTACCCTCTTGAATGCTTATTGGATGTTCGTATATTTTTCCTGTGGTGTGTGTTGTGTGTGTGTGTATGGTTGTGCTCTCTTTCTCTCTCTCTCTGTGTATTTGTGTGTGTAAATAGCATATAACCTATAGGCCTTTGCTCAGAAATATTACAGGATGTCAATCTCTGGCTCCAAATAATAATAATAATAATAATAATAATAATAATAATAATAATAATAATACCTTCAGAATGCAGGAAAAAAAGCTGTCCAAAGTCCTCTGAGGATGCCCTTGGCCCTGACACGTGGCTGAAAGCAGGTGTGCAGTTAGTTGAAATTAAACACTGGACTTATGGGGGACAGACTTATGGGGGGTGCCTTCCCACCCCAGTCTTTCGAGGGAAGCATGTGCTTTGCTTGGCTCCTTTCAAAATGCAGCGAGACAACCACTGTGGGTGCTTCTGCCCAAGCCTGCCGTGCCTCTGCAAGGATGTTTCCCCCCTCAGAATGTCTTTGGATACCTATTGCTGAGAATCACACGTGAGGAAAGTAGCTCAGGTCCTGCTTGCCAGCTTCTGAGAGGCGTCTGCTTGGCGTCTGTGAGAACCAGAGACTAGGCCAGATGGGTCGCTGGCATCATCCAGAGGGGGGGTCTTCTTAGGTTGCCTCTTGAAAATGTCCTCCGCCAGTGAGTCTACTGATGAGAAAACATCTCTCTGAACTCCTTGTCCCTTAAAATGGGTTGCACAGCACATAGTTAAACTCTGGAACTCACTGCCACAAGAGGTAGCGACAGCCATCAACCTGGATAACTTTAAAGGAGGATTTGACAAATTTATGGAGGATAAGCTTCTCAGTGGCTACTAGCCACGATGCTGTTATTTTACCTCAGGAGGTGCTGCAAACCATGGGAGGGGAGTCTTGCTGTGGCACCCAGGTCTTATTTGTGGGCTTCCCATTAGGGCTTCTTGTTGGCCACTGTGGGAACAGGATGTTGGACCAGATAGGCCACAGTCTTGTGGGGCTCTTGTGCTGTTATGGGGTCGAGTGGGGCAGGGGAAGCACTTGAGCAAGACACCCTCAGGAAACCCCTTAAGCCACCAGGAAGTGGTCCGAGGCAGTAAATCTGTCGCTGGTGTGTACCACTTCCGACAGCAAGTGAGGGCTGCCATGATAACTCAATTTTTCCATACAACACAACAACACAATACAGTGGTGCCCCGCAAGACGAATGCCTCGCTAGACGAAAAACTCGCTAGACGAAAGAGTTTTCCATTTTTTGAGTCGTTCCGCAAGACGAATTTCCCTATGGGCTTGCTTCGCAAGACGAAATGTCTTGCGAGTTCTTGCGAGTTTGTTTCCTTTTTCTTAAAGCCGCTAAGCCGTTAATAGCCGCTAAGCCGCTAATAGCCGTGCTTCGCAAGACGAAAAAAACGCAAGACGAAGAGACTCGCGGAACGGATTAATTTCGTCTTGCGAGGCACCACTGTACAATGGAAGCATCCATTCCCCACACATAGAAAGCTAGCCATTCAGGGAGAATGCTGTTTTAGAGCTATTCGCCTGGCATGCTCTTTTTCTGCATGGAGGGATTCTCTCTCTCTGTGCAGGAACATAAAATCACGGAAGCCCACTGTGCTTTGCAGTCTGAACTGGTACAGTCCTGACACAGGCTTACCCCTGTCAGCAAAGACTCCCTCCCTCGCTCACCCACTCCCATCCACCCCCAAACTCCTTTCATGCTGCAGTTACCAAAGCCTGGAACGTTGCCCATAAAAGAACTGCTATCCAATTCTCCCGAAGGAACACGCTGGAAGCTTTGGGCTTCCTGTATTTCCAGAGCTGCGAGGAGATTTGACCTGGAAATTCCTTTCTTCACATTACTGACTGGAACGCCAATGTTTCCCACTGCTTAATTTTAAGCCTCTTCGACTCCCAGTTAAGAATATCAACATTTCGTCGGTTGTACGGGGCCAATAGCCCACCTTGTCCAACATTCCTTCCCTCATTTGGTGCCTCCGAATTTGTTTTGGACTACAACTCCCATTCGCCCCAGCCAGCATGGCCAGTGGCCAGCAAGGGTAGGAGTCAGAGTCCAACAACATCTGAACCGTTTTGGGGAGGGTTGTTCTGACACTATCAAGTGTGTGGATTGGTGTTCTGCAGCAACTTTAGCATATTGTGCAGTAGGTGTGGGGAATCTCAGGATGTTACTGAACTAGAACTCCCATCATCCCTGGCCATTGGACATGCTCTCTGGGGCTGATGGGAGTTGTAGTGCAAGACTATTCGGCACAGCTGGTGTGCCGCAGCGATGTGTCTGTTCTCTGGTCGGTTGGGAAGCCCTGTGGGCTGGATGATGTGGGGATCGATCTTCATTGGGGTTGATGCTTGGAACAGCTTGATCATTCAGTATCCTACTCCAGCTGGATGAATAAGTCTGCCACAGGTGTCCATTTTGATTTATTTTAAAGCTCATCCTGTGTTGTTGTTTTTAATGTTTTGTAACTGGTGTTTTGTTCTTAGCTGTTTTTAATTACATATTGAGCACATACATTTGGGACATGTATGGAAGGCAATTAATTAAATAATATTCATAAAATGGTTCTAAAACGTTTAAATGGTCTGTTGACTGCAAATAGAGAAATGGCGGTGCCGATGCTATTAGCCGAATATAGATCTCAGTCTTGCTTGCTAGTTAAGGGTTGTTGCCTTGTGTTTTGGGAGAGAAGTTTTCACACTCCCCAACAAGCCACAACAACTAGCTGCCCATAAGCTATTAGGAAGAACTTCCTGATGGTGCAAACTGTTCATGTCAGGAGAAGACTGGTTGTGTTAGAGATGTAAGCAGAGGCTGGATGTCCACCAGTATCCATGGCTTTCCTGAACTGGTAGAGGGAGTTGATTTTTGATGTCCTTTCCAACGCTATGATTCTGTAAGGTATTCAGAAGTTGGAGAAATGGGTCATCGTTTGGCCCTGTCTCCATGTGCCCCTGCTTTCAGCCTTCCTGGCTTTGGGCCCGATAGTCATATATTTGTCAACTGTTCTGATTTGACCGGGACATCCTGTAATTACAGAAGCCATCCCAGCTTCTGATTGGATCTTGAGATGTCTCTTTTTGGCTCCCGTGCCTCTCTTTTCCCACCCACCTGCCTGCCTCCCCCTGATGCTTGCCCACCCAAAGTGGAAACACAACAAGTGCCACTTCCAGCTCTTCCTCCTCCCCTGCTAGCACTTCCAGCCTCCAAGAAAAAAATTGGATATCCACTCTCTCAGTGCAAAAGTGTGCCTTGGAGAACAGGGGGTGGTTCATCATCGAGTTGCTAAGAGCTGGAGTGGCGCCATTTTGCACCATAGATATTTGGAGTTTCCAGATTGTTTACCGGAAGTTTAGGTTGCATTGTGACTCTACACCTTTCCCTATATTTATGTCTGTCCCTCTTCATGCCTCTCAGCCACCAATCAGCACGCTGCTGTCTGTCCAGCACGCTCCTGAAACTTTGGGGGGGGGGGGTGCAGCCCTGAAAGACGCAGTCCTGATTTTCCTCTGTGGCACGTTGGAGGGTATGCAATGAATCTCACACAGTCTCAAGCAAGAGCTTATGTCTCTGTCTCCCTTCTTGCAGGGCGACCATAGATGAGGTGGAAACAGATGTTGTGGAAATAGAAGCCAAGCTTGACAAGGTAAGTTGGTGGAGCTCATACAAAGATGCACAGAGGCAGGCAAATCAAGTGGCAAGGTGGTTAACAAATATGTGACCCTCGAGATGCTTCTGGACTCCTACTCCCATCCTGTCTGACCATTGGCCCAGGCTGGGAGTTGGGAGTCCATGAAGGGCCTGTGAAGAGGGATTGACTGTTAAACCACTGGGAATTGTAGCTCTGGAAGGGGGAAAAGGATCTCCTGCTCCTGCCAACCTAGCAGTTCGAAAGCACGTCAAAGTGCAAGTAGATAAATAGGGAAGGTAAATGGCGTTTCCGTGCGCTGCTCTGTTTGCCAGAAGCGGCTTAGTCATGCTGGCCACATGACCCGGAAGCTGTACGCCGGCTCCCTCAGCCAATAAAGCGAGATGAGCGCCGCAACCCCAGAGTCGGCCACGACTGGACCTAATTGTCAGGGGTCCCTTTACCTTTACCTTAACAAATCTCAGCACCCTTAACAAACTGCAGATCCTCCCAGGATTCTTTGTGGGGAAGCCGTGACCGCTTAAAGTGGCATCATAGCACTTTATGTGACTGTGGCCTGTATCTCAGTAGTTTTAAAGCTGCTACTTTTTAAAATTATTTTTTTTGCCCTACTGCTGCATCCCTGGATGGCCTCGTTTTTGCTTCTTTAGGCTGTTGTGTTAGATTTCCCTACACTTTGTTACGTTTCTAACAATATTTCAGGGGTTCCCTGGATGCATGCGCCCCCTTCCCAAAGGCACTGGTTTGCATCTAACACTAGCCCTGGACCCACTGACGTTAATGAGCTTGACTCACTTGGGTCCTTTAATTTCAGTGGGCCTCCTCTGAGTAGGGCTCGGTTGGGTAGAATTCCTCCCAAAGCATCTGCTCACAGCAAATGGCATGCAGCTCGGTCTGCTGTGTGTGGGGACCGAACAGCGTTGCAGAAACTGCCACGTTGCAGAATACGCCTCCCTTTCGCTTCCAGAGGCTTCCTCCAAGCCACGCTGGTGTGTCCATCTGGGAGCCAGATGTGGCCGGCAGCTGCATCTTTTTGGGTTTTTCTTTTTTCGTTCCCTGGAATCGGATGCAGCAGCTCGGAGACGTTTGCCAGCACCCATTTCTCGGCCCTGCCAGATGACAGAAACAGAGGGAACATGAGTGGAGCAGCCAAAGGTTATTCTGTGTGCTGGCTCTGACTTGCACCTACGTCTCGGCCTTGGGCAACTCTCCTTGCCCTCTGTTTACTTATTTGGAACATTTGCACTCCGTCATTCTGCCAAAAAGGCTCCCAGAGCAGCTTGTGTGTAGCCAGTTTAAAACAAGACGGTCTCTGCTCACAGGTGTGCAATCTAAAAATGCACAACACACATGGGGGGAAAGAGACAGGGAAGGAAGAAGGCGGAAAAGCAAACTCAGGCGCCAGTTATTGTTGTGCCCATTTCTGACCGATGCCCCTTGTCCCACACTTCTTTCCTTCTCAGCTGGTAAAGCTATGCAGTAATATGATAGATGCCGGGAAGGCCTACCTCATCACCAACAAGCATTTTGTCGGAGGGGTCCGGGACCTTTCACAGCAATGCAAGAAGGACGAAATGATCTCGGTAAGCAGACGGCATGCAGCACTGCCCCACCAAAACCCAGATCTATGAGGAGCTAAAGGGTGAGGTGCACAGGGTGCCTGCCCTCTCAGCACTGAGCCATTAGAGCCGGCCCTACCCTTAGGGAGAGGGAGGCAGCCACCTCGGGAGGCTGATTTTAGGCATCGTGAAAGAGCGTGATTTATTATTGCTCTATTCTTACTGACAGGGAGAGGAAGTGGCTTAGACTGGACACCTTAAACCGTGTGTGTGTGTGTTTAAAATTTGCTGCACTGCCTCAGGCAGCAAAATACCATAGGTGGGCCTGGGCGGGCAAACTCTACTAATCTACTAATGCAGTAGTTACCAAAGAGGGCAGGATTGCCCCTGGGAGGCCAATGAGATTACCTAGTGTTGTGCTCAGAGGCAAGGGGGTGACAGGAAGGGGTAAAAAAAGCAAGCAAGCAAGCAAACAAACAAAACCCCCAAATCTATCAGACTTGGAAAAGCTGGTATCACTGGATCAAGTTCAACCATTTTGTTGAATTCATTGAACTAAATAGTTTTCACTGGATTTTGAATAAATGTGAAATTAATTGTTATTGGTTTGGATTTTATGGTGTTACCATCTCCCTTAGTGGGTTGTGCAAACTGCTGTTCTTGATAATACATTTTATAGGGCATGGTAGGGTAGGGTAAGGGATGCGGGTGGCGCTGTGGGTTAAACCACAGAGCCTAGGGCTTGCCGATCAGAAGGTCGGCGGTTCGAATCCCTGTGACGGGGTGAGCTCCTGTTCCTCGGTCCTAGCTCCTGCCAACCTAGCAGTTCGAAAGCACCTCAAAGTGCAAGTAGATAAATAGGTACTGCTCCGGCGGGAAGGTAAACAGCGTTTCGCCAGAAGCGGCTTAGTCATGCTGGCCACATGACCCGGAAGCTGTACGCCGGCTCCCTCGGCCAGTAAAGCGAGATGAGCGCCGCAACTCCAGAGTTGGCCACGACTGGACCTAATGATCAGGGGTCCCTTTACCTTTACCTTTAGGGTAGGGGGCACTGGGGATGAGGTTATGGAACCAAGCGGGCAATGGTTTAGGAACCACTGTGCTAATGTGACGAATAGGATGCAGAGCACCTGGTGGTAGACTGAACGTAATTCAGTCTCTGGTATTTCCAGGTAGGACAGGGAGAAATCTCTGTCTGAAACGCCAGAGAGTCATTGCCTGCCAGTGTTCATCAACCTTGGTTCCTCATACATTGTTAGGCTACAACCTCTACCATCCACAGCAAGCCACAGTCCACCCACATTTGGTACTGCTTCGAATGTTGCCTGCCTGCAACCCTGGAGAGCCACTGCTGATCAGTGTGGTCATTGCTGAGTTAGAAGTGCCCATGTTCTGATTCTGGATAAGGCAGCTTCCTATCTATTCGTAAAATCTAATGCAGGGAAGCAGATTCAGCCGTTGAATTAGTGTTCCTGGAGGAGGGGTTGAGAATTAGATACATGTGACATTTGCACAACAATGCGGCAGTGACAACAATTTCTGAGCAAGGTCAGTCTTGAGTATTTGAGAGCTGAGAATTTCAGCGTTTCCAGAGGAACACTGTGGGTTTGTGTTTCTTTCGTTTTTCCTTTTTGCAAATTAAGGCACCAAATCAGACACGTGCAAAATTATCCTTCCTGCAATTGCAGGCACAAACCCACCATTTTCTGTATTTTTGCGAAAAGGGTAAATGCATAAAGCTGTTTGGATCTGGTAACTCAAGCTTAAGCAACACACACACTCTCTCGCACACACACCAAGCTAAAAATATCTGAGGAGTTGGATGCCTCAAGGAATCGCATCTCTTTCTGAAAAGCCAGAAAGCAGAGATGATGCATCTGAAGTAGGTCAGCGAACATCCGCTATTTGGGAAGAGGGAGGATAAGTCGTTGCAGAGGGAACTGAACAGGAGTCGAGGCGGTACCTTTGGGATGGGGATCAGAAGGACAGGGAGAAGCCTCTTGAGTTCATAACACGAATTGGGGGGTGGGTGGGTAGAATTTCAATTCCTATTGCATTTAAAGGCGGACCTACCTGATTTGCACAGGCCAAAACAATATGAGACCTGAAAGACAGCCATCCTTCAAAATCCGCACTTTTCCAATTTTTGCAATTCAGTGCTCTGGCCAAGTCATGCATACAAGAAATGCATGTAACTGGGGTAAAGTGTGCATAGAAATGCATATGAGCAAAAATCACATTACATATACATTGTATTAGGGAAAATGTAAATATTAGGAGAAACATGGTTTGCAAATGTGTGTAGATTAGGCAAAATAGCCCCAGGCAAGCACTGTGTACAAAAACACATATAATTGGAGTAAATTGTATATACATATATATATTTGTGTGTGAGAGAGAGAAAGAGAGAGAGAGAGAGAGAGAGAGAGAGATATGCAAACATTGGACATTATTGGGCAAAATGGTTTTGCAAAATTGTGTTTTATAGTCAAAATTGCACACAAATGTGTGTATATTTGGAGAAATATGCACTGCAGTGCTGATGTGTATATTCCACACTGATGTGGCAGTGTTGGGAACTGAACTTGACTGGAAGAATGAGAAAGTGAAATGCAGACTTGAGCATCACTGGTTCTGAGCTGCACCTCAGAGAACATCAGGATGGATTTGCCTGTTCGTTTTGCTCAGGGAAGCACTGTGTTCTTTGAAAAGTGGGCTACTCTTTGCCCTGTGCACAGAGCATAGGCGCCGACTCCATGGGGCCCGAGCCCCCTCAAAAATTCGTTTGGGGGGGCTCTGCCCCCCCAATAATCTCGGGCGCCCCTCCAGCAGAGTGCCACCGCCGCCCCTCCCCCAGCCCAAAATGCACAGGGTCGGGCTGCATGCCTCCTGCCCTCCCTCCCGAGCAAAAGCTCCACCCAATTTCCTTCGGAGCTGATTAATAGGCGCAGCACGCTCTCCCCTATTCGCTCACGAGGAGGCGGCGCCACTTTATCTGCATATTCATGAGCTTATTTATTATTCATGAGCTTTTGCGGGCTCCCCCAATATTTTTTATAAGTCGGCGCCCCTGGCACAGAGCACTTGTAGAAATCTCACCACAGCAAATTGGGGTTCACCATCACGTCCAGCCAGTCTCCCAAAGAGCTCAAGACAATGTAAATATGAGGGGTCTTCATCTTGTAATCTAGGAGCGAGGAAGTGGGACTGGCCTGCAGACCCAACCCTTATCTCCTCTATCCACCCCCACTGCCCACAATTGCCCAAGGTTGATAGGTGGGTGAGGCTGACCGCAGGTGACCCAGAAAGTGAAGGATGAGCACGTGAGCAGAGGGATGAGTAGAGTGGTGCTTGTTGAGACTGGAGCTAAATTAAGATGGGGGGGGGGTGTTTACATCTACAGTGCTACCTCAGGTTAAGTACTTAATTCATTCCGGAGGTCCATTCTTAACCTGAAACTGTTCTTAACCTGAAGCACCACTTTAGCTAATGGGGCCTCTTGCTGCCACCGCGCCGCAGGAGCACAATTTCTGTTCTCATCCTGAAGCACAATTCTTAACCTGAAGTACTATTTCTG
The DNA here is from genome assembly GCF_965113315.1 of Podarcis vaucheri. Lineage (NCBI taxonomy): Eukaryota > Metazoa > Chordata > Lepidosauria > Squamata > Lacertidae > Podarcis > Podarcis vaucheri. The sequence goes on from NC_138765.1 coordinate 75,688,050, forward strand.
GGTTATCAGAGTCTGTAACCTGAAGCGTATGTAATAATAATAATAATAATAATAATAATAATAATAATAATAATAATAATAATTTATTTATACCCCGCCCATCTGGCTGAGTTTCCCCAGCCACTCTGGGCGGCTCCCAATCAAGTGTTAAAAACAGTACAGCATTAAATATTAAAAACTTCCCTGAACAGGCCTGCCTTAAGATGTCTTCTGAATGTCAGGTAGTTGTTTATCTCTTTGACATCTGATGGGAGGGCGTTCCACAGGGCGGGTGCCACTACCGAGAAGGCCCTCTGTCTGGTTCCCTGTAGCCTCACTTCTTGCAATGAGGGAACCGCCAGAAGGCCCTTGTCGCTGTATCTCAATGTCCGGGTAGAACGATGGGGGTGGAGACGCTCCTTCAGGTATACAGGACCGAGGCCGTTTAGTGCTTTAAAGGTAACCCAAGGTACCACTGTATATCCACCCCCCACTCTCCCTTTCAGGCCTCTGTTCTTCTCTCACTGCCATGCCTCTCTTCCTTCTGCAGGAATGCCTGAACAAGTTTGGAGACAGCCTGCAGGAAATGGTCAACTACCACATGGTAAGTCACATCCTGCCACGAGTTCCTTGGTGCGGTGCGGCTGTGGCTGCATTAAGTGATGTTTCGTAAACATTATAAAAGCCTTGCACACGCAGTGCCGTTAACAGACCTGAAGGTCGCAACTGAGCTGCCTTGCTGATTGAGATCAAGGCTGACCTCTCCCACTGTCCTGCCTCCGAGAGTGGACAGCACAGACTCTCCAGTGTCCAGGAAGTTCCAAGGAGCACTGTCTCTTAAGGAAATAAGATGAACTCTGCTGGATCGGGTCAAAGGCCCTTTTAACACCATATCATATTCCAACAGCTGCCAACGAGATCCCTCTAGGAAGCCCCCAAGCAGGACTTGGGGTGCAACATCAACTATCAGGGCACTTGGGTGGGGCAGCTCTGGCGTTCTTGCCTGGCTCATGGTCTCCTCTGTTCCTGTGACTATGGAGGAGGTGGGGTGGTGGCACTTGAGAGCTGGACAGGAACCCAGACTGCTAGTGTGGGGACCTTTGGTCTTGGGGCAGGAGTGTCCAGCTCAGGATTGTAGGCAGTGCAGATATGGGCTGGAGGAGTTGCTTCTCAAGGGAAGGCCCATAGCTCAGTGACAGAGCATCTGCTTTGCATGCCAAAGGTCCCAGGTTCAATCCCCAGCATCTCGAGGTAGGATTGGGAGAGACTCTCTGTCCGAATACCTGGAGATCAGCTGCCAGCCAGTGTAGACAATGCTGGGGTAGGTGGACCAACGGTCTGACTTGGTATAAGGTAGCTTTCTATGTCCCTGTCTTAAGGGGAGTTGGTGTCGCTCAGTGGTAGAGCATCCATTTTCCATGGAGGAGGTCCAGGTAGGGCTGGACAGCTGCTGCCAGCCAGTGTGGGCAATACTGAGCACATTGGAACAGCTCAGTGTGAGGCAGCTTCCCGTGGCCCTAAAATTTAAGGAAAAGGGTCACAGCTCAGGGCTGGAGCACCTGTTTTGTTCTATCCCAGGCAAAAACACTTGAGGAAGGGTGCTAAGCAGAAGGGCATGGCTTAGGAAGGAGGGGTGTGGCCTAGGGAGGGTCCCCATGGCCAGCTGGAGAGGTCTGGAGGGCTGCATTTGAACCCCCCCCCCAGCTTTGAGATCTCCCCACCCCTGCCTCAAATACTGCTCTCGTTCGATGCTCATTAATAATAGCATTTATATAGTCCTTCCTGACTGCCGTTGCTGTGATCTGAGTTCACCCATCCCTCTAGCCAGGGCGTTCCACATAAGCTGCTGAGTTAGCTCTTCAGCAAGCCAGGAACTGTGTCTGCAGAGTAACTCCAGACAGAGGGAGTGGACGGCACAGGACGGCTGCCACTCTTTTGGAGTGGGGCGAGGGGGCTTTGAAATAAGGAAAGGTTTTCGCCCCCGCCCAGCCGCAGCAGGTCAGGGATGGTGCAGGCTGTGTTTCCGCTCCATGTTTCAATTTTTTTTTGGGGGAAATTAGTCGCCGGGAGAAAGTCTGGCAGGGGCGTCTAATCCTCAGGGCTGTAAAATCGGCGTCCAGAAGGGGAAGGCATAAAACGGTTTCCTTCTCAATGACACTCCTGGGGTGAAGGACGAGGGCCATACAATTTCGACCTCAGTTTTTCCATGGGTCTATTGACGTTCATTCTAGTACAGTGGTACCTCTGGTTGAGTACTTAATTCGTTCCGGAGGTCTGTTCTTAACCTGAAACTATTCTTAACCTGAAGTACTACTTTAGCTAATGGGGACTCCCGCTGCCGCCATGCCGTTGGAGCACAATTTCTGTTCCCATCCTGAAGCAAAGTTCTTAACCCGAGGTACTATTTCTGGGTTAGCAGAGTCTGTAACCTGAAGCGTATGTAACCCGAGGTACCACTGTAGTGGTATGGACTTGGCCTCAGTAAATATTAATTAGTTTTTATTCTTAATTATTTAATATGCCACTTGATGCCCAAAACAGGATTCTATCCAGTTACACAGGCAATTAAAATATAAGCATGAGTTATTAGAATATGCAATAGGCAAGAACAGTAAAACAACACAGCAATTAAAACAGGAAGTGCAGGTCTAGATTGCGCTGATAAGAATTCAATCATTTGCTTGCTGCTTTTAGATCCTCCCTTTCCTGCAAGGAGTTCAAGGCAACATATACATGGTCCTCAGTTGCTTATTTTATCCTCACAACAGCCCTGTGGGGTAGGTTAATCTGACTGGCCCAAAGTCAGTGGCTGAGTCAGGGTTTGAACCAGAGTCTCTCGTGTTGTAGTCAAATGCTCTAACCACTTTACCACACTGACCATTAGGTGCAGAGATGGCACCGAGTAAAGCCAGGCATTGAGAAGGGGTCCATCCATTGTTAAAAACATATCTAAGGAAAGGTCCTTGTAGGTTGGGGGCAGGGAGAACCTCAGGCCTGGGGGCCTAATGTGGCCCTCCATGTGTCTCTACCTGGCCCTCCCAATTATCCCCAGGCCACACCCCCTCTCCTCAGGCCACACCCCTCACCTGTCCTGTTTTAGACCACAATATTTCTTGCATGGTTGGAATGTGTCTTATGCCTCTAGCCTGACTAGGAGGGTGGTGGTGAGATGTACATTGGTCACTCCACCCACTTTAGCCCCCGGCCCCGCCCACCACTGGCATGCGGCCCTTGGAAGGCTGCCCAGGAGGGAGTGCGGCCCCTGGGCTGGAAAAGGTTTCCCACCCCTGTTGTAGATCTTCTCAGCAGCCTCTATATCCTTTCAAATGCACCACATCTGGGCGCAGTTAGCTGTGATTCTAAAACTAGATGCCCTCCCTTAATGGAGAGAGACAAGAGACGGTGTAGGGAAAAAATCTAGGTCATACACACGCACACACACACACACAGCCCAAACACCCTTCAGTTCGTTCAGCTTTCAAGTTTGTGCATCTCCTGCTGAGCAGCAAGCTTAAAATACTCGCAGGGCGTTGGATTGGCATTTGCGGGGGATAATTTCTATTATTTTTTGAAAAGTTGTTGGTAGCACCGTGCCGAAATCTGTCCTCCCCCAGATTTTCAGCAGATAATTTCCAAATGCAATTTATTTTTCCGTTACTGATGGTTGGGAGGGAAACACGGTGGGGTGTGTGTGTATTTTTCAGTTCAGCACCAGTTGTTAGCGTGTGACAGGGATGGGGAACAACAGCAGGCCTGGGGGAATCAAATGAGGCATTCTGGACCTCTCTGCCTGAGCCTAAGGACACTTTCCCAGGCCACGCCCCCTCTCCTCAGGCCACACCCCTCCCCAGCCCTGCTCTGAACTCTCCTTTGGGGGTTTTTGTGGTTAGCTGGAAAGCATCCTTTAGTTCTGATCGTGCCTCTTCCTGCTTGCCTGGATGGGAGGACAGAGAGGGCTGTGTTTAGAAATTAGCCTGCTGGACAAAGGTGAGATCTGCATCTGTGGCCGCACCCATCTCTGCTTCTGGTCGCCAGGCCGAAGGCTCCCTGTTGCTGGAGCCTGAAAAGCTTTTTGCTTTTTGCTGCAAGGCTGGCAGGTTGGGTGCCGGGCGAGCCTCTCCTAGGCTCTCCAGAGGCTCTCTTGAAAAAGGTTAGATGGACCAGTGTGCAACATTTTATGTACCCTGCCCTGAGTGCTCCCAGACCTGCAACGCAGGTTTCAGCCTTTGCTGAACGTTCTCAAACATTTTTCTCTGGGCCACACCTTCAGTATAGAAATTTGAGCACACCAAACCGAATTCTTTATTGCTAAGGAATACATTGGAAAGCAAAAAGAAACAACTACCAGTGCTTGATATATATGCTCTATGTTATATTAGAGCACAACTACTTTATAATGTAATACAGCTACATAAGAACATGAACCAAAAGATAGTTATAAATAAACCTCTTGTATATTCTGCAAATGAAAACTTTTTTTATAGTGTACTATACTATAAAACCACAGAGCCTAGGGCTTGCCAATCAGAAGGTCGGCGGTTCGAATCCCCGCGACGGGGTGAGCTCCCATTGCTTGGTCCCTGCTCCTGCACACCTAGCTGTTCAAAAGCACGTCAAAGTGCAAGTACATAAATAAGTACCACTCCGGCGGGAAGGTAAACGGTGTTTCTGTGCGATGCTCTGATTCGCCTGGCCACATGACCTGGAAGCCGTACGCCGGCTCCCTTAGCCAATAAAGCGAGATGAGCGCTGCAACCCCAGAGTCGGCCACGACTGGACCTAATGGTCAGGGGTCCCTTTACCTTTACCTTTACTGAAATGTTTAAATGCTTCTTTGATTGCCCTTGAATCTTCCTGCCACACTTGCCATCCTCTCCTGCCACATCAATGCGGCGTGCCACACCCTTTGAGAACCACTGGTTTAAAAAGCATTATTCAGAAGAGCGGTTTTCCACAACCCACTGAGGAAGATAACAAGGCAATAACATTCAAAGCTGTAACAATTCATTGCACATTTGTTCAGAATCCAAGTGAAACGATTTAGTATAATTATTTTGACAAAGCTGATGAACTTGGTCCGGCGATACCAGCTTTTTGAAGCCTCTTAGGGTACCCCCAGCCACCCCCTTGCCTCTTAGCAGCTCCCCCCCAAAGGTAATTATACTGCCCCCTGTGGCGGTGGGGAGTACTGCTCACTTTGGGAACTGCAGCTCTTTTTCACAAAAGCACCTGCTTCTGCCTTCCACACCAAATGAGAAATCCACAAAACTGCCGCCGCTTGCAACTCTCCTTTCCCAAGGGCATGCTGCTCCACACAGGGTCCTGCGCTCTCATGCGCGGAGATCTGTCTCCGGGGAATGTCTGTAGATTGACTCAAACATCTTTCTGCCGGGCGGCGAAGCCTGGAGCAATCTGGAGGGGGAGGAAAAGTTATTTTTAGTGGTTTTTCTGTTTCTGTGCTTCGTGTCCCCCCCAACCCTTGTGTGCGCATGGGGGTGGGATTTAGCACGTTGGCTCACCCCCTGCTCCCTGTGTAAAGTCAGAGGGAGTTGTGAGGCTGCAAGCAGAGCTTGCTCTGGGTGTGCATCACACGAGGGTTTGGCCTTTCAGTATCATTGCAGAGAAGCATCATCTTCTGTGGCAGCCTAAGTACCCCCAATATGGGCGTTATGTGGGAGTGGCAGGGACAAGGCGGGGTGACTTTTGCTGGATCCCAAATCTGGCAGCCTACCCTGGCAAAAATAAAAGGGTGGCACTGTGTCACACTCTGGGAGGAACGCGGGTGGTGCTGTGGGTTAAACCACAGCGCCTAGGACTTGCTGATCAGAAGGTCGGCGGTTCGAATCCCCGCGACGGGGTGAGCTCCCATTGCTCAGTCCCTGCTCCTGCCAACCTAGCAGTTCGAAAGCACATCAAAGTGCAAGTAGCTAAATAGGTACCGCTCTGGCGGGAAGGTAAACGGCGTTTCCGTGTGCTGCTCTGGCTCGCCAGATGACCCAGAAGCTCTGGCTGGCCACATGACCCGGAAGCTGTACGCTGGCTCCCTTGGCCAATAAAGCGAGATGAGCGCCACAACCCCAGAGTCGGCCATGACTGGACCTAATGGTCAGGGGTCCCTTTACCTTTACCAAGTCACACTCTATTTCAAAGGCTTGTTTTCCTTCTGCTGGGAGTACATTTTTCCAGCTTCCAATCCTTAGGATGTACGGGCTAGTTTCCGAGCCACACATTTCGTCCCAGAAGTCATTTCGTGTAGGGATTTGTGAAGAGGGGCCATAGTGCACTTGCTTTGCATGCAGAAGGTTCCAGGGTCAATCCTCAGCATCACCAGTTAGTGGTGGGAGATATTCCTCCCTGAGACTCTGGAGTGCCCAGTAGGCAACACTGAGCTAGACAGACCAGTAATCTGAGTTGGTTTAAGGCAGTTTCATAGAATCGTAGAGTTGGAAGGGACCCATAGGATAATCTAGTCCAACCCCCTGCAGTGCAGGAATATGCAGCTGTCCCATATGGGGATCGAACCTGCAACCTTGGCATTATCAGCACCACGCTCTCACCAACTGAGCTATCCAGTCAAAGTTTCCTATCTGTTTATTGAAACCAGCCCTTTACTTCAAACCATGAGGACTCGCGCCTTACTTTTATCTTTGCAGGAAATGTCATACCTCAGAGATAGACTCAGCGTAAGGAGGTCTTCTACATGCTCCTTCCTAAGAATGAATTCCTCTAGCATCTCCAAGAAAAAGCCTTCACTGACCTCCAGCTGTTTCAGACTACAGCTCCCTGGGGCTGATGGGAGTTGTGGTCCAAAACATCAGGAAGGCACCAGGTTAGCCAAGGCGCCCTGAGAACATTGGGAGATTCAAACATGCCTTGCTCCTGCTTCGGAAATGAGACTGGGCCATTTGGAAGCCCAAAACCCAGGAGAGAAATGCAGGCGTTGAGGCTTTGGGAAGCATCCCTGCAAAAAGCCAGAGCAGTCCGTGGTCTTGCTCCCAGCTATTAAAGTCTCTGCCAGTTACGGATCGATAGCCTTTACTGTTTCAGGCTTCTGCGCTTAGGGTAACGCAGCAATGCAATGGCATTAGGGATCGCATCAGTGCAGGAGCTCATGGACCTTTCCTCTGGGCCATTAAACGGCAAAGTGGAACTGCTATCTCCTCCCTGGCTGGCCAACTCCCTTCCTTGCAATGCTGCAAAATGTCCTTGCTTTTCCCAATGGCAAGGCAGAGATCCTGGTAGGAAGTGATGGGTGAACCTGGCAATTTCTCATGTTTCCGATCAAAAGTTCATTTCCACATTAGTACATGTCGAGGGCCTTCTGGCAGTTCCCTCATTGCGAGAAGTGAGGTTACAGGGAACTAGGCAGAGGGCCTTCTCGGTAGTGGCGCCCACCCTGTAGAACGCCCTCCCATCAGATGTCAAGGAAATAAACAACTATCTGACTCTTCAGAAGACATCTGAAGGCAGCCCTGTTTAGGGAAGTTTCTTATGTTTGATGTTTTATTGTGTTTTTAATATTCAGTTGGGAGTCGCCCAGAGTGGCTGGGGAGGCCTGGCCAGATTGGCAGGGTATAAGTAACACATTATTTATTGTTGTTGTTGTTGTTGTTGTTGTTGTTGTTGTTGAAAATCCACCTGTATTTTAGAGCAAATCACCAGTTCACAGCTGCTTATGGATGGAACACTGGGTGGGCAGATCTTGATGTGGCTGTATTTCAGAGTTGGCACGAATGTTCTTCCTTTGCATTGTTTAAGAACACAGAAAGCTGTGTTATAAACTGCATCTAGATCAGTATTGTCTACTCTGACTGGCAGCGGTTCACTAGGGTTTTAGGCAGGGGACATTCCCAACCCTACCTGGAGAAGCCAGGGATTGAACCTGAGACCTTCTGCATCCAAAGCAGATGTTCTGCCACTGAGATGCATCCTGGTCTCCTTCATGTTGGTCGAACAACAAGAGGAGGACTGCTGATACGACAAGCATATTAAGATTGCGGGTGTGTGTGTGTGTATGAAAAGATGTGGCAAATGGTGCATGCACAGGAATCTCCATAGAATTCAGGAAGGGAAACGAAACGATGGGGGAAAAGAAATCTCTTCGCCTTCCCACATCTCATTGAGAGGTGACCCCTGGAATTTTGGCACCCCAGACTCTTGCTTAGCTTGCCTCTGTGGCTGGGCTAGCTTTGCAACCAGGAAGCTTTAAGGATTAGCCCCTGATCCCGGAGGAAAATCTCCATCCAAAGTGACCAGCATCTGAGTGAGTCACATCCTGGAATCTTGATGACTTCTTTGGGGCTGAGAGATGGGTGGGAAGGCGAGACAGACTTTCTGGAAACTTTTTATTTCATACGAACCCTTCCAAGCATGGATCGGAAGCCCAAAAAACGACTGTGTTGTTAAAAATCAGACTTAAAAATAAAAATAAAAATAGTAAGCTGAGCTCTTTTAAAAAAAATCCAATCAATTTAATTTGATTTTTTAAATAAATAAATGGAGGAGCCCTCTGCAAACCCTCTCCACAAGATATTGGCCAGTAGTCAATTCAATATTGCAGCTTATGGGGAAAGAGCTGATTTTCTTAAAGCATTGTGTCCAAGGGGTGTGTTTAACTTGGTTTTACTCAGTGTAGACCTATTGAAATCAATGGCTCTAAACAGCCCCATGGTCATCGATTTCAGTGGTCTACTCTGAGTAAATAAGGGAAGCGGGTGGCGCTGTGGTCTCATGTCAGGAGCTCAAACTTATCAGATAATTGAAGTCAGCTATCAAGGGTGGGTTAAACCACAGAGCCCAAGGCTTGCTGATCAGAAGGTCGGCGGTTCGAATCCCCACGATGGGGTGAGCTCCTGTTGCTCGGTCCCAGATCCTGCCAACCTAGCAGTTTGAAAGCATGTCAAAGTGCAAGTAGATAAATAGGTACCACTCCAGTGGGAAGGTAAACGGCGTTTCCGTGCGCTGCTCTAGTTCACCAGAAACGACTTAGTCATGCTGGCCACATGACCTGGGAAAACAATGCGGACAAACGGCGGCTCCCTTGGCCTGTAAAGCGAGATTCCTACAGGCATCGGGTTGAACAATGGGAGAACAGGATGCTGGACTAGATAGGCCAGCAGCCTGATCCAGCCACCGGGCTCTTCATATGTTCCCGTCCCCAAATCCTTGATACTGGTCTTGGCTGTTTTATTATATAGTTCTAGCTAAACGCTTATTGGTTCGATGTTTCTATGCAAATGGCTTTGTCAGTTTTGCCTGACAAAAGGGGGCAGCCTTCTTTATATGGCGCCAGTAGAAGTTGGAGCATGAGAAGATGGTGCCCTCTAGTGGTAGAAATGAGGAATTCAAATATACAGTGGTACCTCAGGTTAAGAACTTAACCTTAAGTCTGTTCTTAACCTGAAACTGTTCTTAACCTGAGGTACCACTTTAGCTAATGTGGCCTCCTGCTGCTGCCACCGCACCACCACTGCGCAATTTCTGTTCTCATTCTGAAGCAAAGTTCTTAACCCGAGGTACTATTTCTGGCTTAGCGGAGTCTGTAACCTGAAGCGTATGTAACCTGAAGCGTATGTACCCGAGGTACCACTGTAGACAGACCTTGTTCAAAATATTTGAGAAGTAAAGGTAAAGGTACCCCTGCCTGCACGGGCCAGTCTTGACAGACTCTAGGGTTGTGCGCTCATCTCACTTAAGAGGCCGGGAGCCAGCACTGTCCACAGACACTTCCGGGTCACGTGGCCAGTGTGACGAAGCTGCTCTGGCGAACTGGCACCAGAGCAGCACACGGAAACGCCGTTTACCTTCCCGCTATAAAGCGGTACCTATTTATCTACTTGCGCTTAAGGGTGCTTTCGAACTGCTAGGTGGGCAGGAGCTGGGACCGAACGACAGGAGCTCACCCCGCCACGGGGATTCGAAATGCCGACCATGCGATCGGCAAGTCCTAGGCGCTGAGGTTTTACCCACAGCGCCACCTGCGTCCCGGTTCTGCACAAAACATTTGAGAAGTAGTTCTGCGCAAAACATTTGGCAGCTGAAGTGCCTCTCAAGAAGACCCGAGAGGGAGGGAGGAATTGGGAACACAGACGTTCATTGAAGGAGGAGGCATCTTGACCTCCCATCACACATCACCAGTCCAGAGGCTCAAGGAGAGCACCAGGTGCGAGTTTGTGTGTCCATCTTCAGACCAGAGGACTGGCCCTTTAAGACCCTTTAAATTCTCTCAAAGGGGTGGAGCCTGGAGGAGGTATAAAAGGCCTCTGTCTCCTCCCAATCTCTTTCAGAGCAAGTGGATCGCTGGGAGCTGTCCGTGGTCCAGCCATATGGCCTTGCTGCTTTTCCTGAGCAGAACACAACAGGTTTTGGGGTGTTTATTTTTTAAAAAGAAAACAATGGTTTAAACAGTGTTATTTTATTGCAGTGGTTCTCGAACTTTTTTCTCCGGGCTGCACTTTCGGAATAAAAATTTGCTCGTGCCACACCGGATTTTTAATTGATAAGAAATACATTGGAATTCAAAATGAAGCAACTCCTAGCAGTGCTTGATTTATAGCATAGAACAAAACTACATTAGAATATGATTGTGGGGCATCCAAAAAGTATAAAACAATGCATCTACATAAGAACATGAATCATGCCCAAAGTATAATGACAAACTACAACTAGGATTGTCCTCGGTATCGCTTGACCCTCTTGCTCCCATTTTGAAAAGATATCTATCCATATTGTGCAAATTTAAAAAACAACAACATTGATACTACACTACACTGAAATGTTTAAATGTTTCTTTGATGGTCTTTGAATCATTCTGCCATGCTTGCCATCCTCTCCTGCCACACCAGTGTGACACACCACACCCTTTGAGAACCAGTTTTATTGCCTTAAAAAAAAAAGTTTTAAAATGAAGCTTTGCTTTGCAATGAGAGAGAAATTGAATTGAATTCACAGTTTTGTGTGTGATGGCACTCATGAAGTACCCTTGCCTCTTGTCTATGGCTGTCCTTGGTCGCCATTTTGTGCCGACACCCATGGCACTTCTATCAAGATGCGAGCACCTCCTTTTAAAAAAATTACAAAATAAACTGCACTAGCTGGCAGCCTGCTTCTGAACACCAGTTTCTGGGGGTCACAAGTGGGTAGAGCGATTTTGGACTCACAGGTACTGTTGGCAGTCTTTTCAGAGGCATCTGGTTGGCCACTGTGAGACCAGGAATGTGGACTAGGTGGGCCTTTGGCCTGATCCAGTAGCCAGGAGAAGCGGTGCTGTCGTGCTCAAGTTCTACTGTCTCTGAGACTTTGGCCTGATTCAGCAGGGCTCGTTTTATGTTCTTGGTGGTTTTTGTTGGTTATTTGCAGTTTAGTAGCGCTGCAGAGAGCTTGCTGGGGAGACCATAAATAACAAGGAACTCAAAAATAACTTTAACAAGGTTTTAATAACAAAACAAAAACTCCTTTTACACTAAAGATAACAACAACAAACCAGACTCAACCACCAACCCATCCCCCAGGGTAATGGGAGAGCTAGGTGCTGCTCCTTATATACTGTGTTTTTTGCTCTATAAGACTCACTTTTTCCCTCCTAAAAAGTAAGGGGAAATGTGTGTGCGTCTTATGGAGCGAATGCAGGCTGCACAGCTATCCCAGAAGCCAGAACAGCAAGAGGGATCGCTGCTTTCGCTGCGTAGCGACCCCTCTTGCTGTTCTGGCTTCTGAGATTCAGAATATTTTTTTTCTTGTTTTCCTCCTCCAAAAACTAGGTGCGTGTTGTGGTGTGGTGCGTCTTATAGAGCAAAAAATAAGGTACTATGCCCAAATGCTTAATTAACACAACCTAGCAGCACCTGCTATGTTTCACAGCTGCAAGACTGGGTCTCGTTATTTGCCCTGGCCCTTAAAGACATACACAACTTGTGAAACGATAATGAACCTTCACATTTTACAGTGACCATTCAACAGTTTTATCCTATTGGGAAGCGTTTCTGGGGCAATCCCTAGAAGAACACCACTCTCAGCAGCACCTCTGCTCCCGTGCTGTCTGGTGACATTTAAGATCTTTGATTAAGTGAGTTTTCTTCACATATTCTTACTTTCTTTCTCTTCCCTGCTTCCTCTTCCCTCTGCCTTAGATCCTTTTCGACCAGGCTCAGAGGTCTGTCCGGCAACAGTTGCACAATTTCGTGAAAGAGTGAGTATTTGTTTCTTTTGTGTGTGTATATTTTGAAGAAGGGGAGGGTCGAATCTGTCATAGTGGATCACAGCACATGCCACTGATAACCAGGTGAGATCAACTGGAAGATCTGTTAGGATGGCTGTAAGGATGGGCTGCGAAGGGGGCGTACCTCGGTTTTTGAACGTCTCCGTTGACGAACATTTCGGTTTTCGAATGCCATAAACCCGGAAGTAAATGCTTCGGTTTTCAAACACGCCTCGTAAGTTGAACGTGCCACGCGGCTTCCACTGAATGCAAGATCCTGAGGCCTAGCTGTCAGCTATTGAGTTTTCAGTTTTGGAATGTTTCAGAACTCGAATGGTCTTCCGGAACGGATTACGTTCGAAAACCAAGGTACCGCTGTATATAGCAAGCACAGAAGAGCAATGTGTATGGCAGGGAAGCTCAAACACTGACGCATCAACATAATTACCCTTATTTTCATCAGTGGGAAAGGAGAATGGCAATGGCTTAGTAGCAGAGCATCTGATTTGCATGCAGAAGGTCCTGGGTTCATTACCCAGCTTCTCCAGGTAGGGTTGGGAAGACCTCCTGCCTGAAACCCCGGAGATCTTCTGCCAGTCAGTGTAGACACTATTGACCTAAAGGTAAAGGTAAAGGGACCCCTGACTGTTAAGTCCAGTCATGGATGACTCTGGGGTTGCAGTGCTCATCTCGCTTTATTGGCCGAGGGAGCCGGCGTACAGCTTCCGGGTCATGTGGCCAGCATGACTAAGGTGCTTCTGGCGAACCAGAGCAGCGCACGGAAACACCGTTTACCTTCCCGCCAGAGCAGCCTATTTATCTATTTGCACTTTGACGTGCTTTCAAACTGCTAGGTTGACAGGAGCTGGGACCGAGCAATGGGAGCTCACCCTGTTGCGGGGATTCGAACCTCCGACCTTCTGATCAGCAAGTCCTAGGTTCAGTGGTTTAACCCACAGCATGGACCAATAGTATAAGGAAGCCTCTTGCAGCAAGGGAAGGGGTGCAGCTCAGCCGTGGAGCATCTGCTCTGCATGCAGAAGGCCCCAGGTTCAATCTCTGGCATCTCATGGTAGGGCTGGGAATCTCCCCCTTGTGAAACCCTGGACAGCTTAAGCCAGTCGGTGTAGATTCTGTTGAGCTAGATGGGCCCAGTGGCTGTATATCACAGCTTCCTATGTTCCTGAATGGGCAGATTTGTAGTCCTTATGGTTGCAAAGATGTCCTTGGAAGTGCCTGAGCAGGGCCTGCTGACATCTTATGCGGAAAGTCCCAGGTTCAACAGGTAGGGTTGGGAAGAGAAGCGCTCCCAGTCAGTGTTGACAGCCCTCAGCTGGGTGTATTCAGAACAGGCCAAATTCCTGTGTTCCTAATGTTGTGGAGGGCACACACCTCCTTTGAGCTCCTAATCCTCTTTAAATAAAAGAAAAAGGGGCAGGTACGAAGACGACATCGTAAGCCACAGAATATAGGTCAGTGAGGCAGCCGAGGCCTTCAGCTAAGTAAGAGCCTGTTTCTATGGGAACAGGCCGTAGACGCGGAGCCTGTCAGGCACTGCAGGCGACTTCATCAAGTGGGTGGGAGGGGGAGAACAAGGGGGGAAACATGGACCTCCTAGCACCCTCCCTGCTGCTGAAGGAGTTCAGGCGGCCTTCACCTTCCCCAAAATTTCTGAGCTGCTTAAATTTCGGCTGACATAACTGCTTGGTGGGGCAAGAAGGATGAGTAAGAGGGGATTTGAAAGCCAGTTTTTGGAGCCGTGCTTGATCTCGCATGTTGGTTCCCATCCCTCATGCCTGTGTGGCTGTTTGTAGACCATAAACTCATAGAACTGTAGAGTTGGAAGGGATCGTGTGAATCATCTAGTCCAAGGCAGAAACTTCTGCTGACCCAAGGCTAGGAAAATCTGCTGCCTGCTCCTCCTTGAGCTATTTAGAAGAAGGGTGAAATAATACAAAAATGTAACTAATCGTAATTCTTTGGGTTTGGGGACTCTTTAACAAAAAAATAATAATTTCCACAGATATAATCCCTCCTGAGCTGCATTCTTAATTTTCTGTCTGGGGAAGGAGGCTAAGGTATGCATGGGGTTACATGCCACCTAGATTATGGATATGATTGCTGCCCTATAATGTTAGGAGAGCAGCTGGAGCAGCTGGAATAGGCCACCCCGCCCCCTTCACAATCCTCTTTGCACATCTGGGGGGGCAGGCTTGGTGTCTACTCCAGCCGTATGTTTCCATGAGGACTAGGAAAGTGAAAATAAAATAAAGAGCAGGCGCTGTAAAGCAGCTAGAAAATGACAGCGCTTCCATTGCTGGCTAAAAATTGGAAAGCGCAAGAAGTGCCAACAGTGGAGGAATGGCAGATGAAGATGGTGGACTTTTGGGAGCTAGCTGACCTGACCGGAAGAGTCCGTGACCAGAAGGAGGAGGAGTACCAGGAGGAATGGAAGAAATTTAAAGACTATTTAGCTAAATATGCTAAGATAATCTAAATAGAAATACTTGCAAGTACCAGATTGGCCTAGGATTTAAATATGTGATGTTATGGAATAATATGTTTAAAGTTAAAATGAAAAGAAAGAAAGGTGTTAAGTGACTAAGTAAATTTTATGTGAAAATAGCTTTGGAAAACTGTTACAATGATATGCATTGAAACTCAGCTAGGGGGAGTCAAGGAAGTCACTCAACAATGTAAACAAAAGTGGAATTACTCCACTTGAGATTTATGTTTGTTCGTTTATTTGTCTGTTTATAAATATGGAAAATCAATTGGAAAAATTGGAAAAAAGAAAGAAAGAAAAGGACAGCGCTTCCCATTGGGGCATCTGGTTGGCCAGTGTGAGAACAGAGCGCTGGACTAGAGGGGCCATTTGGCTTGATACAGCAGCCCGGCTCTCCTTATCATTTTCCTTGCTTTTAGATATAGCATTGTTTTCGAATTCTTTTTGTTGCACGATGCTTTTACTTTATTTCTTCAGTGGGAAGTGATTGGTAAGTAAACAGATTCTCTCTTTCTTTTTTGAACAATTTCGTAAATGAGTAAAATTACCTTGCAGTGACGTCCGGAAATTCAAGGAGACCAAAAAACAGTTTGATAAGGTACGGGAAGACATGGAGATTGCCTTGGTCAAGAACGCACAAGCTCCACGGCACAAGCCCCATGAGGTCGAAGAGGCCACTGGCACCTTGACAATCACCAGGAAATGCTTCCGACACTTAGCCCTCGACTACGTCTTACAGGTGAGGTCTTCCCCTAGACATCCCTGCTAAGGCTGAAATTCTCCCAAGTGGAACTTTTTCAAGAATAGCTCAATCAGTAGAGCATGAGACTCTTCATCTCAGGGTCATGGGTTTGAGCCCCACGTTGGGTAAAGATTCATGCATTGCAGTGGGTTGGACTAGATGACCCTAGGGCCCCTTCCAACTCTATAGAATTATATTATTCTAAATACCTGTTATTAACTCTTTTATAGACACTTTTAATGTTGCGTTTTATAGTTTTGTGAGCAGCTTTGAGGTTTCTTTTATAAATTAAGCGGTGTGTAAATTTTGAATAAGAATAATAATCCACTTCTGAATGGACCCATTGAAATAAATGGATCTAAGTTAGCCATGGGCAGTGTGGTGTAGTGGTTGCAATGTTGGATTAGGACCTGGGAGACCTTGAAGCTCACCTTGGCCCAGTCACTCGCTCTCAGCTTCACCTACCTCACAGGATTGTTGTGAGGATCAATGTACATTGCCTTGGAGGAAAGGTAAACGTAATAAATGCCACTACTCTGAGCAGGGCTAGTGATGGAGGAAACCCTTTGGCCTGATATAAGGTAGCATCTTGACTGGACATGTATTTGCAAGGACTGGACTGCTGCTCAACATCAAGCCTTTTCCTGCCAACCTTCCCTCGGGAATTGTGGAATCGTTACTCTCCCGAGAAGCGATTTCCGGACCGATTTCTCCTCCCACGTCGCTTGTAATGGCTTTGTGTTGTGCTACAAACTAGAGTCAAAGCTAATATTGATCCAAGCTGTTCCATTAGCTCCCCCCCCTCTTCCCACCCTTTTATAGTGAAACCATCTGCTGACACCTTCTGTCTCATCCTGGGACAGCTAACACTGTCATATCCTGTTGATCACCAGGGATGAGCAGGGTGGGTGGGTGGGGCGGCGGCGGAGAGATGAGGAAGAGAAGATGTTGAATAATAATAAAAATAATAAATTGTTATTTATATCCCGCCTTCCCCAGCTGAAGCCGGGCTCAGAGCGGCTAACAACAATAAAAGTAACACAGCATTCTAAAACCAATTCATTCTAAAATCAATTCAAAATCAAATTAATGGCAACCATTGGGCTAGAGTTCTGTGAGGATTACCAAAGGACTGTGCCTTGGCCAAAGGCCTGGTGGAACAGCTCTGTCTTCCAGGCCCTGCGGAAAGATGTCAAGCCCCGCAGGGCCCTAGTCTCTTGTGACAGAGCGTTCCACCAGATCGGAGCCACAGCCGAAAAAGCCCTGGCTCTGGTTGAGGCCAGCCTAACCTCCCTGTGGCCCGGGATCTCCAAGATGTTTTTGTTTGAAGACCGTAAGGTCCTCTGTGGGACATACCAGGAGAGGCGGTCCCGTAGGTCAGAACTGTCCTCTTTGCCTCCGCTGGTGACAAAATGGGCCTTGGGAAAGTGTCTAGCTCCCAGGAGTCACCATAATTATGCACCCACTGATTTTGTTTATTCATTTCACGGTCTGGGGTCGATGGTCCCATGGAAGCCATAGAACCCATTGGGGGCTGGGCCAGCCTCTGCCTCTCAACCTAACCTACCTCAGAGGGGTGTTGTGCAGAGTTGAAATGGAGAGGCAGAGCAGTGAGTATGCTACCTTGAGCTCCCTGGGAGGCAAGAATGGGATAGAAATGTAATACAGTGGTACCTTGGGTTACATATGCTTCAGGTTACATACGCTTCAGGTTACAGACTCCGCTAACCCAGAAATATTACCTCAGGTTAAGAACTTTGCTTCAGGATGAGAACAGAAATTGTGCTCCAGCGGTGTAGCGGCAGCAGGAAGCCCCATTAGCTAAAGTGGTGCTTCAGGTTAAGAACAGTTTCAGGTTAAGTACAGACCTCCGGAACGAATTAAGTACTTAACCTGAAATACCACTGTAATAAGTAATGATGGTGGTGGTGGTGATAAAAAAGTCTATCCTGCTTCTGTGTGGATTTAAAATCCTTATACAGTGGTACCTCGGGTTACAGATGCTTCAGGTTACAGACTCCGCTAACCCGGAAGTAGTACCTCAGGTTAAGAACTTTGCTTCAGGATGAGAACAGAAATTGTGCTCCAGCGGTGTAGCGGCAGCAGGAAGCCCCATTAGCTAAAGTGGTACTTCAGGTTAAGAACAGTTTCAGGTTAAGAACGGACCTCCGGAACGAATTAAGTTCTTAACCCGAGGTACCACTGTGATTCCATATGGAAATACAGGGTTGTATCCAACTCAGATCTGCTCTGTGAATTTTCATGAGGAAATCAACCAATCAATTGCGAGCAGATGTAAAAATGTGAGAAATTGAAGTTAGGAAATTGAAACCTAAATTGAGAGATTTCCCCATTCCTAAGGACAAGGCAGTTTTTCCTTCTTGCTTCTCCAGGGCTTCTGGTTTTCGGAGGTATATTGCTACTGAACATGGAGGCTCCATTTTGTTATCACAGTTGATGGCTTCTGATAGATCTACCCACCATGAATGATCTAATCCTGTTGCTGTTTTTTTAAAAAAGGTCACATGGAGGAAGTAGCTTGTGCTGTTCAAACCTAATAATCCCATATGTAACCGTAATGGCAGGAGTGGAGATAATTTTTTCAGCCTGAGGGCCATGTTTCCTCCTGGGCAATCTCCCAAGGGCCATGTCCCAGTGCTGGGCAGGGCTAGAGGCAAAAGTGGGCGGAGCAAGGGCTGTAAATGTAAATATTACCTTCGTACTGTAGGCTAGTTTTTAGAAACACCCTTCATCATCTTTGCAAGCAAGAGGCATAATTGGAATTCAGGGACACGGTCCAGTCAGGCTAAAACACTCAAGGCGGGGGTCTGTGGTGAGGGGTTGTAGCTTGGGGAAAATTCTGAGGCCCAGACAGAGAGATCTAGAGGGCCACCATTTCGCCTCTGGGCCTGACAGGGTCCAAATCTTCTCTGGCTCGGTTTGCAATTCATATAGGAACCAGCCTCTCTGAAGTGGCCCTTCCTCCTACAAATTGGTCGCACACAAAACCTTTTGCCAAACTCAACCGTTGCCAAGCCGTTCTTCGTTTGCTTTCAAAAATCCACATTGTAGCAATTTTAGCAACAGGATGCGAAACTGGGAAATATATATATATATATTGGCAACCAGGAACAACCAGAAGTAGTATCTCAATTTTGCCACAAGGTGGCTCCATGGTGCTGCAGTTTGCCAGCATTATAACTTTTTGAGAGCAAACTTTCCTTCTTGTTTCTGGCGTTCGGAAGATGAATGCCATTGTTTAGGTTAACTACTCTGCCTTGGTTTCCCGCCCCCTCTCTAAAATGTTTCGCACTTTTGCAAAGACCGTGACCTGCCCTGTGTCATCCAGTGAACTTCATGGCCAAGTTGGGATTCGAACCCTGCTCTCCCAGCTCCTAGTCTAGCCCTCTACTGGCTCTTGCTTGTATTTTTGGAGGGCTCCCAGGGAGCAGGCTGGCTACTCTGTTGGCTACCCAGAAACCTCATCCCCCCCTTCTTCTTTTGCTTATAGATCAATGTCCTCCAAGCCAAGAAGAAATTTGAAATCCTCGATGCGGTAAGAACTGTTCTGAGCTCTCCTTGCTGCCCCTGGCTTCACCCAAACTGTGGGTAAATTGCAGCTCCCAGCATGCCTTGCAGAGGGACGCCATGTTTGCTA
This sequence comes from Podarcis vaucheri, assembly GCF_965113315.1. Taxonomy (NCBI): domain Eukaryota; kingdom Metazoa; phylum Chordata; class Lepidosauria; order Squamata; family Lacertidae; genus Podarcis; species Podarcis vaucheri. Next base: position 75,707,131 of record NC_138765.1, read on the forward strand.
AGGAGGTTGCTGTGTGGGCAACTTTCTCCTGCCCATTAAGTTAAAATGTGTTGATCCATTAGGCTCTTCTTAAGTTGCATCCAACTGTGCTTTACTCAGAGTAAAAAGGTAAAGGTACCCCTGACCATTAGGTCCAGTCGCGGACGACTCGGGTTGCGGCACTCATCTCGCTTTATTGGCGAAGAGAGCTGGCGTTTGTCTGCAGACAGCTTCCAGGTCATGTGGCCAGCATGACTAAGCCGCTTCTGGCGAACCAGAGCAGCGCACAGAAACACCGTTTACCTTTCCGCTGGAGTGGTACCTATTTATCTACTTGCACTTTGACGTGCTTTCGAACTGCTAGGTTGGCAGGAGCAGGGACCGAACAATGGGAGCTCATCCCGTCGCGGGGATTCGAACCACCGACCTTCTGATCCACAAGCCCGAGGCTCTGTGGTTTAGACTACAACGCCACCCACATCCCACTCTTACTCAGAGTAATGGGCCTAAGTTAGTCACGCACGTTAACTTCAGTGGATCTACTCTGAGTAGGACTAGCATTGGATACAACCCTATGACTGGATTGGAAGATAGGCTGAGGATCTGGAGATCTGCGGTTGTATCAAGCATTGCTCCTACTCAGAGCAGACCTATTGAAATTAATGGGCATGACTTAATCAGGCCCATTCATTTCAGTGGGCTGAACTCTGAATAAGGCTTAGTTTGATCAAGCCCTTAATTATTTTGACATTAGCCAGTTGCCTCTGCTACACTCCTTTTGACGCCTGCTTAAAGCATTTTTGTTTAGGCAAGCCTGAACTGACAAGTAATATCAATAATAATAATAATAATAATAATAATAATAATAATAATAATAATTTATTACTCACACTCACAATCTGACCAGGCCTCTCCAGCCACTCTGGGCGGCTTCCAACAGAATATTAAAAATGTTGGTGTGGAAAAATCTTTTTTTTACTATTAATTTTAATTACTATAAATGTTTTAAATCGTTCTAACTTGTTTTTACTTATAATTTTAATATTTTCTTGTGAAGCGCTTGGAGGTTTTATTGCAGTCGAACAGTATATTTGTGGGGTATTTTTTTAAAAAAAATCAAATAAATGCACTTATATCAATGGGTGGCATCCACTCAGAGTAGACCCATAGACATGTTCTTCTTTTCTCCTCCAGATGCTGTCCTTCATGCAGGCTCAGTACACCTTTTTCCAGCAGGGCTACAGCCTCCTTCACGAACTGGACCCCTATATGAAGAAGCTGGCCACTGAGGTAAGAAGCAATAGGAAGGTAAGGAGCTTCAGAATGAGCCAGGGTATTGAGCCAGGGCTGAGTTGAGCCTTCAAATGCCCTGGCTTGTACTGAACTTGCTAACCATGGTTTCCCGGTAGTAGTTGTAGTAGTAGTAGTAGTAGTAGTAGTAGTAGTAGTAGTAATTTATTATTTATACCCCGCCCATGTGGCTGGGTTTCCCCAACAAATGATTAAAAACATCAAACATTAAAAAACTTCCCTAAACAGGGCTGCCTTCAGATGTCTTATAAACGTCAGATAGTTGTTTATTTCTTTGACATCTGATGGGAGATTGTTCCACAGGGTGGGCACCACTACCAAGAAGGTCCTCTGCCTGGTTCCCTGTAACCTCACTTCTCACAGGGAGGGAACTTCCAGAAGGCCCTCGGAGCTGGACCTCAGTGTGCGGGCTGAACAATGGCTCCTTCAGGAATACTGGGCCAAGGCTGTTTAGGCCTTTAACGGTCAGCACCAACACTTTGAATTGTGCTCAGAAACATACTGGGAGCCAATGTAGGTCTTTCAGGACCAGTGTTTTGGCGGCCACTCCCAGTCACCAGTCTAGCTGCCGCATTCTGGATTAATTGTAGTTTCTGGGTCGCCTTCAAAGGTAGCCCCACGTAGAGCGCGTTGCAGTAGTCCAAGCGGGAGATAACCAGAGCATGCACCACTCTGGTGAGACAGTCCGCGGGCAGGTAGGGTCTCAGCCTGCGTACCAGGTGGAGCTGGTAAACAGCTGCCCTGGACACAGAATTGGGACGAAACGGGAAACATTGGCTTGCATCCAACTAAATCCTTCTTGGAGCAGACTTATAGAAGAAGAATGGACCTAAGTTAGCCATGTTCTTGAACAGCAATGGGTCTACTTCGAGTAAGGTCAATGTTGGCTACATCCATAGCTGTCAACTTTTCTCTTTTCTTGCGAGGAATCCTATTTGGAATAAGGGAATTTCCCTTTAAAAAAGGGAAAAGTTGACAGCTATGGCTACATCACTGTAAATTAGAGGGTGTGTGTGTGTGTAATGGCTTCTCCATCATTCTTCAAACCCGTGGGTCCTCCTGGAAGGTGAAAGCAGGAGAAGAAACAACAGGGGGAAGGAGTCACTTGAAACACAAAAGAACAATGACATAACCAGAACCCCTTTTCTTATAGGTCTATGCACCGTAGTTGCACAGTTGCTAGGAAACAAGAGGCAGAAAAAAAACATTTCAGGGCTCTCCACCAAGACCCTCAGCAGTTTTCAAGTCCTGGGGGTGTAGGGATGTGCTTGTGAGGGGAAGGCCTGGCAGCGACTGCCATAGGCCTGTCAATGCTTGCTTTAAGGCCTTCACCTCTGGGCCTCTGTTGCTACAAGCCCCTGCGGGGATCGTTCGTGCCCCTGACGTCAACTCTGGATAAGAGCCTCCCAGCTAATCCTCAGAGCTGTCGCAAAGCATCAGCGTGCTAATCTCTCAGGTGCCCTCACGTGGCGGTTGTGCCCTGGCCAGCCCCTGCAAGGTTTCTGCGTCTCTCTTGACGTCCTCGGCCTTGCTCAGGAGGGCGGAAGTGGCTGGGAAGCAGTGGAGCAAACTCGATTGTTTGGCTTTGATAGAATCGGGGCCATTGGACCAAGCTGCTCTGCACCCCAAAAGACTCTAAGAAGCTTTCTTTATACAGAACCAGTTCATTAGAAATGTCAGATTGGAAGCTGCCTAGTTCAAAATCTGACCATTGGTCCAACTAGCAGAGATTTCATGGGCACCTGCCATTTATGTTCTAGTTGAGATTCTTGCATTGCAGGGTCTTGGACTAGATGACTCTCTACAATTCTATGATTCCATGACTGGCAGTGCTATAAGCGTAGTTTAATTGTGCAGTGTGGATGTGACCTCAGAGTCAGATGAGAGGCATCCCTTGCCTTGCCTACCCAGCCTCCATTTAGGGTCTTTAAAGTGAAGGGTGCAGTATTGTGCCAAGAGATTCTTAACATGAGTTTTTTACTTCGCCAGCAGAACCAGAGACATTTTTACTCTCTCCCCCCCCTTAGACGGGTTTTATTTTGTTTTAGATTTCACGTTTGTGTCTGCTGGTTTGCATAGTTTTAAACCTGTTTACTGCCCGGTTATTGGGAAGTATATAAATACCAGGTGATATATACATTTAAAGCACTTTTATACCGCTTCAGTCATCATAGCTTCCTCAAGGAATCCTGGGAACTGATTTGATTGGTTTGATTTGTTATATTCCCGTGCCTCCTTTCATTCGGCTGAATTCCAAAGTGGCTTACAAACAATCAGCAGCAACAGGAAGATAGAACATAATAGAATATCACAAATACAGCATAAACCATATAGAATAATTAAAACAATTACAATCTATAAAACACGACTAAAAAATAAGCTAAACATCACAATTGAAGCAAAAGTCATATTGTATGATTAACAAATCAGTACAACTCTTATAATTTATTAAACAATATCAACAACATTATCAATATAGCAACCGAAAGGAAAACTAAACACTGTTAGGTTTATACGCACAATTTTAAGTGTGCTATATCCTGCCCTTTATTGCCAAAGGAGCCCAGAGCAGTTAGGAGACACCCCCAACTCACAGAGCTACAATTCCCAGCACCTTTAACGAGCTGCAGTTCCCAGGATTCTCTGGGAGAAACCATGACTATTTAAAGTGGTATATGAGTACTTTGACTATATAGTGTGGATGTCACCTATAACTATTAAGTACACTTACTATACTTACAAGGTACAGAGGGTAAGTATAACAGGCTTACTCTTTACGTATGATTAACATGTTTGGAGAGCGAATGTGCTTTCGATCTTCCCTCATTTTAAGCCCTTGATGTAGGTAAGCCTAGAGAGGCATGAAGCAAGGGACAGAGGGGAAAACCTCACAACTGTGTTCCCCCCCCTCTTCTTGCTTGTAGCTGGACCAGTTGGTGATCGACTCTGCTGTGGAGAAGAGGGAAATGGAACACAAGCATGCACTTATTCAGCAACGGGTGAGTCTTACTGGCCGTGAATGATTGCTGGTGGCTCAAGGAAGCTTCTGAAAGTAGGCAAAGGTGATGATGTCCCGCCCTTTTACTCTGTCCCAGGATTTGACTAGGAGAGCCAGGCAGCAATCTGTTCTTGTGGCTAGTGTGCATGCGTGGGCTGTCACAGCACATGTGCGCTAAGGCATAAGACCATGAGGCTTGCTAGATCAGACTCAAGGCCCATCCTGTCCAATACGTTGCTCCCAGCCAGATGTCTTCCAACTGTTATGAGAAAAAAATGACCATCGGTCATGAGCCCCACAGCACCAGTGGGGTTTGGCTTGGATTGAGAGGAGGAGGAAGCAGTCTGTGTGTCTGTCTGTGTCTGGGCATGTGTATCTGAAGCCTAAGATGGAGGAGTGGGGATCTCTCCCCACCCACCCAAACTTCAGCCACATAGGAAAAGGGAGCAGAGATGCGTTTTTTAAATTGCATTTTTGTCCCGCTTACTCCTCCAAGGAGGTCAAGGCTGGACCAGGTTGAAATGCACATGGTTCTTCCTTGTTTAATCCCTACAACAACCCCGTGAAGTAGTTTAGTGACTGGCCTAAGGTCACACCCAGTGAGCTTCATGGCCAAGTAGGGATTTGATTCCTGGTCTCCCAGGTCATAATCTGGCACTCTAAATACTACAGTACATTGCCAGCTCTTCACACTCTCTGATCTTCCTGCAGTGGAATCAGGGCTTTGATCAGCAGCAGCAGGAGGAGGAGGAGGCAGAGCCGGAGACTTTTTAAACCCCGTCATAATGAAGGGCTTTTAAGGTAAAGGTAAAGGGACCCCTGACCATTAGGTCCAGTCGTGACCGACTCTGGGGTTGCGGCACTCATCTCGCTTTATTGGCCGAGGGAGCCGGCGTACAGCTTCCGGGTCATGTGGCCAGCATGACTAAGCCGCTTCTGGCGAACCAGAGCAGTGGACGGAAATGCCGTTTACCTTCCCGCAGGAGCGGTACCTATTAATCTACTTGCACTTTGACATGCTTTCAAACTGCTAGGTGGGCAGGACCTGGGACCGAGCAACGGGAGCTCACCCCGTCACGGGGATTCGAATCGCTGACCTTCTGATCGGCAAGTCCTAGACTCTGTGGTTTAACCCACAGCGCCACCCGCGTCCTATGAAGGACTTTAGCCCTATTTTATTTATAATTCTGTCTGCAGAGCGGGGGCTAGTCCATTGGTGCTCCACCAACCTCACTCTGCTCTCAGAAGCCACTCAGCTGTAGGGTAGAGACAAGTGCTGTTGTTCTCAAGCCCTGTTTGTGGGCTTCCCATAGCCATCGGTTTGGCCATCCTCCGAGAACCGGATGGTGCTTCGACTGTGACCACATTCACATCATGCATTTAAAGCACTATGATGACGCTTTAAACATTCACGGCTTCCCCCAAAGAATTCTCTGACCTGTCATTTGCTAAGGGTGCTGAGAGTTGCCAGGAGACTCTCCCCACTCTTATTCCCCTCCCATCGTAGTTTAACAATCAATCCCTCTTTGCAAGGAACTCTGGAAACTGTAGCTCTCTAGCAGCACCCTTAACAAACTACAGTTTCCATAATTCTTTGGGCGGGGGGAAGCCATGACTTGTTAAAGTGGTGTCGCGGTGTGCTTTTGTGGATTGTACTTTTAAATGTGTTTGTGGCAGTGGGACAGGGGGTTATTGTTATTGTTTTGTTTACTTATGCTGTGAAGCTCCCCAAGATCTTTGGGTGGAAGGTGGTATACAAATTTAATAAGTAAGTAAGTAAGTAAGTAAATAGGGGCTCAAAGTCTGGGAAAGAAAAGAAAGCCCCCAAACAACTGGGAACGCGAGGAAAGCGAGTCACTTATTTCCTAGAGCTCTCCCCTCTTCCCCTCCTGACAGTCCCTTACGCTGACTCTTTGGGGTGCTGT